>NC_055962.1:8379583-8537083 GCF_018492685.1 Alosa sapidissima
GCATCCTCTCCCCAGGGTTGGTGGCTTGCTGCTGGGCTTGGCCAAAAGACGTGCTCCTCTCCCGGCCCTTCTGGGCAGAGTGTCCGGTCCCAACCTGTATCAGCGAAGGTGTGGAACGGGTGATGGGAATGGACGACCTTGGGGATATGGGTGACCTTGGAGATGTGGACGACCTTGGAGATGTGGGCGACCTGGGAGATGTGGGTGACCTGGGAGAGGTGGGCGATGTAGGGAGCTTCTCTCGGCTGAACGCCTGCAGGCTGGCGGGGGGCAGCACTCTCTGGGTCACCTCGTCCAGGAACTGCGAGAACTTCAGCTTGGTCTCTATGATGAGTTCCAGGCGACGCTCAGCCAGTGACAGAGCGCTGACAACCCCCACCGACAGCGTTACGTCCTGGCCACGGGAGGACGGTGACCTATCTGTCCGGGCGGTGGAACCCCTCCCACCAATCGCTGCCAAGCCCTCCCTCCTGCTCTGCCCCACTCCAACCCCCAGGGGCGGTGCAGCCGGCCAGTTGTGCACGCACTGACCCCTAGTGGCGAGAGGCTTGCCAGTGCGAGTGAGAAGGTCCTCCTGGCGGAGATTCGTTTTGCTGGCCCCTCCGAGGGCTGCGAGAGAAATGCTGCTTCTGTCTGATGGGAAATCACTGGTGCTTCTGCTAACATAGCTTTGGCCGCTGCTGCTGTAGCTGATGCTGCAGCTGCTTCTGCCACTGGTGCTGCTGTTGCTACCGCTGCTGCTACTGGTGGTAGTGGTGGTGGAGCTGATGGAGGTGGTAGAGGCCTGAGCACTGGCACTTTTGTTGTCAAGAGTCAGATGCTGACATGGCTGGATGCTCCTCAGGGTGGCTACTGAGGAAGTGGTGCTATCGGAGGAAAATTCACTGCTGCTGCTGCTGCTGCTGTTCTTGCTACTGCTGCTAGTGCAGCTACTGCTGCCATTGAGGATGGTGGTGATGTTGCCGGTGGAGGATTTGAGGGATCTTTGGGTCCTGGTGTCATAATCAGGTGTCTTTTGCTGGCAAAGCTGGATTTTTCTGGCTCTTGTCAGGGTGGCCAAAGAGCAGGTAGTACTGTCAGAGAAAGAGTCAGTGCTACTGCTGCTGGCACTGCTAATTTTGTTACTACTGCCCTTGTAGGAAGTGGTGGTCGTAGTAGTGGAGGGTGTGGTGACGGTGGTGGAGGCAGCGCTGATAGAGGTTTGATGGAGGACACCGGTGTTGTCTTCAGAAGGAGGTTCTTCTTGCAGGCAGAGCTGGATGTTGTTGGCTCTTCTCAGGGTGGACACGGAGGAACTGCTGCTGTCCGAGAGGAAAGCCTCACTGCTGCTGCTACTGCTGCTGCTGCCGCCACCACTGGTGTCGAGGCTATTTGAGTTCTGGACACCAGAGCTGGAAGTCGCACTGGAGTGGAGGGCCAGAGCTCCTCGAGCCCCCTTCAGAGGAGACTGGCGATCTTCGCTACCCCTCTGAGACAAAGACGTGAACGAGGATGAGGAGAAGGAGGACGTTGACGAGGATGAGGAAGATACGGCGAAGACGGCCCTCTTTTCAGGCTGGGCCTCCTGAGAGAGGACAGTGGTGGATGCCATGCTGTCGGCTGGCACTGAGCTCGCGAGTCTGCCAGGGGCTTGAGAGAAAGAAAGAGAGAGAGAGAGTACGAGAGGATTCTGTGTGTCGTACTGGCCAATTTGACAAATGGACCATGGCTAAGAGGCTGGCCCTGATTTTAAAGCATTTAGCCCCAATACGTTGTCTGTCTGGACGCCTGCCCTTTTGTCCTGACCTAGAGTCAGCCTACTCAGACCTAACATACTGGTAGACTCTGTTTTAAAGGTGTAACATGAAGGCTTTATAGGCCAGACCAACTATTATAGTATCACCCTGAAGAAAGCATTACATTTTTACTGAACCTTAAGTAAGCAATCTGTACATATTGATATTAGACTCAACTTGTAGGTTATGGATTACACTACATGTGTCAGTCCCAGGAATATATTAACAGGTACAAACAAAAAAGTTAGATTTTGATTTTTGCAATGATGTCATTGTCATCAAGCATTTTTTCCATCAAAAGCTACAATTTTACAGCTTCTAAACAAGCAATCTGAGTTCAAATGTTTGTGATGATTCATACACAGTTTCTCCACAACTTGTCAACAACAATCTGCACTGCTGACATCTTTGAGACTTTGATATAAAACAGCCTCATCTGACCCCTTCCCAAAACCTTATTGCAGCACTCTTATCTTGCCCACTCCAGAGATGAGGAAGTGGGAAGGGAAGAGTGAGAAAACATCCTCACACACAACTCATAAAGTTCAATCAGAATCATTTCAGCACCTGCAGGTAGGAAAAAAATGAGGCTAAGTCAGAGAGAGGAGAGAGAAAGAGAGAGAGAGAGAGAGAGAGAGAGAGAGAGCGAGAGAGAGAGGAGTGTATAGTACTCCCAGACCATCATGGTGAATGCGGCTATAAAAGCTCCCAGTTTAATTAGGGCAACTATTGATAGTTGAGCCGGCAGTCAAGCTGTCCAAACTTTTTTTCAGGTCAGTGATTCCTGCTGTGCATTGATCACAGGAGTAGCACACAGATGCTAACGCAAATGCATAGCGAGTGATAGTGCAAGAATGTTGGTCACCTTAAATGGAAGTAGGCTAGTAGTGACAAAGAAGAAAAGACAAAAATTGATAACACTTTATTTCACTTTATTGGGGCCCTTGTCCCACATAATGGAGTAGAGTGTAACAACCTATGTAACAATATGTACTGTTATATCACGTGATTATGGTGTCCATACATAATGTGTTTTTGTGTACCTACAGATCATTAGTACATGTGTAATAAGAAGTGCATGTTACAATACGTAATACAATATATTGCAAATGTTTTTGAATCCAATCCTTCCTTCAACAGTTCCAAACGTGTCACATCCAACACCTTCCAGCATGGTGTAAAATCACAGAAGGCTGTAGCACAACTCCAAATCACCACTATTTCCAACCATTGGAGTAGGCTAATGATCATATTTTGTTTCATGGCGAAACATCTTCTTTTCAGACACCTTCTTCATATCAAGCAAGGCTTGTGACAATTCCAGGCATTGTTAACTGAAGTTGCTACACATGCTATTCTCACAGTGTTCAAAACTCTCACATATTTAGGCAGCATCAGACCAAACTGTCAACATCCCAGAGACAGTTTAAAGCAATCTGTTTGTGGTTGAAGAGATAGAAAAATTAAAGCGCAATCTCTGACAGATCTGGATTTTCAAATTCTTGTACTTGTCCCTGAAAGGAACACACTGTTTTTTTGTTTGTTTGTTTGTTTGTTTGTAAATGAGCTTATTTGCCATCTTAGTCTACCCCAGAGTTAGATAATAGCTAAAAGGGTACTATAGACTAACTGGTGTAACCCACTTCCAGTAAAATATGCTAGCTAAACAGTGTCGGACTGGGTTAGGCGATTACACACACAGAGAAGAGAAGAGCATACTGTACATCCTGGTGTAGACGGCAAATAAAGACATTTCCCAAAAAGTTGGTGTATTCCTTTAAAGCTTTAGCTTTCCATACAGCGTCTAACTGAGCCAAGTGTGCCAAAAACTTCTAATCGACAGCATAGGCTACAGGGAGCTAAGCCAGTCAAAAAACAGATCTTAAAGACGTATTTTGGGTGGCGGTACTGAAGTGGGAAATTATTTAACCTTTTGTGTACCCCCCCCCGTTTCAACCTGAATATTGGTGGGGACATTTCAGTCATTATTTGATATTGGTGTGAATACGTCCTTCGGACCCCACGCAAATCTACGCCCATGTAACTGTGGTATGGATCTAGCTGTGACCTATTAGATCAGGGTCAGAGTCAGAGCAGATCAATTCCAACCGATGTCTGGGTATATGACATGCCACTTTGCACAGGTCATGATTAAATTAAATGCATGTTTTCTAAACTTTAGTCTCAGCTCCCTCCCTTTCTAGTGTGTGTGTGTGTGTGTGTGTGTGTGTGTTCGCATGTTTGCGCTTGTGTAAAACACAATATCGCTCCCCTTTAAAGCACTTCAATGCTGTCTTGTCAGGATTCCTCTTGTCTGGGTATATGACATACCACCTTGCACAGGTCATGATTAAATTAAATGCATGTTTTTTAAACTTTAGTTTCAGCTCCCTCCCTTTCTAGTGTGTGTGTGTGTGTGAGTTTGCATGTTTGCGCTTGTGTAAAACACAGTATCGCTCCCCTTTCAAGCACTTCAATGCTGTCTTGTCAGGATTCCTCTTGTCGTGTTTCTGCCTGTACATAGTGGAAGGGAGATATGGGTTCTCTATGCAGTATATGTATGAGCCCTGGTGTTCTGTACTCTCTGTTTTTCAGATGCAAAATACTCCCCCACTTTATCTGATTTCCTCTTTCTCTCCTCTCTTTCTCTCTCTCTCTTTGTGTGTCTCTCTGATAGTCAGAGCCACATACCTGGACAGACTTGGGAAAAGACAGAGGCCTGTTTCACTCCAGGAAGACTCATCCTCCCCAATTAGTGCTGCATAATAAGTGGTGAACTGCCTGATTCCTGTGAGAGGGGAATCAGATGGTGTGTGTGTGTCTGTGTGTGTGTGTGCGTGTGGAGTGGGGTGTTTTTGCGCATGCGTGCCCCCTGGTGTTGGGCTGTGTGCACCCACCCCCTGCCCAACCCGCTGGCATACAGGCTCCCTGGGGGCATTTCCAGGCTGCCGGTAGCGCCTTGTGCCAACAAGCCGCTGAGCTGCCTCGCGGAGCTGTGTTGCATGCGTTGAACACAGTGCAGTCTTCTCCATCCTAACCTCTTTTAATCATCCTTCTGTTGTTTTTGATGGGAAACGGTCTGTTTAAGTGTGTAAGTGTGCGCCGTAAGAAATGACTTTGATCATTTGTCCTCAATATGAAAATGAGTAAGGGAGGGGGGGGGGGCGGTGGTGGCTGGAGGGTATTGAGGAGGTGGAGGCAAATTTAGAAACTCTTGCCCTGATGGCACCACACAATGAGCGAGGTGGTGTGTATGTGTGTGTGTGTGAGGGGGGTACTCAGGAGACAGCCACAGCCATGAAATTGATTCGCACTACACCAGTGCCAGAGAGGATAATTGGTGAGGGCTGTCGAAAGGTTGTGCTCTGCCATCCTCCACCTCCTCTTCTCTCTCTCCCTCTCTTTCCCTCTGTATCTATCTATCTCGCTCACTCTTGTCCAATTGCTCTCCCACACCTCCTTTTCTCTCCCTCGGGTGCACTTTCAGACCTCTCTCTCTTCTCTTAATCTCCTCACCCTCTCTCTCTCACTTCTCTTTCTCTCCCTCTCTTCACCCCTCTCTATATGTCTTTGGATCTGAGGTCCAGACTTAAGTAATGCCCCAGTGTATGTGTGTGTCTCTCTCTCTCTCTGTGTGCGTCTCTCTGTCTCTCTCTCTGCTTGTGTCTGTGCGTGTCTCTCTCTCTCTCTCTCTGTGTGTGTGTCTCTCACTCTCTCTCTCTGTCTGTGTCTCTCTGTCTCTCTCTCTGTCTGTGTGTCTCTCTGTCTCTCTCTGTCTGTGTGTGTGTGTGTGTGTGTGTGTGTGCTCTGTAGAGGTGTTGCAGCTCAGCTCCGCTCCTCGTAGCTCATTAAGCCAGAAGCCCCTGTGGCACAGCATGGCCCTGCTACGTCTCTGGGACTGGCCCTGAGCGCCGCCTCCTCCTCCTCCTCCTCCTCCTCCACCTCCTCCTCCACCTCCTCCACTCCCACAGCCGCCGGAGGCATGACACAACGTGTCCACTTCCATTGTGCCATTCATTGCCCTTGTAGTGTCGGACATCTAGTGGTCAGTGCGCTTCCATAAGAATACCTCTCTGCTGTCTGATACAGGCTATGCTCCCCCTGGTGGAAAATGACTAGTAAGACACCTGCTTTAGAAGATGACGACCACAACGAAAATCATTGATCACATGGAATGTAAATGTAACATTAGGCTGATCCTGAACTTGAGGTCGGAAGAGAAAGTAATACTTACAGTATACAAGTTTACTCTCAAGCACACATCGTGCATTTGAGTGTTTTACTTTTGTCCGTAAGGCTTTTACATGTGTATATATGTCTTGGGTTTCTTACTTTAAAGGAGAATTCCGGTGTGACCTAAAGTGTGTTGAAACATGATACCGAGTGTGAACGTATGTCTCATAGCTCATCTCGGCTTGTCCCCTGCACTCAGTCCAGCAACTGGAATCCATGCATTTCCACAGAATTATTTTTGGAATCTGAATTTTTGGAAAGTTTAGAACTTATCGTGACTAAATCCAAGATGGCGGCGAACGGTAAACTCCCTCAAGGTATTGTCTGTATAAATCGTCTTGTAAATAAACTACCAGTGCTTTTTCAAAGTTCTCAATGTCTCGTTTTAAATGTCAAGGCCCTCAGAAGTCTACCAATGAAGTGTGGAGCTACTTTGAGCCTCATAAATGGTGTAAAACAGTGATTTATTTGCATGGCTAGGCCGATGCCCGAGGCACCCCCATCGAAAAACTGTTGGTAGCATCGGCTATCTAGCGCCAGATTTCTGAGTGCAGGACAAGCCGAGATGAGCTATGAGACATACGTTCACACTCGGTATCATGTTTCAACACACTTTAGGTCAATATCACACCGGAATTCTCCTTTAACATCTTTGTAGTGATTGGGGAAATATTGTAGTCATTTGAAGTGGATGCTGCTTGGTCAGTGCCGTGCCGGAAAGTCTCTTTGCTTTGCAAAAAACATTTTTAAAAACTTGCATCTCTTCTAACCGAGTAGTACTGATAAAAACGCCGACCAAATCATGATAGATCTGTCCTTGTCCCTATACAGTTAAAATGCATTTTCAAACCACAGGCATAACATACAAGCGCTTGAACTGAAATGGACAAACTCTTTGCTGGACACACTCATCAGTTTTCTGCATGGCAACCTCATTCATGAGGATGCAGTTTGGAGTGGCTTGTGCTTCCACAAATTGTGTCTGTCAATGACTTCTTTGTCATCAAAATACTTCAAAACACTGAAATAAAACCCACCCCCAAAGAGCTGAATAAATCTGTGGGATTTCTTGTGCAGCATATCCCATCAAAGGCCTATTCACACAACTGTCTGGCGTAATAGAACAATCAGTGAATAGAGCCTGACTTTTCGATGGCAGCTTGAAGATACTAAAGAAATACAGTATTTGAAAGATTAGAGTAGATTCTAGTTAGTCAGTTTAAAGATTCCGTTTCTCGTGTCTTGGCGACCTGGAAAGAGAAAACATAGCTGCCGAGATAACTCCACTGGCAATGCAAGGGACCATCTGACCTGAATACATGTCATTATATCCCTTCTCCCCTCACCGCCACTCTGAGTGGAGAGAAGCTGGAGTGTAACTGCCCTAATGCCCTATCTGAGTGGCTATAAGAGAGCCCCCCGTCCCAAACGCACGTGCCCACTCAGATAGCCAGGGTCACATGCCTCCACAACAGCAATCATGACAAACAGGGCTCACTCCAATTGCCCGAAACATCTAAGCGCACAGGCTCTCAGTAGACACACACACACACACACACACACACACACACTCATCTTAATTAAATTCAGACACCGTGTTCAGCTATGGGAGTTGGGAAGAACTACTGAAGATTGCCACAGCACACAGACACACAAAGTCGATCCACTTAGCAATAACTCTTTACCCCTGAGAGAAATGGCAACTCAGCACACATATTGGTATGATATATGGGTTGCTTAATACAAAGCTAATTAGTCTCTGTTGTTATGTGATTTCATCTAAACCCCCCCCCCCCCCGCCCCCCCTCAACCCACACCTTGTGTAAGTTTTTGTCTTGTTTGCATTGTTGCATACAAAAGGTTCACCAAAGCTTTTCTCGGCTGTGATTGTTTTGACACACATTAAGTCGTAAACAAGCAAAGTCTACTCAGTCTCTTGTGTCGGCACAAGGGTAACCATGGCAACAAGCTGACGGGTGGAGGGATCAAGAGGATGGCAGTTGGATGCCTCAGTCTACTCCACCCTCCCCACCACACACACACACACACACACACAACAACCAATCACTTTTTCAGGATGGAAGTAATATACCCTGAGCAATGGCTCCATCGTGTGGTTGATTTGCAAAACATTTTAAATACTGCATATTGTAATAAGGAAACAGGCTTACACATTGGAAATACTGTTCAGCGGACATGTTGAAGAAATAACTAAAGCAATTTCCTGTATATTAGCCACATCGTGTATAAACCGCAGTGTATAAACGACAGTGTCTTATGCCCATTGAAAAAAACTTGTATTGACTGCGCACACGTGGTGAACCAAAAGCCCAATGGATCAGAATCATATTGTGATCCATGTCCCCTAAGGGACTTGGAGTATCTGGTGCGCACCAAAAAACAAACAAAAAGTTATATATTCATATATATATATATATATATATATATATATATATATATATATATATATATATATATATATATATATATATATATATATATATATGTGTGTGTTGATAATATTAATACATAATGCCAACTCACAAGTGAAATGTACTGAAAACACAGATGCTGTTTTGATAGTGATGCATGCATGCATTTATTTACCGCTCCAAGCAGTAGCCTGGTAAGATATCTGGTAATCCCTGACACATGTTACAGTATTGTGCCCAAACACACAGTTAAGATTGTTTACAAACAGCATTAAGGATCAGGTGCAGTGGTGTGCAAAAAAAAGAAAATATGTGTATACTTGTTATAACATGCAGTGACCCAAGCCCCATATATTGCAAAGTACTGAGCTGTGACAGGCAGGCAATATCTGGCAAACAACTGAAGCATTTAATTTGGGGAGTGTATGCTGCAACAATTGTCGACAATTGCTTCCACTGTAGTCGATGGAACTGAATACACCAGATGTGCTTGCGACGCCTGTACACTCAAAGAAATTAGACCAGTCTCATAGAATTATTTTTACGCTCTGTGAATGGAACACTTCAGCTACATGCCTGTGAGGAGAACAAGGCTGATATTCAGAACTGAGTGCACTGAACATGAGACAGAAAGACACATTTGCCATTAGGGTACTGACACACCTGCATTTCCCTACATGAAAATAAATAGGAAAGCAAGACCAAGTGAAAAAAATTAATGCTTTCCAGATAGTGTCTAGCATTAGGGACTTCCTCCATGCTAATTTTCTATTTCATACCACCCTGATGAAAAATACCTGGAGGCATACATGTAAACTCATTTCTGATTACAGAAAAGTTTCCAAAGATCTGGAAAATGTTTTTGATAGACAGTATATCAACACACAGAAACAGGAAAGGACACTGCCGCTGTCTAAAATCTACAGGTTGGAGAGTTCATCCCATAACAGGATATTAAAAAATCATAACAACTCAACACACATACTGCACAGTGATGGCAGAAGCTACAGCAAAACAACAAAAACAGCAGCAAAACAACAGCCCCATGACAGTGCTCACTGTGATATGACATTTGTGTTTGAATGTTATGACAACTGCCACTGACATACAAAAGCCAACTGACATGATCGATTTCAAATGATGTGTAGCTGAAACATTGTAACACACAAATATAAACTTCTGGAGCATTAGATATAGGCAGAAGCCATTACAATATGTCAAGTGTTGAGGGCACACTCTGGTTCCATATGCACACAGGTGTAAAACCATAAAGTCACACTATTATATCTATTTATTCCACTGCTTGGTTGAATTTCCCATTGTCCTACGGAATTTAGAACGACCATTAACCGTATGTTATTTGCACACCTATGAAGTAGATCCATTTTTTTGGCCGTATCACACTTGTATATTAATTCGCCGAACTTGTTGTGAAGTTTAAATGAAGTTGCATCCCAGCTGTAAAATGCAGACGTTCAGAACATAGCAACATTGTAACATATGACGGAGGTGGCTTTTAGCTAGATGGATGACAGCAGGCTAGGTAAAATAGCGATGTTTCAAAGCTAAAGTTCATCAGAATCTTGGGATACGCCTGCTTGACAACGGGAGAGATAGAACTAACGAACTTACAACCGTGCATTCATTTCTGTGAACAGACCACCGTGTCGTCCATTATCCCTTACTTATGCCAAATGTTGTTACACAAGAGACAAGAGGCATTTTTATGATGGGGGGGGGGGGGGGGGGGCATAGCAAAAGCTATTTCTATCTACATGGTTCCATCAACAGCTTCAGCTTCACGCCATAAAATGATGTACTTCTTGACCTAATTTAGCGCATATGGCGTATTAAGGTACAATTTCTAATAACAATATGCAAACAGTAAAATAAAGCTAGAATATAGCCAACACACTTACTATAAGGGCAGCAGTGACAAGGGAATGGGACAGAGAGAGAACTTTCATAGTCTAAAATCTCCACCTTGATATAAAAATACAGATCTGCTTAAAGGTGTTGCATGTAACTTTTGCTGAAGATGAAAACTGATATAGATTTCAGTTTAGAGGCTGCGTTAAGAAATACATAAAAAAAAAACTGTCATCAAAGACACAATGTGCCTACAATACATACAGGAATAATCATTATATTGGGCATTAGTGCGGTGCCTTTGTTCTTACAGAGATACATTACAGTAACACCCTGGAATTCCCATATGTAAAAGATCCTTGACTCAAGAGAACCCTAGAGATGATGCATCTCTGTGCAGTGTTTACTAACTGAC
Source organism: Alosa sapidissima (assembly GCF_018492685.1). Lineage (NCBI taxonomy): Eukaryota > Metazoa > Chordata > Actinopteri > Clupeiformes > Clupeidae > Alosa > Alosa sapidissima. Next base: position 8,390,308 of record NC_055962.1, read on the forward strand.
ATAGAAACAGCATTATCTTTCACTTTGTACTAAAGTGTCTGCTAAGAACCATTAACATAAACCATAAACATGTCGCTGTTCAAACTTGAGGTTATATTTGCAATTTTGCCCTCGGTTTCGGCAACAGTGTATGACTGATATGATATTGCATGTTGTGGTCTTAAATTGAAATTATTTTATTTGGATAGCCCCTTGAGATGTATCATCTCGTTTTCGAGGGGGTCCAGGACAAAATACAGTGTAATAGTGTATAATATTTGCTTGTAAAATTATTTTAAACTATTTACTACCACTCAATTAATATACTTTACATGCACCATATGTGCTCTATTGCTGTTAGAATTATAATTGTTGAAGAGCCAACTTTTCTTTCTTTTTGACTATCCACAGATCCTAATTCCCAAGTCCCACATCTTTGCAAACATAATTAACCTGCAGAAACAAAATGGGCTACATTTAATAAAAAAAAATACCTATATAAAATAATGCCACTGACATTATCAGTGACACATCTGGTAGTTTGGAGTGAAAACTTTGTGCGTAAAGAGCATTGGTACTTTAAAATCTAAAACTTGCACAATACATGCATATTACTATACCCCAATTTGATAGAAAAAGACAATTATGCTATAGTATTCAATAATTTGTTATATCAAAGATAAATATCACAAAAAATATATAAGTCTCACTATACCTGTAGAAAAGATATTCTATGAATAATAACTAACAGTGACAAAAGATGCATCTTTGTGTGTAGCCATCAACCTACTAATGAATCAGTGCCTTTAAGTGCATCCTCAATTCTTACTACCAGGCTTCTCAATCAGCTTCCCTTTGTGGTACTTCTGGCCAATCCCATAAGGCACATGGGCGGAGATGGTCCCCAGCTCCTGTGCCCCCTCGATGTGGAACATCTGGTCGTCGAAGAAGATGTGCGGCCGGATCTTCTGCAGCAGCGGCCCCTTGGGGGCCCCAGCGAGGAACAGAGCCTCGTCGATCTCCAGGCCCCAGCTCCGCAGGGTCTTGAGCACGCGCGCCCCGGAGCTGGCTGCACTGCGGGCCGTCACCAGGAAGGTGCGGATGGGGCAGTTCATGCGCTCGTTCTTGGCGTAGAACTTCCTCTGCAGCTTGCCCAGAGCCTCCAGGAAGCACTTCAGAGGACCCTGAGGAGGCCAGGTGATAATTAGATCACAGCTGCACTTCACTGCTAAACTGTCCAAATCTGACCAAGAGTGTGAAATAATGTAATGGATGAAGAATATGAATTTGCAGTAAAAAGCCTTACTGCTTTATTGCTATTTTAATCTGCATATTAAAACAATGAAAAACAAAAACCCAATAACTTCTTAATAGCATTACTATTATTGGTAATTTATTATATCAGTAATCATATTTTGTTCCAGTTAAGATATCTGGGATGTGAATATATCATGGATATATTTGACTGGTTCACATCATTGATACCAGCACATGGCTACATATTACCTGTGCAAGAGGTTTGTTCTCATACTCCTTCTCGTGCTCAAAGAATGTGTCCAGGCCATGTTTCTTTACGATGATCTCAGATTCGTCGGAGAAGAGGACAGCATCGCCATCAAATGCCACTCTCAGCTGATCTTCACACAACTGGTTTTGCGTGTCGGAGTTGAACATGGTGGCAGCTGCAATGCCTACATGGAAGAAGTCGAGGTTACACTTCTTGTTATGGACATGTCTAAGCCTGTCTAACTATGTGTTAATTCTCTGGTCCGTCCGTTGTAGTACTGATATTTAGCAGCTGTACACAAAACACTGTATTTGAAATGAATGTGTGGAAAACAGAATGCGAAAACTGTAAAGGTATGATGGTGGACATTGCTTGTAACATATAAATATTGAACCAACCTGAGTGGCAATGCTAGCACCACACTTGTCTCACTGAATCACAGTATATGCAGATATTCAACTCTAACTGTGTCACTTCCTGAGATTCCCCTCGTCCTGTCTGTCTCATACCTTCTTCTATGGCTTCTGTGACCGTCTCCGAGTTCTTGGAGAGGTAGAGGTTGGTCATGTAGGCCTTCAGGTAGCCAATGGGACTCTTCCCGCCGGTCATGCAGAACCTCTCAATGGTCAGATCTGTGGATATAACAGCACCAGAGTGGCTCATTCACTGCTTTCCTCTTCTTCTTTAACTGAACCTTTTGAGAAAATAGCTTATTTGCCGTCTAGCCCAAAGTTAGATAAGAGGGAGGCTAACTGGTCTAACCCACTTCCAGTGACTTATGCTAACAGTGTCACAGAGTATATATCCAGACCAGAGAATGTATTCTCTTATTTAACTCTGGGATAAATGGCAAATGAGTTTATTCCCCAAAAAGTTGGTGTGTTCATTTAAACTACTACCCATTCTTCCTCTATGAGATTCCATCTTGCAGTACATCGCTTCTCTAGATACTCACTCTCTCTGAACATCCTCAGAGATGTAAGGTAGCCAGTCAGGGCCTGATTTGTCTGCCTAGCTTTGGCGATGGTTAGGGGTAGATGGGGGTTTACATAGGGTTACAAGGGTTAACATATAGGGGGGCATAGCCTGTGGGACCATCATTAATATGCAATGTTTCATTTTGATGTGTTTAAGTGTAGCATAAAGCCCAGAAGCAACAGTGAGCAAGCAGATATGGCTCTATTGATGTCTTGCACAGTGTGGGCTTCAGTGCAACCCAAATAGTGAGCTATTCTAGCTTTCTCTTCCTCATCTGGAGTTTATTGGCAAATTGCCTGCTATATGAAGAGGCCTTGCATGGGCTTAACACCAGATAGGCCAAAGAACAAACAAGAAATGCTGAAAGAGCAAACAAAACTGAAAGACATTATGATAATGCAGTTTTAAAAAAGAAGAAAATTATAATTCACAACCTCACATTACCTGCAAGTAAGGTAAACACTATTGTGTGTTTATAGTATTACAGGACACCGTACTGCCATTGACAATTAGACTGTGCATGGAGTTGAATATGATAGTTCTAGTTGCTAACTAGTTGCTCATAAAAACACATCATGACAGATTATATCAAGAAATAGCAAATTCCCACACAGCATTGCTTTACATGCAGCCTACTCTTGTCATGGATTGTAGGATATGGGATTACATATGCTAATGTGTTTATTAAAGCTCTGAGTGATATTACTCTTTTTAAATTTGCTGTGGTGAGTTATGTTAATAGCAAAAAATTTGCATAGGATCAGCGTGGACACTCACCAAAAGTGAATTTACAACAGGATTACCGGTAAGTGGAACGTGTAGCAGAGCATGCCACACCTACCGTAATGATTGATGCTGTTGATCAGCCGCACCCCGACCTGGGCATGGTTGTTAGTCATCAGAACGATGTCGAAAAGCTCCTCGCTGTCTGGGTAGAGTTCCCGCAGTTTGTCATTCACCGTCATGAGGGCCTGTGGAGATCCAGCATTTACACAGGGATAATAAACAAACTAGAAAATTGAAAAGCATTGCACACACACACACACAAACACACACATACACACACACACACAATGAAAAAAAACACACTGCACTTTGCTTTAATGAAAGTGGATTTTGATCAGTGAATTACTAACACAACGACAGTGAAAAGCTTAGATCTGCATATGCTACTGACAGTAGGGGAGGGCTGCATAATTACTTGATTTTTTAATTGGAATCACAATTTGAACTAATGCAATTAGTTAATCGCAAAGGCTGCAATTAATTGTGCGGCTCACAACTTGGTTAATCTTGTCACATCTAGCACTAGCCATGCTCACCACTCAGAGGTGGCCCAACTTCAACATTTGTAATACTGAATTAAAGCCTGACTTTCAAAAAGTATAGGCTATTGCCAATCAAATAAAAAACAACAATTGTGGTGTCAAATAATAATTAACTGATTCAAACTCAGAAGAATTGTGACAAAACAATAGAATACTGCAGAAGGTGTAGCTTTAATCCAACACAGAGCATAGGTTCATGAAGCCAGCTGCTTCTGACTTTCTGTACATGGTTCTTATACCTTCTCATGTCGTCACTTGTTTGTGTGAACTCAGAATAGAACAGAGCTCCTATGTCCTCCTTACCTCTTTTGGTAATACATATGTGCCTAGGTATTTATTCTATTTCTACAAAGGACCTTTGACCCTGGCTAAACCATGGATTTTAAACATATCCTAATGTACAGAACATCTTTTAGCACAACTACAGAATATCTTATCAGGAAACTTACAAAAATTCACCACACAATATCCTTAAATAGCAACTTCAAAAAACAGAAAAACGCTTGACATTTTTCGCCTTTTGACTGTTCCTTTATTGCATCATTTAGGCCTAAGAGTTGAATGTGCTAACATGTGGTGACACTGAGTTAAGTGCACCTTAACAAACATTCCTCCCAAGCAATATTTTGAGCAACTTCGAGGCAAATCAAACGTATGCCGTAAACTCTAGCTTGCAGTGCAATCAATCCCTGTCTGATAAGATAATACAGTCATAACTTCTAACTAAAAGAAATAGATGATTCACAACGACAATAAAACGTGAATAGGCTGAGACACAACAATAAGTCAAATCTCAACCTGAACTCACCTTTACAAATGGAAACGCCGCACCGGGTCTCAGCGGTTCGTTTTCATGCGCTATATGATGGGCGACGTATGTCTCTAGCCCTTCCTCCTCGTAAATTTTCCTTTCTTCAGTCATGTTGAATAAAGTCCGTGAAGATACTGCGATGGTCACGGCATATCTTGGCTTGGGCTATCAATGGAGAAAATGCGAGCAAAGAAAAGCTGTTGACGTGCTATAAACTAATCATAAAGCAGTGTTAAGCGCGTCTCCCTCAGCAAATGAAACTATACTCACAGGTCTTGGTTTCTTCGTTTTCAAGTTGTCAAAAAATGCCTTGGCAGCTGCCCAGTCTTTCTCCTCTCCAGCATCGGCTGCACTGTCGGCCACCACGTCATTGGGTTTTATTTCACTCATGTTGTCAGATCGTTCTGCGAGAGCTGTAATTTATTAAAAATGTGTAGGCCACGTTCTAATCCGACACAACAATTCTGCTGTATCTTTCTACGAACTTCTACAATCACGGAAATGGGAATGGATGTTTGAAAGGGGCGTGACGTTTTACCCATGATGCTCGCTTCGCTGTTTGTCCCATCCTTCCAAGTAAAGTCACCTCGCGCACTTGAGTCTAGACCCCGGCTTAGTGCGTCTAGGCTGTTTGGAGGCCTATTTGTTCAGTAAAACACCTCGTGTCCAATTCCTCCCCCTGCTTATACAAAATAATCATATGTTTTTTTTTTGTATCATCTAGTCTGGTCTAGATACCCAGTGTCTGTTTCACAATATGCATGGGCCTAATATTTCAGGCTATCTATTGAAAGCTTCTGGGTACCCAGATTAATTTAATGCTAAGAAATTGCCAAATAAGGGCATAGGCTACTATAAACCTACAGGACGCGTTAAAGTAATTCAATTAAAAGAGTGATCTAAATATGTATAATATGTTTATAACTCTTTCTAATCTCATCTAGCACATTGTTTTTCATTTTCCATTTATTTTTCACACTTTATTTTCAAATTGCTCTTGTCATTGTGTAATATCATCTCACTGGTTAGTATGAGTGATCATATAAGGTCATTCATCCACCATCTTCTATTAGATAATAGATTCTTGGAGGTTTGAGGACTTGTGCCCAACCTTCAAGGCTATATCCTATTAGTAATGCGTGGTGTGCACACTTCAATAACTTAATGGATAGGGGCGCGTCAGATGATGTTTAAACAGATTCCAGTAAGGTACCCCCCTCCCCCCCACCACACACACACACACACACATATCAGATAGACATCCTGCAGAGATATTTATTTTTGTTGATTGTGAAATGTTACAATCTATTCAAGTCATACATGTCATAATTTATTCCATTAATGTCCGACAACGATGTGCTCTACACAACCTTCACTAGGCTAGGCATGGTAGAGAGCAGGGTCTTACGGGAGGACAGCGAAATTACATAACAGGGATGCACATGGGGGTAGGAGGGAGGGGAAGTGTGGGCTTGCGCGCGCGCCAGCGCCTGCGTATCCTTCGTCGCAGCCTATTGTAGGCTACCTCGTCCTGTCATCGGACAAGACTCCTGTTTCCTCAAACATGGAAATATACCTACTCCACTGCTTACACCCAGCGTTGGTCTTATCAGAAACAGCACATCATGGCGATTGAGGGTGAGTGGCAAAGTTTAGCTTACTATGATACATGTTATTACCGTTCTTCGTGTGGGACAGACCTGTGTTGACTCAGGTTGTTTCAGGAACTGCGCCAACGTGGTTGCTGACAGATTAAAACTGAATAGGGTGAAGTTTACCTTCGGGTGGAAATCGATCTGTTCCTGTTGCTGCGAAACGGGGAGGTACAAGCTGCAACTGCATTGATGCAGACCTTGTCCTGTGACGGTGTATTGCGAGTAGCCTAGTCCTGAATGAACAGCACCATAGGTTGCTAGGAGAGAAGTTCAGCTCAGCTAAAAAAGGACAGGCGTCGGAAATGTCAGATAATAGCGTACGATAAGATGTTTTGTTTTACATCACATAAAATCTACAATATGTCGATATGGAAGATGCCATTTTAAGATGGGCTGTCAAATTTATGTTTTCGATAAGGAGACGGCAATCTGCATGACTGACACATTTCTATGTGGAGCAAAAGATACAACAGACAATTTTGCTTAGTTGCTGTACGAGTGACTCTGAGCGTTTATGGGGGCAGTTTGGATATGAAGCTGTTTCCTTTGCTGTTCGACACCCTATGGAAACAAGCCTTCACTACTCTCTTTCTCTTGCCTAAGTAAATATTTCAAATACCCTAAGTGTTGCACAGCGTAGCAGTGACTCTCAGGTGTCCAGTCTCACGTAGGCCTCCAACGAGAGTGAGAGTTAATTCATTGCAGGAGGTTGAACTGAGTGACTTATGCTTAAACGCTTGAAATGAGTTTTTATACACATTCAGGGAAATGTTAATACATAAAGTCATTCTGACGATATAATCACCCATCTCTGATTTTGTCTGAAATGTCTGATATGGATTAAGTTTATGTTACCCTGGTGTGTATGTCCACTGTCACCAATGCCAAAAGAAATCGTCAAAGTATAGACTCCACTGGTAATAAAGAATCTAGGTAAAGTTTATTTAGTTGATATTTTATACAACGATAAGGAAATTAATGCAAAGGCTTAACACATAATTTCTAACAAATTCAAGTTGAACGTAAACGTAGACAACAAACTTATTAAAGTAAGTGTAATGCTTTCTGAAGTGTTCTCTAGTGCCTTAATTAGTAGAAGGTTATATCTACCGTAACATCATTCCGGCAAATACTATATTCATCTACTTAGGTAATAACCCTACAGGTGCCTCTATCAACGCAGATATGAAACAGCTAGAGTCAGTACTGAAGGCCGGAAGGCCTATTCCATGATCATAACAAATGCACTGTAGTTCATGAATGTTTTATAAACAATATAAAGGGAATTTTAAAATATGTAGCCAACAAAAGTATTTGAAAACTCAACAACTGGAACCCTATCAAACAGTAGATATAAGAGAATATCTATATGTGGTGATGCAGTTTGTAAGTGTAGTATTACATAGCCTCTTCATATGATATTGTGATGACCTAAGGTGTGTTTACGATTCCTGAAGTGTCAGCATTACAGCGTGTGCTCTTAATAGAGTGGTTTGTAGGCAGAATTAAATTCTTTTACAGCTGACAAAGGAATTCATACACTTTTCATAGCGAAGACAAAAAAGAAAAAGAGTGAGGAGGGACTGTGTGTGTGTGTGTGTGTGTGTGTGTGTGTGTGTGTGTGTGTGTGTGTGTGTGTGTGTGTGTGTGTGTGTACAGAAACAATAACACATGTGCAAACTCAGGAAAAAAACAGAAGAAAATTATTGTATTAAAGTGTTTTTTTTAAAACTGACAATGACCATTGTAGTTGTACATCAGATTTTTTTAATTTAATCGAATTACTTTGCTAAAGATTGATGCAAGTAATTGATGTTAAACAGCTGATGTGTCTCACTAACAGATCAGTGTAGACAATAATCATGGCATGGCATATGTAGCCTAGAGTTAGTGTTTTATATATGCCCTAACAACAACTGGTTTCTCCTCAGGAGGGGGGCGGAATTGTGGCATCCATGAACTCATATGTGCCAGAAGAGGTACGTTTACCCCGAACCCTTCCACACCCCCACCTCCACCCCCACCTAAACCTGCACGGTGTTTTCGTCAAAGCTTGCCCACTTCTGTCCTTCTGTCCTTCACACTCTTCTGTGCTTCTATAATTTATTATGTGCAGGTGATGCAGTTTCTGTCAGCCTGCCTAAGCTAACACTGTATCGTGTCAGAGTCAGACTGATTTTGCGGCTCATAGTGACAGTCAGGTCAGTAATAGCAAAGGAAGCCATAGTGTTTGTAGGCACAATCTGTTCAACAGTAAGGTTTGAGTCAAATTTACAGTGAGAGTGAAGTCGGATACTTAATACTCTGGCGAGCTCCTCTGCATGGCTGTAGGGTGAGACTGCAGTATGCAGGTAGTTTGTGGTGGGCTAGCCTGGCTAAGTGTAGGGGAACAGCTATGGGCCTGGGTCTACAGAAGGGTCCTATATCACATTTAGCGTGAATTATAAATGAGCTATCAGGTTTTTTGGACCTGCTGCCATGTTTAATTTAGCGCCAACGGCTCTATTTCTCTCTTTGTGACAGAAAACAGTGTTAAAACAACAGCAGGTTAACCATTGTAGTTTAAGTAAACATGGACTAGATTTCCTTGGCTCACATGTCATTCACATTTAAGGGGCCAGGTGAGTCCCTTAATACATTTGGGTTTCTTTAAATAAACTGTTACCTCTGGATCAAAATAGCTTTGCACAGGTAGAACTACTGAATCTAGAACTTTACCACAAATGGAAAGGAATGCTTGTTATTTAAAATGTATTATACATTTCAACCTTATATTATGTGAACTATAAGCATATGTTCAGGAAGTTCAACATAAAGAATTGCTTGCAATTCTTCTGTGTAATGTATTTCCTAACATAACCCTGCAGATGGGAAATTGCATGCCCTTGCATTAAAAGCAAGCTGCCATGCCATATGAAATAAGCTGTAGCCTCAGCCTATAAGGCTGACATGCATACAGCAGCCCTATGACTTGGAGTGTCTGTGAGATGTGGAGAGGCATCTTGCTGTGCCGTGCATTACATAACCGGCCCAGAAGCATGGAATAGCTCCAGTGCTGCATCCTGCATCCTTCTGGGACACAAACAACCCAGTCAGCTGCCTGGAGGCCCATGCATGCACACTGCCTGTACAGAGCAGCAGCTGCTCTTCCTGTACACAGAGAGCTGCCTCCACAGATCCAGCTCGAGTTAGGTAACGGCTCTCCAGTATAGCCTGCAGTGGATCTCCTGCTGTTTCCTCAGCGCTTTAGAATGTAGCCGAGGCTCAAGGACAGGTGTGTGCTATGGATATGTTTGTCATTTAAATAGTGTGAAATCTCAGATGTTTCTGGTGTTTTAGCCCTTCTCTATTGTGTTACTTTTGGTGTTTTAAGCCCCCAATGTTGTCTTCCAGGCAGCGCTGCGTGGAAGGCACTAGGGTTAGGCAAGGGTTAGAGTTAAGGTTAGGGTTAGGTGCCTTGAAGTCGACGGTGGGGGCTTAAAATACCATCGAGCCTCTAAGGTAGGCTAGACATTTCTGATACCTTAGCTCAAGTCTGTGATCTAGGGGGTTCAGGCGTTTGGGCTCTGTGACGTGTCTTGAGACAATTTATTGGTGCTGGAGAAATAAATTAAATTGAAAATGAAAATGGACAAGTTTAGGATTCCTAAAGTAATACACTCAGGGAGGACAAGGAGACTTAAAAATAAATAATGCTTGTGTTTGGTCGTAGCCTGTGCATTTTGGTCGTAGCCTGTGCATTTTTCTAATGCTTGGAGATAGCTAACTTTGCTGGATTTCTTGGTAAAGCATTATCTGCACACAATAGCACAGCACATTTTTCATTTTATTAGAAACACAGAGCCATTTCAGAAACTCAACATTTTTAGTTGCTTTTCAATTGATTTTGGACTTGGACATGAGCATGACTGCCATGGGCTAGAAAATTTAACAACCCAATAATTGTGTCCAGTGTGTATGAAATTAATCAGTTATGGCATTTTTGAGCAGTATGGCTGCAAGCTATGATTGATACCTGGCAGTCGCCTGTAAACAGACAGAGAGCATCACGCAGTAGTGAAATGGGAGCATTGATCATTTCATTAGGGTGAGAAATTGCACAATTTGAAGAACTGAATCATGAATGCTCAAGGACAATTTGGATCCCATAGTGAATGCCCTATCTAATGTGTACTAGTTATAACCAGAAACAATACAGTCAGTAAAGAAACTGATAATTGACATGTTTTGAATACACAGTGTGAGTGTTTGTGTTTATATCATTGCCATCTCATGAGAGTCTCTGCATGTACTCGATACCCATCCTGTATCTTTGTCTTATAAATACTCAATTTTGAATTTCCATTGAGTTGAACAAGTCCCAGAGTTAATACAGGCCATCAAATGAACACTAAATAAAAGTCTCAACTTTAATTTACTTTAATAACTATTTTATTTTTCACATGTACACCTCCTCTGAGCTTTACAATGCGCTACCATAGCCTCTGTTCATGTATATCAACCGTATGAAACACAACACCACAGTGACCCATTTCCTTAGTGTTTGGCCTGTCTGCACAAGGGTTTGTGCTTTTACAACACCGTCGCTGGTTAAAGGCCTTCCCTTGCCTCTTCATGGGAATTACAGTGGCATCGTGTTTCTTCCGCGCTGTGAATTATTTAGTCGCTTCTTTTGACTAGCCGTGGGATTGCCATATAGGATGTCAGGTGACTGTGGAACAAGTAAAAAAAAGAGATGAGCTGAAGCTGAATCTCTGAAATGAGATGTAGACAGAGTGGGAGCCACGTAGACTAATTGAGTGTGAGCTTTAGTAGGTCAAACAGTACAACAGCAACAATGCTGCCATTTTCAAGCAGAGAAAGGAGACCTGTGCTGGTGACATTTTGAATTTTAGTGGGGCGAAGCGCAGACTGAGCTCTATTCTTTTCTGAGTACATCGGGATGTTATATCTGCCTTTTGATGTTTTGTGAATCATATTAGCAGTGCATGCAGTTGAAAGGCTCATTCTAAAAGAAAGAGGTGGGTGTTTTTATATATATATGTACTGTATGTATATATCTCCACTGAAATATTTGCTGCCTTTTCAGGTTCTATCTATATAAGAGGTGGGGTTCCAAGACTGCTGGCATGTTATTTGCAGTATTTTCTAAACTCCATGAGTTAGCTCAGTCATATTTTTTACTCAGTTGTGTTATTTTAACCTGTGAACTCCATGAGTTTTTTACCTCAGGATAAACACAAATGCTGAGTTTATTTGCTAGTCTCCTGTGAGAGTCTTTAGAGGATTTATCTCCTCTAATATCAATTCCCCCATGACATTCCCTATAGGAATCTCTGGAAACGTCTAGAAGCTCCTAGTAGAAATATTTCTGTCCTCATTATGTCCGTTTTTTTGTGTGTTTTTTTCGTCTGGCTCTCTGTGTTTTTTTCTTGATTCTCACATATTCTCTCCATCTGCTTCTTCTCTATCTTCCTCTTTCTTTCTTTCTATCTTTTTTCTTTCTTTCTTTATCTCCTCCTCAGTGTCTCCTGAGTTGCTAGGCATCCTGTCCTCCATAGCTGTCTTCATGGCGGTGATTGCTCTTTTTTTCCTCTACCTCAGTAACAAGCTGTCAGTGGAGAACACCAGTGAATTCTCCTGCTTTGATGAGTACAGGAAAGACTTGAAAGGTAAATACATGCAGACTGATTGATTAAGATGACTGGGCAGCCCACTTTTAAGTGAATTTTAATAGCGTTATTAAAAAAGTTATTAAATAACTTCTGAAATGTGTGTATATCTATTATATTTATTGTCATTCTTACAAAAGTAACAATTAAAATCATATAGTTATATGGTAATGTACAGTGCATAGTCTCATATTACTATGTAGTCTGTACTGATATTATATTACATATTCGGTTTCTGTTTCTTGTGGATGAAAGTGGATTAACTGCAAGTTATTTTGCCCTTCAGTGCTTTATGGGATGAATAACTAATATTCTCAGAGTCTAAAGCTTCTGCATACCCAGGCGTGTCTCTGGGCTCGTTTTTGAGATTGCTTTTTTTGTCTGTCAGCAGATTTTCTTTGATCTCATTAAGACAAAACTTTTGATCATTATCATGTTTATTTAGGACACAGTTCCACCCCTGTGTATGTATGTGGCTGACTCCAGGAGGAATCAAGAGTGAGGATCTACAGAAGAGCAGTAATTACTTGAAGTCGGAATAACTCCAATCATTTTCTTGTTATTCTTATCTTCATCCCTGAAGATGGGAACCTGCTAAGAGCATAATGAAAGATGAAGAGAGGAAAAGTCAGTCCATAACTTTATGATCAAAGAGCCTGAGAACTACTCTGAAGCTCTGCATTAGCTGCGAATAAACACAAACACTGGTTTCAGCCACCATGGCATTCTTTAAGAGTTTCCAGCAGAGCTTGCCGTCTGTCACCTCCCTCTTGGACTCGGTCTCGAGCAAAGTGGACGACCTAGCCAGCGCAGTGAGTGATGCCACCTACACTGTCAGCGACCAGCTGACGGAGCAGGTCAACAACATCATGAACAAGGTGCAGGCGGAGGAGGAGGAGAGGGCCAGGAAAGCCGAGGAGGCAGAGTTGGCCGCCCAGGAGGAGGAGAGGAACCAGGAGGATGAGGAGGAGAGGGAAAGGAGGGCAAGGAAGGAGGAGAGGAGGAGAGAACGAGAGAGGAGGAAAGAGGAGGAGAGACTCAGGGAGGAGGAGAGGATGAAAGAGGAGGAGAGGAAACGAGAGGAGCAAGAGGAGAGGAGACAGGAAGAAGAGAGGAGGAGGAAGGAGGATGCGAGGAGAAGAGCTCAAGAAGAGGCAGAAGAAAAGGAGGTGGAGGAGGTACAGGCTGAGGAAGAGGACGAGTGGTCTCGCAAAAATAAGGCCCAGAAGAGCAAGGAGCAGACCAGGAAGAAGAAACATGAGGAAGAGGAGGATGAAAAACAGCAGGTAGAGGAAGAAGAGGATCAGTGTACTGGTTCAAACTTAAAAAACCGTCAGAGCAGGAACCAGGGCGATAAGGACGTGGAGGACAGAAGAGGTTCTTCCTCCTCCCAGAACAAGAAGAACAAACGTGGGCAGCTAGAGGAACCAGAGGGAAATGACCACAAGGACAGTCATGAGGGCACCAAGGCAGCTGACATCAAGAACAACTCAAACACCCTCAGATCTGGTACTCAGAAGAGCCAGAAGAAAGCAAACAGAGGTTATGAAGAAGAGGAGGAGGAGAAGGAAGAGGAGGAGGAAGAAGAAGAAGAAGCTAAAGAAAGCGAGGAAGAAGCTGAGGAGGTGGAGGACTATCACAAACCTGGGAAAGGGGTGAAGAATGGCACCACAGATAAGAGGAAGACCTCCGTGGCCAGCAAGGAAGATGCTGGTCGGAGAGGATCCTCACGAGAGATAGAGATGATGAAGGAGAAGGAGAAGTCACAGAAGAGTTCCGGTGGAGGAGGTGAGAGAGTGAATGTGTGGCTCTCCACCTCCGCTGTGTGTCTTCTGGATCTGTCTTTCCTCTGTTCTTCCTCTTTCACAGCTACCTCTGTCCTTCACAGCTACCACTGCGTCCTCATGGCTGCAGTCCTTTGAGTTTCCTCCTGTCCGTCTGAATTGAGCTTTTCCTTCAAGTCAGACGGCATTCTGCTGCCTGCGTTTCTATAAATTCCGATAGCCCATGTGTGATGCTACGAGGCTCAAGGCTCAACATCAAACTCTCAGCATGGGATTCTTACTGTTACTGGGGGTTTTCTGTGAGAGAAAAAGTGCCTTTAAATTAACGCAACAACATTTTCTCTTTTTTTGCGATGAGGAGCGTTCAAACAAGCAGTGCCTCATCAGATCTTTAATTGACTGAACTGAATTCCTTTCTTTCAATCACTCCGTCTTCATTATGTCTGCCCTCTGTTTGTGTGCTATTTGGCTTTTAAGTCAGTGTTTTTCCATCCACTCTCCCCCCTCAGACAGAGGCACTGACCAGGGGTCGTCAGAGAGCGAGGAGGAGAGGCCGTGGAGACGCGGCGAGCCGGCCTCCCAGCCCCAGAAGACGTCTGGCTGGGGCAGCAACCGCAGCAAGCGCTCTGAGAAAGAGGCCTACAACAGCAAAGCCCCGACAGTTCAGGGTAGGCTGTTATTATGGAGATAAGAGGTTCTCAGTTCCATACCCGGTGTATCTTTCATCTCTTCCAACTACAAGCTCTGCTGATTAAAGTCAGTGTACTTATCCTACTCTGGATGACCTAAATCAGGTACTACAGAACTAATCAAGACAGGCACTGATGAGTTCAGACAGGCACTCAGACAGGCACTCAGACAGGTAGCAGAGGAAACCATCCATCAGGAGCAAAACTAAAATCCACTAACAGACACCTGTAAGAAATGTTACCACCAAACTATTCACTTGGAGAGATATATTACATCAGTCATCCCCTTTAAGGCTACGATGCTGCTGCTTGCTATCACAACACTGGCAACTCCCAAGCTCCAGTAAACAGAGTACTTCTATTATGTTTCCTTTCTCTTATTTCAGCCCATTTGATTTTGGTTATATTTTTTCTCTAATGTACAGTAGTGACAAGATTTACCAGCCTGCCTAAACTTAGCTTCTACTTCTCTGTCCTCTCCCCATAGCTAACAGTGTCCATCGCATGAGGCACTCCACCCAGCTCAACGAGCTCCAGCCGCCTCCGTACAAGGCCTCGTCTCAGCCGCAGTCCCGCCAGACCCGCGCCCAAGACTCGGAAGAAGAGGACAGCGAAGAGGAGGATGATGATGAGGAAGAAGAGGAGAGCGAGGAGGAAGAGGACAGCGATGACCCGGACTACCAGAAAGAGGACGCTCCCAGCGACAGCACGGCGGTCCTCGGTCCCGAGGTAAAGGAGGCCCTCAAACGCGTTCCCCGGTGTGTGCTGCTGTAGGGACCCCGCTGCTGCCCGAAAGACCTCCACCTCCACCACGACCACCACCACCTCCACCTCCACCCCTCCCATCACTCCTGCCCACCCCCCTCACCTCCCCCAATCAATTAAAACATTTGTTGACACATATACGGTAACCTATCCACCTAGCCCCATAAAAGCAAAAGGGAATGGCTAAAAATGGATTTGGCTTCACTCTTGGATTCACTTGGATTCTGGGAAGTCTGTGTTGTTTTCTGTACAGGTTTATGGATCAGGCCTAAAATTAGATCCCTGTTTGATCCCTGCTTAGTGTTTGAGTTCCCCAAGGATCTTGTTAGAGAAGCAAAGAATAGTGCAACCTAACTCTTTCAGAACTCTTTTGTTGGTTGATTATTTCTTTTTTAGATATCAGAAGCAGAGGAAGGCAAAGATGTGACTTTAAAGTAAAAAAAAAAAAACGATTCCCCCATGTTGATTGTTTTCTTTCTCGCATCGCGTTTGACAAAAACGTAACTGTTTTTGCATATAATAAAAAGCGTTCCATTTCATCATAAATTACAGAGACATTTTGCTCAACACATGTTTCACAAGAAAAAACAAAATACTCTTGCCATATCCCCTCTCATCATGATGCTCTGTACAAATTAGACATCAATCAACAGTCTCCATCTCATTTGAGTCAGCTTGTTTCAAGCAGCAGCCATGGACATTACTGAGCTACCAGTAAGCACGGACTGATTTAAGATTGTGGACGGAGGAGCAGGGGTGTCTGTCCCTGTCTTCTCGTCACTTGTCTCAGGAACACCAGAGACACATCAGTCTGTCCAGGGCTCGGTAAGTCCTGCTGCTCTCCCGGAGTCTGCCTATGGCTGCATGGTGACAGTCTCTACCTAATGCATCAGCGCTTGTTGGTGGACTAGGTACCAGAGGCCAATGTTGGCTATTTGCATTTGGAGCAGGGGAATGTCATATTCACTTCATAATAAAATAATAGTAATAATAATAATAATAATAATAATAATAATAAAATGTATCACTTTTCAAGTACAGAGCACAAAGTGCTCATAGACAGATGTCACCTCATAGATGGTGTTGACAAAAGGCGTTGACATGTGCAGGCTTGGGTAGGTCATTTAAATGAATTCTTAAAAGCAGAAGGTGAAGCTAAAAAAGATGAAAGCCAATTTAAATGAAGATAATTGTTTTTCTCAAGATTTATTTGGAGGAGTTGGTGGGAGGGGGTGGGTGTAAATTTGAGGATACCTTGCTCCATTTGTAAATTGTCAAAAGAGAGGCACAGTCATGCTACTTCACCAGCTTAGGCAACTCTAAGAAGGTTTGGATGCTGACTGCAGATGGTTTTCATGCACATAAATGCACCTGACTGTTTGTGCCCTGATTGTGTCAGAACCTCCTCTCCAGTGCTGGTTCTGTGCTTGCTCCTGCCTTCCTATGACCTCTTTTGTGCTTTGGGTTTTCTAAATCCTGCGATCCTGTTCTCTGCTCTTTCTCTTTCTCTTAATCTTTCATTTTTTTCTTTCACTCCATGCCCCTATCTCTGGCATTACTTAATGTTCTGTCTTTTCATCTACCTCCATCCTCCCACGTTCTCAACCTTCTATTCCATGCCTTCTTATCTGTCTATTTGTCTCTCTCTCTCTCTCTGTCTCTCTCTCTCTCTCTTTCTCTTTCTCTCTCAGGACTCCTCAGTGCCTCCTCTTCCTGCAGGGTACGAGCCGGAGGAGCTGGGGAAGTATGGAACGCTGGACGTGGCGTTCGAGTACGAAACGGGCGAGCAGCGCCTGGCCGTGACGGTCACGGCCGCCACTGACATTCCGGCCCTCAAGAGCACGGGCAACGTGTCCTGGCAGGTGTGTGGAAGAGGACAAACTGACCGTGGGGTTCTGCAAAAGAAAAAAAGAAATGCATTAACATTTAGTGAAAAAACTGAAACAGATGCCAGAAAACAAGTAGATTAAAGACATTCCAGAAATGACTGAGATGAAAGTACAGTATGAGGCAAAAGGGATTGTTAGGGTGTGTTCTTCATTAAATTGTGGTTCATCCTCACCCAGAAGCTTAACATCAGGAAATGTACCCTTGAGCCATAACTGTGATAGCTTACACTGCTAATTTTAAAGTGCTGGGTGATACACACCACCAATATGTTTTTATGACATTCAACATAAAAGTTCCCTAACATAAAATACATTGCCAACCAATAATGTTCCTCAGTCCCTCCACTGTTAGCAAAACAAAGGGCAAAAAGGACAAAACAGGAACTTGTTCAATGTCACATGACTAATTATCCTCTGGTCTAAATGAAGCCTTGTGCCTGCCTGTGCCTGTTTCTATCTAATGAATACTACCCTCCCTTCAATAATGCAATGATGCAGTACTTTGGCATCGGCTTTGGTACTGCAATTGTTTTGGCATTGCAGCCGGCATTCTTTATTGTGGGATGGTGCATATGTCAGCACCTATAACACCACATGCAGCCCTTGCATTGCACCGACTGGTTTATGACTTCCATTGCAGGTCCACCTGGTTCTCCTGCCTACAAAGAAGCAGCGGGCCAAGACTGGGGTCCAGAAGGGGCCGTGTCCTGTGTTTACTGAGACCTTCCGGTTCTCACGGGTGGAACAGGAGGCCCTGGGGAACTACGCGGTGCGGTTCCGCCTGTACAGTGTGCGGCGGATGAAGAAGGAGAAGGTGCTGGGCGAGAAGGTGTTTTATTTGACCAAGCTCAACCTGGAGGGCAAGATGGCACTGCCCGTCACTCTGGAGCCAGGCTCTTCTGTCACGGTCAGTACTGTGTGTGTGTGTGTGTGTGTGTGTGTGTGTGAGAGAGAGAGAGAGAGAGAGAGAAAGAGAGAGAAAGAGGGAAAGAGAGAGAGAGTTGGTGGGAAAGATGGTTAGTGGATTGTATACACTGAAAGTTTGTACAAAGATGGGGATTGATAAGAAGGAAAGTAGAGAAAGAAAGGAAGAAAGAAAGAAAGAAAAGGAAGAAAAAAAATTATGATAATCTTTCCACGCTCATGTCACACAGATTACTGCTTCATCTTGCTAATAAAACAGTGATTCATTCATGACTAAGACTTTCCTCAAATTCTTCTTAATTCTCTCATAACTCTTCACATTTGGCTACACCACAATAGATCGCCATGTTAGTTTCTCTGAGTGACACTACCCTATATGAGTGACACTGCCCTATATGAGTGACACTACCCTATATGAGTGTGCATGTTGTGTTGTGTTGTAGGGCTGTGGCTCTATGGTAAGTGTGTCCCGCAGCATGGGGGCGCTGTCCTACCACTCCACCGGAGACTCGGCCACGCCCGAGATCCTCCTAGGCCTCCTCTACAACTCCACCACCGGACGCCTCTCCGCCGAGGTCATCAAGGGCAGCCACTTCAAGAACAATGCCTCTGACAAACTGCCTAGTAAGAGACTTCATACTGTAAACGATTATATATTTTGTCATTGATGAAATGTGATTAAATTTGATGATTTGATAATTAACCTGATACTTTTATCGTGTTGCTTTGACAGAGATAAATTGTTGACTATGCATTAATTGTTCAGTTCATTTTACAAAACTTGGCACTACATATTGACCAACAACTTAACCCACTCAAAGCAACAGGATGACTTGACTAGGCATCGTTTAGTCAACAAATCATTTTTTACAGCACAAATTAGGATTGCTCATTTACCGCCCATTACTCTTAGTAGAATGTTAAGGATAACTGTGCCAAAACCTTTCTACCATCTACTGTAATGTAATTAATGTAAATCCAGGATATTTTAACCCAGTACCCTCAATCCTTTCAAATTCCAACAGCAACAACAATACTGCTCCATCTCCCCAACATTAAAATACAGGTGGGGAAATGGATGATTGATGCCTCATTGAAAAAACACAAAAAAAACCTCAATTACTTGAGGCAAAAGCTGAAAGGCTCTTAAAAGTAACATACAAATGCTCCTTGATATTGAATGTGTTTCAAAAAAGCTCATAAAAGTTCTTTTTTTTGTGACCTTATAATATAATATTTGACATGACCTCGTCAGATGACGCAAAATGGCTGATGCCCCATTTAAAAAGCACAATTCAGTAGTGTGGGATTACTCTATATCTATATTTCTGCTCGCGCTGTTTGTTTTCCTCTCCTGCTTGTCGCTTGCGCCGTTTCCTCCTAATCTTTAACTTTTCTTTTCCTCTACCTCTTCGCACCTCCTGCTTCTCCTTTGTCTGTGCGTCTCTCTCACGGCGTCCCAGTTGGCCTGTTCTGCTGCATAAAGCAGTTCATAGGAGGCCAACTCTATATCATGCGAGGTGAGTTTATGTGCCCCTTCCTCTCTTTGTTGTCTGCTGTCGATCACCCCCCCCCCCCCCCCCCCCCCCGTAAACACACACACACACACACACACACACACACACACACACACACACACACACACACAAACAACAAATGTCCTCCTACAACAAGTAGGCCCCAACTTTGAAATTGGTCCATTGGTGATCAGTGAAGGCATTGCTGGTGGTCCCTGACCATGTATTTACAGTAATAATGTAGTTCAAATGTGGAAATCACTACTGTTATTCAGTGGTTGTCTTCAGGCTGACTCTGAATGATGGTCCCTGGGCCATAATCAGTTGGAAACCCCTGTTATAATGCATCAATTCAGTGTGTAAAATGAGCAAACTGCTCACTTCACCGGCAACACAAACTCCTCCCCTCCACTTTGCTCTATCCTTTTTGCCTGGGGGTTCTCTTCCCTTTTCTCCCTCTCCGCTTAGTGAAGTCTTTGGTCTCTCTCTCCCTGTTCCCTTTCCCAGACACAAGGGATGCTGAGAGTTGTGTGTGTGTGAAAGACTTTTATGCGCTCCAGCTGTCAAAATCCTAATGTAAAGAGACTCCTGATACTGAATATACCTCATGCTTGCCATATTTCTGACATGTTCCAAATTAATTTGAGACGAGAGGCAGGGCATGTCTGTCAATCCCTGACTTTGCAGGAGTGCTTACAGAGGGCTTTCGTCATTGGCTCTCGGGATGTCAGGAACATTTGTTTGAGGCGTTGAGTCAAAATAGGCCATACAATCTTGTGATGCATGCCAGTCTCAAAGAAAAGTGAAGTGTCATTCATTCATTATGTTTGCCACTGTGTTACCCAAAGACACCACTAGATGGCTCTCTCTCCACGTCTTTCCGTTCCTTCTCCTCCCGTTCTCTATGTTGCAGGAAATAATTACTTGTGGACAACAAATGAAAGGCTCTGAAAAGTAACATAAAATGTCCCTTGATATTGAATGTGTATGAAAAAATGCTCATGAAAGTTCTTTTGTGTTCACTCTGGAAATATTTGACACAACCTTATCAGAGCACCCAGAGTTATGGTTGCTGCTTTAATAAGAGGGGAGTTTGTTAGCCTACATTTTTTACTGACTTTCTTATATAGAGTAAATAAAAATTGCTATAATTGTTTACAGGTTGCAATTTTTACGATTAATAAAATTACAGTTTTATTAAAGACTTCACTGCATGTTTTGTAATATCCCAAAGCTGGGTTGAAAATCCCTATGGAAGCATTTTAAATTCCCCTGCATATTTACAATCACCCATGGACATTAACACGACCCCCCCCCCCCCCCCCCCCAACACTCCACAGATACCTACGTCAAGCTGATCATGCTGGACTCCAAGGGCAAGCAGATGTCCAAGTGCAAGACGTCGGTGTGCCGCGGTCAGCCCAGCCCCACCTACAAGGAGACGTTTGTGTTTCAGGTGGCGCTGTTCCAGCTGTCGGAGGTGACCCTGCACGTGTCCGTGTACAACCGCCGCAGCAGCATGAAGCGGCGAGAGCGCCTGGGCTGGGTCTCCCTGGGCCTTAACAGCACCAGTGACGAGCAGGAGGACCACTGGACGCACATGAGGGAGGCCGAGGGTCAGCAGGTGTGTCAGTGGCACACTCTCCTGGACACCTGAGCGCGCAGGCCAGGCCAACCGGGGGGAAAGCGAGAAAACAGAAACGCATTACGATGCATTTACGACGCAAAACGACACATGGAAGTGAGGGCTGCTGGGATGGGGACAGAGAAATGTTATCGCAGATTTGTTGATCTTACGCGTCCGTCAGTGGGCTCAACGGCGTGTTTTTACGGGCTCTATGGAGAAGGGGAGCAATAGGTATCCGGATGGGTCAGGGTGCAAATGCTGAAACATATGCCTGTCTGGAACCGGAGACTACTTCTAAGGTTCTACTCCCTCTGAAATCCACAGACTGAAAATGCTGATGGGATGATAGAGAGAGAAAAAAAAAGAGAGAGAGAGAGAGAGAGAGAGAGAGAGAGAGTTAAGAAACAGCAGCACATGCCCTCAACTCTTCTCCGTGTTTGCACTGACTGCAACAGCTACTGTATCTGCTGCACAGCCCTTTTAACCAACCAGCTCACCCCTGGAACCAACAAACCCTTTTTAAAGCTCTGTTTCCTGTTCTTGACATGGACTTGAGGATTTTTACGAACCCTTCAATGCAACCTGAGACCAGATTGGGTCATTGAGGTCACAATTATGCAATATTTCCTCTCTTACACACTCCAGTATGAAAGTGCATGCAACTCATAGAGGTTTAAAGGACTATATCATGCATCAATCTTGGTTTCAGAGATTTTGCCATATGCTGTAGGACCAAAGAGCATGTAAACCACACTGAACAGCTAGACATTCGTGATATAGGTTTTGCATAGATGTCATGTCAGACCAGCCAATGCAGCCCAACAGGTCAGAGGTGGTGAGGAATGAAATCTAGACCAGCAAATATTCATATCTGCCGACTCTGAGATATGTATGGTTAAGACTATACTATATTCTGTTTACATTCAAATGGGACACAATTATGCATATTTCTATGGCTTTGTAACTGACTGATGTCACAGGCAGTACCAGTGTTTCTATGTAGGATATGGTTTGGGTCTGGTCACTGTTTGATGTTTTTTTGTTATGAAATGCACAAACTGAAAATAATTTGAAATCATTTGACTGATATCTATATATACATATATGTTCTTTTGTTCTTTTGACCACAGATTGGTATTGCTCTCTTTTAAGTCATGCATTGTATCATGTAATAAATCATGTTTACAGAAATTCAAATGGGAATATGAATGTCCTTATTGAATCCATGTCTGTTTTGCTTCAAATGACATCTTGTCTTATGCCCTTAGAAATAAGACCACAAGTACATTATATTGCACAACCTAATCTAGAACTACTCCTCTCATTCAGACATTCATACTTTCTAACTGCCACAGTGGTTATTTTCCCACAGGCCATACCAGTTTTCAGAGCGGGAACACTTATCTCTTTGTGCTTTGTTGTGCGACGGCAAAGGCAGCGAGAGGAAGTAAATAGGTGAAAAATACAAGCTAGTGCTTGAGTTCCTTCTTCCTATTTCTTCTGATTTCCAGGATGCCCCACTTTAAAAAAAGATCAACCAGGAAGCCCACTGCATTGCTTGTAACAATAAGGGATGCCAGTCAACTTTCCTGCCATGTGCCTTGACAACTGTTCTCTGTAAGTTGACTCATACCTGTTGTGGTAATCTTTTCTATTTGTACATCCTATAGCAGTGGTTCTTAACAGGTCTGCCTTTCGGACCAACAATTTTCCATGTTCATCAAGTCGCGACCAATATATTTTTATTTTGGCGTTCAAGACAACAGATGGGTCATTCTATAATTCGGGGTACATTTCCCATCTCCATGATAAAGATTTAGTTATTATCAAAAAAGTAAATCTTTATGGAATCAATTTTGAACAATTATGCTAACACCCTTTCACCAATAACAATGCTTTATATTTATTTTAGACCCAATTTATCCACAAAATATTAACTAAATTACTTCTACACCCCATATTATTGACTGTCTCCAACTAGATTTATGCATTCAACTTGACTAAACATGATGTTTTCGATCTATTTAGATGCTAATGATCTATTTTTTGGAGATTAATTTACTAACATCAGTTATATACAATGTCTATTTTCTGTATTATTTCTGTATTAAGTTTAAAAAATATATAATTTTTTGGTCCGTCTCAAAGTTCTTGTCAACTCTGTTAACTCTGTTATAAAACCCCTTAAAATTCACACAGACTTTGAATATGAAGCATGACGCCTGCCCTACAGAGAGACGTCAATTCCTCTGACAGGAAACTTTGGAAAGGCAGTGAGATATGTTAAGCTTGTCCTCTCATTAATTTGAACAAAATGTTGAAGATACACCAACAGTTATTGCGTTATTGGAGTAAAACTCTCGCTCAATTATAAAAAAAAACAATAATATAGATTAAAATCCATAAAATCCATGAAAACTAGTTTGTGGACCTAAACCACAAAATGATGGGAAATGTCAATGTCTCTGTTGACATGTTGACATGCAGTTAAGAACCACTGCTATTGTGGGATTCTGTGTTATTCTGCATAGATTAATGATAACAGAGTTGACAATGATGTGCTGTCAACTCTGTTTTCAATAGCATTTAATGAGAGTGTCAACTCTGTTAATTTAAGATTTTGCTCTTAAAATGATGACTAAATATGTTTTTTGTTTCAAATGTATATCAGAAGATGTGTTACAATTAATATTTTTACCACAGGATTTCTTTTTTAAAATTATATGTAAAAGCCACCTTTTTTTTTTTTTTTTTGAAAATATGCACCTCTTGGAAACTTGCCAGTGGAATGTGTTTTTTTTTAATTTCAGGAAAAAAAGTAGCAATCTTATCAAATTTAAAGTTGTTGTAACGTGGAGTTTATTTACTTTTATTTATTTGGTAGCATGTTCATGGTCCAGCGCATGTAGCCTACTACAGACAACCTGACACTTCCAACGCCGACACATCGTGTTGTAAAGCTTTATTAAACAACAAAGTGGAGCATCACAAACATTTCTATTTGAACTTCAGTTAAACAGACGAATCTGCGGCCAGGTATCGGAGGCTACATCATCAGCTGAACACATCTGCAAAAGAAGGGGGCGGTTACGTTAACTCCAGAGGCAAAGTAAACAGTCCAGCCAGTTAAAAGCCGCCGGCTGCTGTTTTGCACGCACCAATACTCCATTTCCCACCATGCAACCGTAGCCCACGAACTCACTGCGGCGCCGCATGTGGGCCTCGGCTTCATTATTCATCAGTATTCTGTCAGGGCAGATGTCAACTTTCAGCTACCCCCTCCCCAGTGTTGTGCCTGAACACGTTCATTGAACGAAAGTTCATGAACTCGTTCATATTTTGAGCGAACGTGAACTGAACGTACTGTATTAGCCTACTACTGCCTGATGAACGTTACTGTGAACTCGTTCATTCTGGTGTCTGTGAACGGCACGCTCTTTCAGTTTAACTTCGTTGAGTAGGGTGTCAGATTTCTACAGAGCCTTCCACGCGAAAACCCGGCTAAAACACACCGTAAAAAGGCCTTAATATGGCAGCATGCAGGTCACAATTTGTCAAACTATGGGCCGCGGTCCGCAATGTGGACAATGGTCTGCAGAGTGAAATTATTCCCGGGCCATCGTCTGATAATTTGCTGAGCAATTGATCAAGGAGCCGCGGACAGAAAAAGAAAACAAACATTTCTGCAAATAGTAGGAAATACTTGTTTGGTGTCATCAAAGGCATAGAATTAAGTCGTGGTATGGGCGTTTATTCAATGCATGCGTGTGCACGTTGGTAGCATAGCTAAGCTTCAACCTATTGGAAGGCTATTCAATTATGAAACGACATAGAACGACGTGGATTTATGCAACTTCCATAAAAAACAGAGCACAGACTATATAAAACACTGTTTGGCATTAAGTATTAAAGTCAGCCAAAAGCTATTAATTAGTCTTAGTTAAAGATAGTTAAAGATCTCCAGATCAGTGATTTACGCATGATCTGATCCGCCATTTACCATTCACAAAAGCTGGTATTGTGTTTCCTGAATCCTTACATTCAGGCATTCAAATGAAATGTAATTAGCATATAAATATTCTATCAGTGTATGATGCTTGCATGAGGGAAACATCCCAAAACAACGGCACCCATATAACTGCTGTTGTTTTGAGAAGTATTTCTCATGCAAGCATCATGCAACAATGCAAAAACAATGAAACTATTGTAGGCCTAATTATATTTTACATTAGTAAAGCAGTACTCTGATGTGCATGTTTTCACAAACTTTTGTGAACAATCTTAGCACTTTAAACATTGACTGGGCCTCAGGTCAAAGAAGTTTGAGAAAGGCTGATGTAGACGACAAAGTAGCAAGGAGGCATCGTATGATCATTTAAACAAGTGTTATGACAAGGTCGGTGAGGATGGGAAAAATCGTACATTTCTGTGCAAATTTTGCCCGCACTTCAGTCACAGTCATTATTCATTTAATCATTAAATAAAATACAGTAGGCCTACACGTCTTGGTTCAATAGGTTACGTGCAGTCATTTTAATATGTTTTAATAAACATTGAACCAGTCCGGCCCTCGGCTTGTAGCAAATTTGTTTTTTTGGCCCTCTAATGTATTTGACTTTGACATCCCTGATATATAGATAACCGAGTAAAAGAAAACAACAAGTAGCCTATTGCGTGCCTGCGTGCGTATTCTCTCTCCTGCTCAAACACAATGTGTGCACGTTAATTTTGATAACATGTTCAGTAACTTTACGTAATAGAAAATGGTAAATAGCCTGATGGCATGCAGCTAATGGGATACTGTGCATAGTTGGGAAGGTATGGTAGGCCAATTTGGTGTGAATACACACACACACAAGGGAAATTTACTCTCGCTGTTGAGTAGCCTGATGGTACGCACAGTGCGTATGGACGTACACCTGCAGGCGCGCCTGAGAAACACTGTCCTATAGAATGTCTCTGTAGTTAGAAGCATGCCGCTCACTGTTAAAGCGAAAAGGCTGAAATACATGCGTAGGTGTAGACCACATTGACCACAAACAAAAGTAGCAGACTAACTTTGCAGGTGGTGTTTGTGTGTGTGTGTGTGTGTGTGTGTGTGTGTGTGTGTGTTTAGGTTGACACTTACCGTCTTATGTCCCTGTTCATTTCTGCACTGTTACAGTTTGTGTTTAAATGCATTTTCTCTCATTCAGATGCCACATTCCTGCTGGCCATTTACCAATAGCAGAACATCAATCATCATGATCCATCGGCTGCAGGTTTAAAGCCACCCAGTCTAAAGCTCTCCAGTTGCTTATGCGCCTACCATTAACACAACATTGTGCTGCCTTCCTTTGTAAGACTTGTGTCTGTGCTAGTTGCAAATTACTTTTTGCATATAGGCCAGTGATATCCACTTACCACAGTTCTCCCAGTCCACCCCTGAATCCTGCAGAGCCCTACAATCAACTGACCCACACCACAAAACCCCACCCCCTCACTAACATGGCCGGCATGGTGACGAGGCTAGGTAGTTGGCACGACTTAAGTGCGGTCTCAAGTGTGGCCTGACGAAAATGAAAATTAAGAGGGTAGGAGGTAATCATTTAAGAATGTCATTCATAGATGGCTCTGTGCAAAGGGCTGGATGAATGGTGATTACGCTTGAGGAGGTTGCCCAGTATGTGAGGAAAATTACATCAGCCGAGTTGGGGCTATTCTGTGGGATATGATGAAGCACTTCAAAACTGCTGCTGGCCAGTTCAGTCAGACATTAAGGTAGACTAGAACTACCGTGTTGCGATGGTTTGCCTCTGCAAAGTCTTGAATTTCTGGTTGACATTCATTTATGTGGCGAGGCATGACATAGATTATAGAGTCGAAAGGAGTCTAACCAGCTGATCTTTTAGCCCAAGTGAACCCCAGGCATTCTTCAGATATCACATTCACGAGAAAGGGACATACATGTGGTCACACTGACCTTGACCTCCAAAATAGAATCTCAGAGTCCAAGTGCACATGACTTCAGGTATTCATGAGATATTGTGTTCACTTTATTCAGGACGCACATACGGCAATGCAAATACAACCCGCAAACACAACACCTCCGGCCACGGCTGCTGCCATAAAAATCCTGTCTTCCAGGCAGCGCTGCATGGAAGGCACTAGGGTTTGGCAAGGGTTAAGGTTAGGGTTAGGTGCCTTGAAGACGACGGTCGCAGCACTGCCTTGAAGTCGACGGTGGGGGCTTAAAACACCATCGAGCGCTTTGTACATGATTTCCGCAAGGCCAACCCAGTGCTGAAAAGGGATTGTGACAGTGGGCTCTGTCGCGGAAAACGGCAGCCTTCCCTCATAACAAAACAATACACTTGCCCTTGTATGCATGAAATACATACAGGTGTTATGTCGGTACTTAGCGTTGTATCGTAGCTTGGCAGGCACTGGTATTGTCCTCTGTGTTTGTTTGTACTTACGTGTTTTCACTTCCGGGTATGGGTGCTGCTCTGGGACAAACCAGACTGGAGGCACAGAGACTGTTTTAAAGAATTTGTCCCGCGAAATAGGGAAGTGGGGTGAGCTCATGGGGAGGGGGCGATAACAGGGTTGATAAGCCGACTCAAAGCATATGTTAAACAGGAAGATGTGAACTGTATTTATTTATGATGCATTTGCTAAAGAACCTACTTTTCATGTTGTGTAATTGCTATTTCAAATCATATGTTTAATTTTATCCTGTAACTGAATGTTATGAATTATGTGACAACCCTGCATGTTTTGGTTGGGACCATGGGGGCAGGGTTACAGGGTTAAAAGCAGGCTGGGTAGGCCTGATGGATGAGTGGACGTTGAGACCTAAGAGAAGTAGGTACAACTGAGTTGGTGACTGTGAAGGGAAAATACTGCAGCTAATTTTTGTAAATTTAGACCGTCGTGAGACAGGTTAGTTTTACCCTACTGATGATGTGTTGTTGCAATGGTAATCCTGCTCAGTAGTGGACAGTAGTGGACATAGAAATCAATGGATACCACGGACGAAGATGAGGACAAGGGGAAAAGGGGCCGACTGAAGACCCAACCAGCTCAACCTACAACAACTGGCCAAAATGCTGAATTCCTTGGGCTGATGAGAAGCTTCATGGAGGAACAGCAGAGCCGAGAGGAAGGGTTCCTGAGTGAGCTACGGGAGACTCTACGACCAGACCGAGCACCAGGTGTTGCACCAGAACCTCAGCGGCAGCGGGGACCAGCCATCCAGGGGCTCGGGTTACCAATGGCAGCACCACAGCAATCAGGTGGCGCCATGGAGGGATATGATGATCAACCCACCCGGTCATACCTGTTGCATGAGTCATCGGGGCCCTCTGCTGGTGGCGGCCGAGCTGATGACGAAGACTTTCTGCCATATCAGCCAGAGGTTTTGTCGGGGCCCCGTAATCCACGTCGAGCATCTATGGAGAGGGGGTATATGCATGACCCAAAGATGCCAGTTTACCAGCAGGGGGAGGACATAGAGAACTACCTCCTCCGCTTTGAACGCATAGCCCGCACCTGGCGGTGGCCAACAGATGAGTGGGCCTGTCGACTTGTGCCCTTGCTGACTGGACGAGCCCTGGAATCCTACTCAGCGATGGAGGAAGATCAGGCAGATTGCTACTATGACCTGAAGGAGGCGCTGTTGCAGAAGTTCGACATCTCTCCTGAGACCTACCGTCAGCGGTTCCGGGAGACGGCCATACCTCTGGGAGAGACACCTACCGAGACTTACCATCGGCTAAAGGGACTCTACAGACGGTGGATACGGCCAGAGCAGCACAGCAAAGAGGACATCGGAGAAGCCATCATTCTTGAGCAGCTGTTGCAGGTATTTCCTGGAGACATTCGGATGTGGGTGAAAGAGCACGAGCCAGAAGATGGCCAGTCTGCAGCCAAGCTGGCCCAGCAGTACCTCAGTGCACGTAAAGGGGCACCACCACACCACTACTCATCTTTGCCTCGAGGTACCCGTGATGGCAGACAAGCACAGCACTGGAGGTAACTATGGGGGCTGGGAGAGTAGAAGGAGAGAGACGGGCAGAGATCGAGATACATCTGGAACTGGTAAGGGACTAATCTGTTTTTATTGCCAGCAGCCGGGCCACAAAGCATCGGTGTGTCCAGCAAGAAAGCCAAAGCTTAGTGACTATTGTTATGTACCTAGGGAAGAGGACAAACAACAGAAAGACGATGAGGCTACTGTCTGTTATAATGTCACCGTGAATGGTCAAATTTTCCATGCGCTGTTGGACACTGGGAGTGTAATGTCACTTATGAAGTCATGCTATGTTCCAGAGGGCAGTGTTGTATATAGCCACACCGCACCAATACAATGTGTACATGGGGATCAAAAGTGGTATCCTATGGCAGAGGTTACTGTGACTGTGAATGATCAAATGTATCTGTTGAATGTTGGGGTGGTTGCTGATTTGCCAGTAGACATGATATTGGGAAGAGATATGCCTATATTAGATGATTTGTTGTCGTTCCCATGTGATTTGACTGAACCTGTTCCCAACCATGTGACTGGTGCTGTGCTTACACGGGCCCAAGCGAAAGCTGGTTTGCAGCCACTCCCAGACTTCTGTGATAGTCTGCTGGATGGTGGAACCAAAGGCCCAAGAAAACCACGCCGCCAACGGCGAGTGGAGAAATACCTAGGGAGACCCCTTGTAGAGCCAGAGGTAACGGACCTTAAGGTATCAAACCTGGAGATACCGGAGGACATAGCAAATCTCCAAGCAGAAGACAAAACATTATTACCATTGTTTGCTAAAATCAAAGGGGCAGGGGAGGTTAGTCCTGTTAACCATTGTGAGGAGCTGAGTATAGAGGGTGGGGTGCTGTACGTTAGAGATGGGGAGAAACAGCGACTGGTAGTACCCAAGAGTTGTAGACTTATGGTGCTAGAGCTGGCACACACCATTCCTTGGGCCGGGCACTTAGCGCATCAGAAAACTTACCAGAGAATCAGCTCACGTTTTTACTGGCCCTCCATGTACACTGACATCCTGACATTCTGCAACACCTGCCCCACATGCCAACAGACTAGTGTTGTCCGTAAATCTGACAGAGCTCCACTGTATCCTCTGCCGGTCATCACAACTCCATTCCAGCGCATTGGCATGGATATTGTGGGCCCCTTGGAGAAGAGTCAGTCAGGGTACCAGTATATACTGGTTATCTGTGACTATGCCACCAGGTATCCGGAGGCCTTCCCCTTGCGCTCCATTACCACACCAAAGATCATTAGCGCACTGGTCCAGCTCTTCTCCCGGGTGGGATTCCCAGAGGAAATCCTCACCGACCAGGGGACAAATTTCACATCGCGCCTAATAAAACAGCTCCATCATCAGCTGGGCATCACTGCTATCCGAACAACACCATATCACCCACAAACCGATGGTTTGGTAGAACGATTTAATCAAACCCTGAAAAACATGCTGCGCAAATTTGTCAGTGATACTGGGAAAGATTGGGATAAGTGGTTGCCATTTTTACTCTTTGCATATCGGGAGGTGCCACAGGCTTCAACTGGGTTTTCCCCATTTGAGCTGCTGTATGGGTGGTCGGTACAGGGTCCACTGGACCTCTTGAAGAGAAGCTGGGAGACGCCCACCAGCAGCAGTCCAGGTAACATGGGAGTGGTGCAATATGTTTTGCAGATGCGGGATCGGCTAGAGCAGTACCGTGAGGAGGCACAGAATAACCTGAAGAAGGCTCAGCACAATCAGAAACGCTGGTATGACGAACACGCTCGACGTCGAGAGTACCAGCCGGGTCAAAAGGTCCTGTTACTCCTGCCCTCCTCAGCAAGTAAACTTCTAGCGAAATGGCAGGGGCCATATACCATCACCCGGAAGATGGGACCGGTCACTTATGAAATCCACCATCCTGACCGTGGCAAGCAGAAGCAAACTTACCACGTCAACCTGATCAAGGAATGGAAGGAGCGGCAAGAGAGTCCAGCCAAGGCATTGATGGTGAGGAATGTGGAGGAAGATGAAGGCCCCTGCGACCTGAGAGCCTGGCAAGGCCAGTGTCCTGTGGACCTAGGGCACCTGAACAAGGACCAGCGAGTCGACCTGCAGCAATTGATCTTGAGGTACCCGGGCCTGTTCCAGGAAAGGTCAGGGAAGACAACGGTGCTGCAGCATGTTATACACTTGAAGGAGTCAACACCCATCCGACAAAGACCCTACCGCATTCCTGAGAGGCTGCTAGAGCCGCTGAGGGAGGAGGTGGAGACCATGAAAAAGCTTGGAGTCATCGAGGCATCAAGCAGTGAATGGTGCAGCCCTGTGGTCATTGTGCCCAAAAAAGACGGGACGCTCCGGGTCTGCATGGATTTCCGCAAACTCAACGCCATATCAAGGTTTGACGCCTACCCCATGCCTAGGATAGATGACCTGATTGAGAGGATTGGCCGTGCCAGGTTTATCACCACCCTAGACCTCTGTAAATGGTACTGGCAAGTGCCGCTGGAGGAGAAGTCCCGTGAGTACACCGCTTTTCAGACTCCTGTGGGCCTATACCAGTTTACTGTAATGCCCTTTGGACTTCATGGAGCTCCTGCCACCTTCCAGCGGCTAATGGACCGCGTCCTTCAAGGATGTGAGGACTGCTGTGCCGCTTATCTTGACGATGTGGTGATCTATAGCGACACATGGGCCAATCACCAACATCTGCAACGCGTTCTAGGCCAAATCCATGATGCCGGGTTGAGTTTGAACCAGCGGAAGTGCGACTGGGCTAGGAGTGAGGCGCAGTACCTGGGATACCATCTAGGTGGAGGCCAGATCCGACCACAAGTAGACAAGCTGGAGGCCATCCGCAACAGTCCTCGGCCTCACACGAAGAAACAGGTCAGGTCCTTCCTAGGCCTGGTAGGCTTTTATAGACGATTTATTCCGGAGTTTGCAACCATAGCAGCCCCCCTCACAGATCTCACGACCAAGGAAGCCAAAAATCCAGTGCAATGGACTAAGGACTGTGAACAAGCATTTGCCACACTGAAGACTCGCTTGTGCTCTTCACCTGTCTTGCAGAGTCCGGATTTCACCAAACGCTTCCTGGTCCAGGTAGATGCCTCTGCTGTTGGCCTCGGAGCTGTGTTGGCACAAGGAGAACCTGGAGAGGAGAGACCTGTGCTGTACCTGAGTCGAAAGATGCTGCCACGGGAAACCAGATATTCGACAATAGAAAAGGAGTGCTTGGCCATGAAATGGGCCCTGGACAGCCTGCGCTATTACCTGCTCGGAAGGGAGTTTGATCTAGACACAGATCATCGGGCCTTGACCTGGTTCCAGTCAATGAAGGACCGGAATGCTAGGGTGACACGATGGTACTTGGCACTCCAACCGTTTAGGTTTAACATCAGACATAAAGCCGGGAAGCAGAACATTACGGCAGACTACCTTTCCCGATTGCCGATATGCCGCATATGTTAAACAGGAAGATGTGAACTGTATTTATTTATGATGCATTTGCTAAAGAACCTACTTTTCATGTTGTGTAATTGCTATTTCAAATCATATGTTTAATTTTATTCTGTAACTGAATGTTATGAATTATGTGACAACCCTGCATGTTTTGGTTGGGACCATGGGGGCAGGGTTACAGGGTTAAAAGCAGGCTGGGTAGGCCTGATGGATGAGTGGACGTTGAGACCTAAGAGAAGTAGGTACAACTGAGTTGGTGACTGTGAAGGGAAAATACTGCAGCTATTTTTTGTATTATAGTTTTTTTGTTTTTGTCAATTTGAATATTATTCTGCACGTGGATATTGAGGACTATTCTCACCTTAACGGTGGCACTGTTTTGCATGGGCTAAAATAAAAAAAAACCTTTGCACTTAAGTGCTATTGTGGTTGAGCCATCATTTTTTTGAACGTTTACTGGACCCGGAAGGAGCCTTTCCGACAGGGATACAACATCGTCACACAAGGCGGGGTCCAATGTCCTGTGACTTCATCTGCCAATGTCCTGTAACGTGCTCTGCAGCTTTACCACTCTGGGGGTGTGAACGTTGGGCTCAGCGCTGGTCAGGGAGCTCATGCAGAATAGATGTTTGAGATTTAGACAAAGGAGTGGGGATCTTTCAAGGAGCCCATTATTTCTAGAACCTGCTTGAAGAACTATGTTTCAGTTGGGATAAGGATTCTAAGATTCTGGTCTGTTGACAAGGCAGGAGGAGGATGTCTGTGATTTCTCAATGCAGACAAGCAAAAGGTAGCCAATTGTTCCCTGTTTACAAAAGCAACTCACGCAAAATGTCTCATATTACCTACTGGTGTAGCAATGCTATTCTTACTCAGAGAGTGGGTGGGTGGATGGGTGTGGAAGGACTCCATTGAGAAACTTCAGAGCCAGATCCTTACACACTGTAAAATGAAGCAGGAGGTATGGCACCTTCCCAATCCATTTGGGGAAAACTCTCTTTTTGTATGTTAGCACAAACACAAACATAAGGTGTGAAGTGTTTTTTTTTTTACTCATTTATTATTTTCTACTGTGAAAAAAAAAAAAACACATTTGGTGAGGACTGAACATTTTGAAATTCACTAAATTCTCCAATACGTTTTGCTAAGCTAACAGGCCACACAGTAGAAACGAGTGCTTTCACTCGAGTGCTTTTTTAAAATACATGTAAGTTTTTCCAGTTCACACCATGTTTTATAAAAATAAGCGTAAATAACATAAGAAACAATGTAGAACTTAGTTCTCAGTACCGCTGTTCTTGACACAACTTAAAATCAGTAAACCACATGAATGCACTGAACTATATCTGCATTAGGGAACAGTGAAAGTACCAAATGCACGAGCAAAATCATGTCAAACACCCCAGCTCCCTAAAAAAACAAATGTACAAACCTAAACTTTGAAGAATCCTTTTTCGGATTGCAAGCACTTGAGTATGTCAGGAGCTCCTCCCTTGCACAAGTCCATACTAGTCTGGACCAAACATTGAAAAAAGGCCTCAGAAAAGAGGCAGTAGGCATTTTTGAGGAAAAGTTGTTATACAGCATTTTTAGATAGTTCAAAGGGTCCTAAATACAAATTTTCCTTCAAAAATGGATGGCTTGCTCTCAGTCGAGAAAATACTGGTAGATAGGGTAAAAATGTAAACCTTTATGGATCACCACAAAACTTTCCCAGTTTGTCACGTACATTAGGACAAGTATTTTTTGTATTACAAGTTTTCTGAAATGTAATGTCTAAATATGAAGCATCAATTGCATTTTTGAGGAAAAATTGTTATACAGCATTTTTAGACAGTTCAAAGGGTCCTAAATACAAATCCACCATATAACATTTTTTTTAGGTCACAAGTTTCTCAGAATTTTCCTTCAAAAATGGATGGCTTGCTCTCAGTCGAGAAAATACTGGTAGATAGGGTAAAAATGTAAACCTTTATGGATCACCACAAAACTTTCCCAGTTTGTCACGTACATTAGGACAAGTATTTTTTGTATTACAAGTTTTCTGAAATGTAATGTCTAAATATGAAGCATCAATTGCATTTTTGAGGAAAAATTGTTATACAGCATTTTTAGACAGTTCAAAGGGTCCTAAATACAAATCCACCATATAACATTTTTTTTAGGTCACAAGTTTCTCAGAATTTTCCTTCAAAAATGGATGCCTTGCTCTCAGGCGAGAAAATACTGGTAGATAGGGTAAAAATGTAAACCTTTATGGATCACCATAAAACTTTCCCAGTTTGTCACGTACATTAGGACAAGTATTTTTTGTATTACAAGTTTTCTGAAATGTAATGTCTAAATATGCAAATGAGGCTTAATCTACTGAAATATGCGCTAATATGCACACATTTCCAAACTTGACACGTACACATTGGATGAAGCATCAATTGCATTTTTGAGGAAAAATTGATATACAGCATTTTTAGACAGTTCAAAGGGTCCTAAATACAAATCCACCGTAAACATTTTTTTTTTAGGTCCCCAGTTTCTCAGAATTTTCATTTAAAAATGGATGCCTTGCTCTCAGGCGAGAAAATACTGGTAGATAGGGAAAAAAATTAACTTCTATGTATCACCACAAAACTTTCCCAGTTGGTGTCTTACATTAAGACAAGTATTTTTTGTATTACAAGTTTTCTTAAATGTAATGTTTAAATATGCAAATGAGGCTTAATCTACTGAAATATGCGCTAATATGCACACATTTCCAAACTTAGGCTAGGGGTACTACTATGATCGCATCAAAATGGCTAGTTTTAAAATACTAAGGCGGCTTGACACAACTGGACACTTTGCTTGTACTATTATCAGGCTTCCTACATAACTCGAACATTATTCATTCGTGCACAGAGGGATGGAATCTAGGATCTGCACCTTTGTGCATTCCAGAAAATGTTGCCCTTTTTCATGCGGTATAACCACATCAATTATGCACGGTGGGGCACTATCTACCTGAATGAAATGCACCAACTTCCTAAACCAGTAAAAACGCAAAGGTTTGGCCGTTTCTTTGCCAACCTGTCCCAGACCCTGCAACACATTGCAAACAAAGACTTGGCCACGCAGGATATTGAAAGCGAGCTGTTGACAGCACCACAGAAAGGTCAAAGTCAATTAGATACATTTGTTGTTGAGAGGCTGTTGCCATCTGGGGGAGGGGCGAGAGTCTCGTTCAGGGACAAACTTAAAAAAAACAAGTATTTAACATTTGTGTCTTTGTTTGAAGTTAAGAAGTCAGATCTAAAAACTGAAAAGGTGAAAACTGTCAAGGCAGACCGAAACATTCTGCAACGCCTCATTGCTGCATATGATGCAGGGCGCCCAGTCAATCTTGACACCATTATGATGCATGAACTATTTGTTGTGCACTTGTCTCTGGCAGATGTAAATGGACAGCTTCTTGGAGCTCCAGCAAATAAGATCATAGTTGCTACAGGTGGCTTCAGTGATGAAGAGAGAGTTGAAGCCTCTAATTCAACCTTTAACACTGACTGCTTGGAAGCCAAGCATGAAGAAGCAGACACAAGAATTGTTCTTCACTGCATTAGAAGCAACGCATCAAATATTGTTGTCTCAGCGAGAGACACCGACATCTTGGTACTGCTGATGGCCCATTTCCACATGATCTGGATGAAGACAGGTACAGCAAAGGACAGAAAGTACATTCCACTTCATGCCATAGTGGAACATTTGCAGATGGAACCACAGGTCCTCGATCTGCTTCCAGGTTTTCATGTGCTTGACTGTTAGTGACTTTGTACATTGCTGGACGCACAAAAAAGTCATGTTGGGATGTATTTGTACAGCATCATCATCTGTTAAAGGGGCTTGGTGAAGGTCCTGATCTTAGTGAACTCACCATTCAGAATGTAGAACGTTTTTTCTGCAAACTGTATGGAGCAATGAATGTTGACAACATCAACGACGTTCAAGTAAGCATGTTTGTGAAGGGCATGACAATAGAAAGACTGCCACCAACCAGAAATTCTCTCTACTTCCATATTCAGCATTCTCACTCCCAGGCTTTGGTTTGGCGGCAGGCCCACATGCAGCAGCCAATTCTGCCACCCCCTGAGGCCATGGGATGGAAAATGGAAGAAAAGTTCACTTGTTCCTCAACTCATGTCACTACCTCCATACGGTGGTGTTTGAAAGTGTCTGAGACGCATATTGTTTCAGTACAAAATATTAAGAACCGGTACCCTAATGAATATGTTATATAGTGGATTTATATTCAGGAGACATTGAACCTTCAAAATATCATGTATAACAACTTTTACCCTCAAATGGCTTCATCCAATGTGTACATGTCAAATTTGGAAATGTATGCATATTAGCGCATATTTCAGTAGATTAAGCCTCATTTGCATATTTAAACATTACATTTCAGAAAACTTGTAATACAAAAAATACTTGTCTTAATGTAAGTGACAAAATGGGAAAGTTTTGTGGTGATACATAAAAGTTTAAAATGTTACCCTATCTACCAGTATTTTTCTCACCTGAGTGCAAGGCATCTATTTTTGAATGAAAATTCCGAGAAACTGGGGACCTAAAAAAATGTTATATGGTGGATTTGTATTAAGGACAATTTGAACTATCTAAAAATGCTGTATAACAACTTTTCCTCAAAAATGCCTACAGGGTTACAGAATCCTGAAATCTGGTCCTGACTATACTTGGCAACAGTTCCAATGTTTACAAGAAGTTTCATTCAGACAAGAATCTGCCAAGCTAACCATAGGCTCTCAACCAAGAATATTTGGTTGCAAAGGTCACCCTTGCTAAAAGTATGTTGACAGTGACTTCAGATCACTTCATTAACTGATAACTTGTGAATGTGTGTGAAAGAAACAATTCTTATGTCTGAAAATAACATTAGCTCAAAATGCTCATGGTTTTTCTGGGCTCATACCTGATTCACTCCCACTACCTGAAAACCCGAAAAAACAATATTTTGTGAGACAAGAACAACCAAGACGCTCTTGTAAACTGAAACATAGCAGCTTAAGCATATGCAGTCCTTGGCACCACTAGAGCAAGAACTCCATCAAACTCAAAACTTGTGATTCTAATTCAGTTATGAAGTTGGGGCTTAAATATCTGTTGTCACACAAATCAGATCTTTCACTACCAAATGGCAGGAGTATGTCATTATTGGTATTTTTCAGGCCACAAATTTATGGGATGATATAACAGTTACACGATCTAGTTATCTGGACCAGCGCTTAACAAAAGTCTTCCAAGAGATGTTCAGAATCTGAGCGCTGTAATATTTGCTGTATAAAGCTTCTATAGCTGCTAATGTGAATGTGCACAGCAAAAGCAACCCGCTGGAAATATACCAGAGTTTTAAACACAGAGGTGTTCAGCCTACTTCAATGTCATCCTTCACCCTCCTCCTCCTCCTCTTCTTTAAGAGCATCTTCTGCCACTTTACTCACAGTGAACCTGTTCTCACTGCCATCCTCCACTTCCTCTTTATTTGTCTTCACTTCCTGTTCTGCCGTGCCATTTTGGCTCTGTGTTGATGTTGGGTTGGGTTCTGTGCTGTCCCACGAGCACCAGCGTTTAACAATGTCCTCCTGCTGCGGTGAGCTGCTCTCTGGGGAGTTTCCCTCTGGGCTCTGGTCTTCACCTGAGTCCTCCAGGAGAACCTGCTTCTCGTCGTGCTCTGTGTCGGGCACTATTGACCCTTTGGCCATGGAGACGATGGAGAAGATGTTGTCGCTGATGCTGAAGCGCCGCTTGAGACGGGGCGAGTGCTCGAGCGTCATGATGACGCCCATGTCATTGAGGATGTCGTTGCAGCTCTTGGAGCGTGGCACGTCCTGGATGGTCACCTCCTGGATGGTCACCTTCTTCTTCTTTTTCTTCCTCTCCGTATTGGGCTCGGAGCCAATCTGCTTGATGATGGCACCATAGTCCTCCTCCCGCACTGTCAGGTAGTTGAAGATGTCAATGACACTGGGCTTCGGCTCGGCCGCGCCATGCGAGTGGACCGACACCTGAGTCTCCTCGTGCTGTCGGCGCTCCTCGAGCGAGAATCGGTGCCGCCGCTGGTACCGGCGCTTCTTAAACACCTTGTGGGCCTCCACCACCATGTAGACATTCCAGCTGAAGAACAAGGACAGCCAGGCCAGTCCCATGAAGATCCAAACCTCCACAATAAACCGGTACAGAGTTGGGTATTCGATGTCTGGGTCCACACCTGACACATGAAAATATAATAACATTAAGTAATGTGTAATAGAACTTTTTTCCAGCAGTTGTCAGAAGCACTTGTTATGAGAACTATGAATCTGCAATTTTCTGTTTCAAGCTGTCATCTTTGTTCAACCATTTGGCAAGATTTGGTTGAAATAGCGTATGTCTGAGATGACGTCATGAAAATGGGCATGGCACTGTGGCCGGACGACTTCATCCTGAAACACACTTGAAACAGCATAGATATGTGGAGTAGAGTACACTGGTCGAGCATGGAAAAGCATATCTGAACTCCATTTACCTGCATTCTGAGTTTGTGATTTTAATTTACATCGAGTGCTCCTGCTTTCTTTGCTAAGCCTGGTCATAATGCTGGTCTGAATACACATAGAATGACTTGCTGAAGTAAAAGACTTTGAAGAAAAAGATTTTTAGACCAATAGTGGCAAAATATTGGGCCGTTTGTCTGCAACCCGCCAGCGGACCGCCAGATCTGCCCCCAGTGGGCCGACAGTGGTCTGCCAGCCTCTTGCTATCTGGGATGGCGAGTTGACAGCATAACATTTTGTTTCCTTAGCAACCTGTTCCAAATAAACAACTGACTAACACTGCAAGTAGGCTATGTTGGCTACTAATAATACAGCAATAATCAGCCATTATAAATTCAAGTTGCATTGAAACACAGTGTTTTTGTCATTGTTATGCTTTTAATTGTCACTCAGTAAAGTATTTTCCCCTAATTTGATGGGATCACTATTACTTGGTTGGTGCACATTCCATTGCACTGCCCAATTTCAGTGCTATTAGCAAAGTCCTTGGACACTGCGCCATACGCTAGACAGGCTAGACCAGACATGCAACTAAAGGGGTCTGTTTGCCGAGCGTGAAAATAGTTTTGGAAGACAGGTCTAATTTGTTTGCACGTCAGGTGTAGCCAGTTCCATTGCTTATAGTGGAAGCTAACTGTTGCAGCAAAATGGTTTAGGTCTGTGCCTGTTTCAGGCTGCACCTAGGCACAAAATGCAGGGCTTTCCATTAACTCTTTATAGCGTAAGCTGCCTGATGCCATGATGCATTGTGCACTGGTCTTTTAATAACTCTGACACACGCTATTCTAGCTGCTTAAATGAAATAAATGAAGTCTTTCCAAATAACAGTGAGTCACCATATGCGAACAATACACACAGAAGAGGAGCGTGATGGTGGGTGAGCTTGTCCTGTAAATATACAGCCCTAGAGGATTTGCACACAATGTAGGTCCCTTTAGCCTACGTGTGCTAGGACCAGTCTTGTAACCTTGTAAAACTGTAGTTACATGTCTGAGCCTGGTAACTTTAAATTCAAAACACACTACTGTTTTCAACTATGGTCCATACATATTCAATAGGACTGGGGACAGGACATGCTTCTTTTGTATCCAATACCAATGCTTGCCAGAATATGTAAATGTTTGCAAGTCTAACAACATTCCTGACAGAATTACCAATAGGATGGCACATTGCCCACAGTTAACAATTGCATCCATGTCTGAACAGGTCTTAGGATGCATTGAAGATGCACACATTTAAGCATTTTTAGAAGAATTCATGCCCCACCCCCCAAAGAAAAAAAAAAAAAATCTGCAGTACCTGCAACAAAGTCCCCGAAGCCCACTGTGGTGAGAGTGGTGAAGCAGAAGTGAAATCCCTCCAGATAAGACCATCCCTCAATGTCCATAAACACAAATGGAGGGATGACCAGGTGGAATATCAAACCCCATAATAAGAACAGGGCAATGCAGGTACATTGGACTTTTCTCTGAAAATGTTTAAAGTGCACATAATTACATTCATGTGCTTCGATGGACATGCAATGAAATCAGGAACTTTTCAATGAAAAGGCAATGCAACAACATGCATTAATCACAGTCTAACATGCTGTTGAAAACTGTTTAGTTAACATTAATTCGACAACAGAATCTGTCAACATACTGTAGGTCCAGATGTTGGCTTTACAAAAAAAATCTTTAGCATAATTATGAAAACTGCCACACAATGCAACTCTTTTCAATAAATGCCTTTCCACAGTAAACTATGTTGTAGAGTGAGTCTCGAAAACATCAAAACATCAAATGACCTGTGTGTTATTTGCACCCATAACGAGACAGCTATGTGGAAAACTAGATGTACCGCAGAGCAGTACAAAATATGACCGCCGCCCAGTCCAGCACATGTTTTCCACAAAAATAAGTCACGCTGAAAGGCATATATGATTCTGTCTCACTGAATTGCATTATGCACACTCAATTCTCACTGGTATCTGCTAGACAACAAGTACCAAAACATGATTAGTTCATAGATTTCACATGTAAAATACATTTTATATAACCCCACCCCCATCTTGCCTGTTCATAATTCTGAGAAATTCTTGAATTGTGTGCATGTGTGCGTGTACATGTTTATGTTTATGTGTGTGTGGGTGGGTGGGTGGGTGTATGTGTGTGCGTGCATGTGCTTGTGTGTTTGCCTGTTTATGTGCCTGTGTGTGTGCATGTGCATGCATGCGTATATATGTCTACTGTGTGAGTATATGTCATACGTAGGATTACTGTGAATGTATGTGTGTGCGTGTGTATCTGTTTATGCACATGTGTGCATATGGAATGGGTTTACATGACCCCTGGAGGAAAACATACGCAAAAAATTGGTCATCCTAGGCCCTACGGTTCTCAAGATATTCACAGAAAACTGTGTCTGCCCTACCCTCCTTTCGGGGGGTCCAGTCCAGCGGGGGGGCTACAGATTAAAACGAAAAACGATGGTTCCATGCTATCCATGTGGGGTTACATGCCCACCAAGTTTCGTGTACCCCGGTCTTTCAGTGTCCCGGGAATCCTTGTTGGTGTACGGTCACTAAATGTACACATAAATTATTTTATTGTA
Source organism: Alosa sapidissima (assembly GCF_018492685.1). NCBI lineage: Eukaryota > Metazoa > Chordata > Actinopteri > Clupeiformes > Clupeidae > Alosa > Alosa sapidissima. Next base: position 8,432,065 of record NC_055962.1, read on the forward strand.
AGGCATGAACGAAAGTCCACGAAACTTGGCATGCATTCGGAGGGTGTCCTAATGATCCTACACTTTCAATTTCGTGCAGTTTTGACCATGTCAGCCAGAGATATTGTGATGAAAACACCTAATGTTTTGCTTTTTAATTTTTAACTAGGTGGCGCTATACATGAAATAAGTGGTAATGGGATAGGTTGACATGCCCCCTTAAGACCAACATACAAAAAAAGGTGGACCTCTTAGGCCCTACGGTTCTCGAGATATTCACAGAAAACTTTCTCCGGCCACCTACAGGCCAGTTGGTGTATAGTAACATAAATTAATTTATTGTGTGGCCCCCCATGAACGGAATTCCACGAAACTTGGCGTGCATTCAGAGGGTGTCATAATGATCCTACACTTCCCATTTCATGCAGTTTTGACTATGTTAGGTCACAGATACCTGCGATTACAACACCTCATTTTTACTTTTTTGTGTTTAACTAGGTGGCGCTATACATGAAATGAGTGGTTATGGAATGGGTTGACATGGCCCTTTGAGATCAACATACAAAAAAATGGTCCTCCTAAACCCTACGGTTCTCGAGATATTCACAGAAAACTGTGTCTGCCCTACCCTCCTTTTGGGGGGTCCAGTCCAGCGGGGGGGCTACAGATCAAAACGAAAAAAGGTGGTCTTACAGTGTCCCGGGAATTCTTGACGGAAATTTGGACATGCGAAAAAGAAAAAAAAAAAAAAATCTGACTAAACCTATATGACCGCCGCTTCGCTGTGTGGCGGTCATAATTACAGAATCACACATGAATTAACACAGACACACAAACTCATACTGCTAATAACTCACTGGTGTAAGGCCTCTCCGTAACAGCACCTGGCTGATGCGTTTGGTGCGACCGCTGAAGAACGTGCCAACCTCACTGATCCATGTGAGGCAGAGGGGAATGCCACACAGTCCATACAGGATACAGAACACCCGACCCCCCACTGTTTTAGGGGCCACATTGCCATAACCTATAGGGGCCAGGGCAAGAGAAGAGGGTTTTGATAGGAATAGGAGAGGTTGATATCACTTCAAGGACAACTGTAGAGTGGATTCAGAATGGGAAAGATTCTGAAGATCAGCTGATTCTGTTTCCTTACATGAAAAAAAAACACACTGCCTAAATGGTGCAGTCAGTTTTATACGTGTTCAAGTGGTACACTTAGAATTCACATGCGTTGTATTCACCTATTGTTGTTATTACAGTGGCAGCGAATATCACGGAATTCTGCCAGTTCCAGTTATTGAAAGAGTTTTTGCTTGCGATGGACACGCCTTGTCCAGCAGACTCTGTCACGGCCTGGGAAACATGGAAGTAAACAGTGAGGACATAACAGGCTTGCATGAAATGATGACAGGAAGTGCACATCAGTGACAGTAGCTGTTGCCAACATAACCAGTAGCGTGTAGAATCCATGGGGCTTCCCTCTCATGGCTCAAAGAATTCTTTACTATATATTAGACATCCTCTATTAATTATATTATGTATATCACGCGACAGGGAAAAGACAGGCCCCAGGAAGGATGTTTGGAAGGGTTTCAGTTAGATATTTAACTGCTGTCCCTATTTTCGGAGCGCCGTTCTTCCTGGTGTTCCTGCCAGCATGTTCTCTCTGTCCGTGCCATTAGAAGACCACTGCCAAGAGCGCCATTGACACTTGTTAAAGGAAAAACCGTTTCACAATGCTTACTGACGTAAACGGAGCCCGCACGCCCTAAGCAAATTCCTCTGTGGCGTGTCTTCTCCTCCTTGGTTTTGCTCAAAGGAAAACAGAACACGCCCAGTCACAGAGTAATCCTGCTATGGCTGACTTGGGCAGGTCAATGCAGAGTTGAGACTCGTCAACAACTACAATTCCCAACCCTTCTCATGAAACTCAAGGGGGGTTGATCTCTGATTAACTCTAAAATTAGTAACCCACACTTCACATTGTCAGTTAATAGTAATTCTTAGGGAAGCCAACTGTTAATAACTTACTAGATTACAAACCAACTTTAACATTTGGAATTCAATTCCTTGTTGCTGTTTACTCTTACTCATGGATATACAATGTGTGAAACCTGACAAGGAACCAGTTTGGGCTACTATTATTACGGCTACTGTCATGGCCAGTTTGTTACTTGCTTCGAGGTTTACTCAAAGTCTTCTTTTTCTATTCTGTAAGAAATCGGTATGTTTAGTTCAAATGCAAAGGGGAGTTAAACAATAGAACAGCTCAAATTTCTCCGAAACGAATATGATTTTTTAGCAACATAGGAAACAACGTGTGTGATCCAAAAGTTTTTTGTTAACAATGCAATAGCCTATCCAAAAGTTTGCTTTCGACACTGTAATAGCCTATTCAAGATACACCTTCAGACTAAATTCCTTCGAAATATTAGCAGGTCATACCTTCACAATCTCCTCCAGATTTTCCTTCGACAAACAAGGATATTTTTGGAGAAGTTTGTCCTTTTTAATTTCATAGTCAGCTACGGCTGACTTCCAGTTTGGCTCTTCTAGTATTTGAAATATTGCTGCTCCAATTGACAGGTAAAAAATTATACCTGAAGTCAGTATTGGTCCTTTATCAGCCATACGAACTACAGTGGTCAGTTCACAGGCGTTTTATTCAAACAACATTCACCGTTTTAACTTCAAGAAAGTATTCCGAGATTGTTGGTGTAATAAGCGACCCATGAGCTGAACTTATAGGCTTTATACAAAACTCGCGCGAAGGTTTTTTCCCTCCAGTACTCTCCGCTGCAACTTTATGTGTAGCCTATCCATGCGTAAAAGAGGAAATGAAAAACTGAACCACCCACATATAGGTGAGATCCCTTTTCATCACCCACAGACGTAGCTTACACAGTAGTGGCGGCCTAACATAACCAAACAAGTACTGCTGTTTTCTCAAACCTCGGGAAGTGAGAATTACTGTAACACATTCAGTGTTCTCCATTGATTGTTAGCACACCTGGTGCATACCCAACGCTCAAAAATGTAGTCTACAACCAGAACTGAATACTGTAAAACGACGAGTTAGGCGTAAAAGAAATGATTATATTTAGATTAGATGCCAAGCCTATCGGCTCTCTCTTATCAGAGATGTCATGCATGTAATATATGCAAAAAAATGTGAACTAAGGAACTGATGTGTACAAAAGTTTGAGTTTGAATTTGAGAAGGCCTTTTTCTGTGTGTGTGTGTGCATTGTTCGAATTATACTGTGAGCTTCAGGGGGTACAGCTATTTCGGCTGGCGACGTCACTCTCTATTTTATATAGGCTTACACACATGATTTCACACTTGTGGTTCACAGTCAATTTTCCTTCAAAATATAGGCCATATGACCGTGGCTGGCTGGCCGACACGTTAAAAGAAGCTAGTCATACTAGCAAGCACAATATACAGGGAAGGGTTGAATTTGGGTTTCAAGGTGCTCCCCGTGTGAAAAATTGCGCGCCACAGTCAAAACATATGTTTGGTATAGCAGTGCAATGCAAACATGGAAATGCATACAGATAGCACGGAAATGGCAAACATACAACTTAAATTTAAGACGCAGAATTGTTTACAGATGGGCCACAGAAAGTCTCCCGTTTAATAGCCAAGTACACCTAGCCTAAAACAAGGCCTGCCTTTGGATCATTTGATTAGTTTTTCTTGGATAGCCTAAGCCTACCAAACATCAAGCAAATAAAAAAATGACTTGTTCACGGTTGGAAAACAAAAATCTTCACGTTGTTTAGCCTAGGCAATTCATATAATGTAGCCTAGCGATTCATATAGGCTAATGTGCGCCTGGTGTTATATCACAAAACGTTTGTGCAGCAACACGCTTTTTAGAAAGGCTGAACTCTAATAATGACAACGAGGAAAGACATTTCAGGTCCAATTGATTATGTTCACGTAGCGTTTCAAACAAACTGCAGGTAGGCTAACGTTGCAATTATGGGTGTATGGGCATTTGCTTAAAAAAGGTTGAGAACCACTAATCTACATGCAAAATTCCCTGAATATTAGTGCAGATTCCCTCTTTTTAAGACATTAATGCACAACATGATAAATTGCCTCATTAAACATCTCTCTTTGTCAGTCTATCTATGGAACTCCTCCTATGGCGTGTGATTGTAAGCCAGATGTTTAAGCTAAGCAGCAGCGATGGTCGTGGCCGCTGAGTGGAAGGGAGACCTCCTGTTAAACCATAGCGATCTTGCTACTCAATGTTTTTCTAAGGTTGGCTATCACTATGTTACAAAGGCAGTGAAATATTAGACAAATGGCCAGTTGGCCACCGCTTGTTAACCCATTCGTATATCAGGCTTTAGCAGCCTACACTGTGCATTTGTTTTAATTCGTCAGTATTATATTATGGCAAAGAACACAGTCGGAACGTACCAGAGAAATGGTACAGCCCAATGGGGGTGAGGGTTTGAAAATCGTATTTCATTAGATTATATCCTGAATTGTTGGTATGTGATGGTAATACTGCATTTAATTACATGCAATATTGGATAACATTACATTTTATTACATTTTTTCAGTACCCCCCAAACTATTATTTTCATCCCTTTTGGGAGGGTCCAAGTCTTATCTAGGGGGGTAGGACCCCCCCCAATACCCCCGCTAATTCGAACCATGTGTGTGTGTGTATGTGTGTGTGTGTGTAATCTGAGTCTCAGACCAAAAGTAGTTTTCACATTGCAATCTGCTACTAACAGTTAAAATAAATGGCCACCACATATCAGTCAGTCCAGAGCCATATAAAGGCTCTGAGTCAGTCACGCTCTATGTCAGTGACAACAAATTGCTTAAAATTTGAATCTAGCATGGATCAGATTAGTGTTAAATTAACCACCCCCACCAACCCCTCCTGGCAAACCCTGGTGGATTATTAAATCACAGTCAGCTGATAGGCTGGAATTAGTTGATATGTGACATTGCAATGCTTAAATTCAGTTTCCTGTTGAATGTTTATCTGCAGATTAATTGCTTTAGTACTATTTGCCTCTGAGGGTGGGGGAGCTAAACTTGTGCCATTTTTGCTGGCTTTAGTGCAGTTAACTTTAAAAGAAGTTGTAGTTCTGGACGCATATGTGTGTGTGTGTGTGTGTCTTCACCAGAGGTAAATGTTATGTTTTACACATATTTTAATAGCCAATGATAAAAGCTAAATATGAACTCTTTCAAATAGTTTAATAGATGTTGTGGTAGGTAATCAGTAGCCCATGGCATTACAGTGAAAAGTGATAGCCTATTATGAAAAGTGTATGTAAAAAAAATCAACAGAAGGTTTCAACAGAAAGAAGAAGTGGACAAAATAGACAGAAAGAAAGTAACATCTGCACACAATCTGTGGTTAAGTCTATTCCAAAAACAACCTTCAAGCCACCTGGACTCACATGTCAGTGAGGTGATGATTTCCTCACATGGGCTTTACCTCCCATTTTATCACCTTTAATCTTAAAGTAATTAAAATGAACAAATACATGTATTGTATTATTTTCCTCCCTCAAATATATTTCAACATCTGTCTGTTTCATGTCCACTTTAATCTTAAAGCCTTCTGGAGTGGCCTAATCCAACACAACACTGATAAGGACAGTGCCTGCTTGATAAGTCAAGTGAAATGCTGTTGTAGACGGTATTGGTGGTGTTTTTTTGGCTACAAAGTTTGATTGCTTGTTGGTGATTTTGTATTTAATGGTACTGTAAATTAACCTAGAAACCTAGACGCACTCTAGTGGCAGCAAATGTAATTCTATGTAATTCTAATAAATCTTGATCTGGGTCTGGCTCGTCAGGCTAACTGTAAATAGGTTTGGTTGTTGATTGGCTGCTGTAGGAAATCCCCTACCTATAGGCTAGCAGAAGGAATTTAACACTTTTCCTTGAACTTTATGGACTTTTTAAATAGTCTACTTACAGTAATATCACAAATGGAAAAATGTACTAAATAGGTAATCTATTTAACACATTGGGGCATCTTCATCACAGCCCTATCGTAGAGCCAACATTTTATTTTTCCAGTTGGTGGAAAAAGAAGAGTGCAGTACCTTAGTTTGACACACATAGGAAATATGTTTTTTTTTATAAAGTATCTAAAAGAGATAGGATAGTTCTGTTAAAGGTTTTCACTTTGGTCAAAGTGTCTATATTTGTCATAAAGTTTGTGTTTAATTTTATGAGTCAGAGGATTCAAGCTGGAATGCTTTTAGATTTGTAAAGATGCGATGACTTAATCACAATGACGTACTTATGGAACCTCTCAAATAATATGAATGATGACCTAAGATGCATGTACCATAAGGTGACCAAAGGAACTTCCTTCCTGTTTTTCAATCCATATTCAACCTGCTATAAACAGAAAACTACATTATATTGCATATTGTCCTTACAGGCTAGAATCATAAATCGGTTGCTGCTACACTAATAGCAAGTATTTCCTACTGACTTCCATAATTCAGCTGTGTATTTCATGTGAAGCATAGGTTTTGGTACAGTATAATTGTCTTGATACTTTTGTCAAAGAGGAATTGTATCATATTCCTGGCCACTAATACAAAATCACTGCTTAGCGAAGCCACTGCCAGGTATAAAAGACAGCATGCAGTACTTAGGGGGGAAAAAACTTCAAACCTTGTGCGTGGGACGCTCAAGAACCAAATAGGAAACGCAGAAAACTGAGAGGTGGATTATGTAAGTCAGATCTGAGAGAAATATTTCATTATGGACTATTAGACTTTTACTAATGTGACATTTCATTCTGAAAGGTAATGCTGACACTCTTCTGTTAAAATATTTCCTTTATCCTTTACTTAGCCTAAAAAGTGTATTTGAAAAAGCTTGTAGTTGTAGTTTTCAGCTTTTATTTAGGAACTGAGCGAAATCTCAGATCAATTTTTTGTCAGAAGGTTGAGATATTTCTGATAGTAATTTTTTGTCATGAGGGAACAGTATTTTCATGTTTTAAATAACATGAAAGAAAGTGGCAACCATCAACTTTGCCAGATTAGCCGTACTCAAGGTTCCCACGCAGGATTGCTTTTCTTCACATTCAAGAACTCAACACAGCATTGGGACATAAATCAAGATAGATTAAATCAAAATCATTACTGGGATGGAATTCCAAGGTGATAAGATTGGCACTACTAAGACCCATGTTAGTAGCTTCCTTAATAGGACATGGCCCATTATGATCACAGCATTGGCGGTGGTCAGCTTTGCTGCTTTCCACAAAGATTAACCGGGTTTCTTTACCATTCCTGCCCAGTTGTATTTAATTATTTACAGCCTACACCGACTAAGATGGGTCAAGGAGGCACACCAAACCAACTAGTGGGGTAGTGAGGCAATCACTCTTTTGGCCCTTTCCATGGAAAAAAAATTATAATTCAATATTCAAGCTATTTTGCTGCATGCGGTCATGATGATGTTCCTCGGATCTTTAGGCACTTCAATATAATGAGAATTTTTTAAAAACATATATGATTTCCTGGGTGTCTGATCATTTTAATAATTTTCCAGTTGATGTTCCATGACTGGAATATTCCAGGTTTCCAAGGCTCGACTATCCAAATGCAGGGTATTCATTACACCAGATAATTAGGATACACTAGGTCTACACAATTTCAATTGGATTTGTTAGCAAAATGACAATTTCAACTAATGCAATTAGCTAATGGCAAAGGCTGCAATTAATTGTGTAACTCGCAACTCTGTGCCAATGGTTAATCTGGTTACATCTATGATTTTTATATTCATGTCATCCTCCTTGTGTGACAAACAGTGAAGCTCATTTCACATGAGTTCTGTGCTTCTCATGCTATGCATGCTTACCAATCAGAAGTTGCACAACTTAAATTAAGTCCAAGCAAAATTAATTAATTTAATTATTGAACTGAAGCTGCTTGACTTTCACAAATTATGACACAAATCATATCGTAATCCCGATATCTATCAGGAAAATCCCAATTAGATATTTTTTAAGATACACTAGGATACACATGCTTAGTTTAACAATATCGTCTGATTTGGGATTGAACATGAATAGCAGTTATGGCTAATTCTCAGTAGGACACCCAGTAGAACATGAATGAAGACCTTTCAGTAACACATAGCATTTCATCTCAATATTTTCTGTTTTCAAACAATGGAAAATATATGGAAAACAGTGCTAGTAGTCCCACAGAGACAAGTGCAATGACATACAACAATTATTTATTGCGCACGTAATAATATATCTAATGCAGGCACTGCAGTCTGTCAAGTGCATAAATAAATGGCTCTGAAACCTGTAGTCATATTTTCTGTATCTCTTTGGAAGGTGTGGTAGGCCTAAATTAAATCTCTAAAGTTAAACTGTATTGCAGGTGTGAAACCAACACATGATGTGAAATTCCCAGATCAAATTTGAGAGTGTGTATTTCCATGTTCTCCTCACTTCCTTTCTTACACTCATTTCAAGAACTACATGTATGTACAAGATACAAACAAAGTATATTTACCTTTTAAGGTATTTTGTATACCTTGAAAGGTATTCACCTATTAAAGCATATCTATATATAGATGCATCTATATGTATAAATAAAGTATATTCACCTTATATATAGATATGGATTACAGTTTTGGGCAGCAATGCACAACTGACAGAAAAAAAAATATAAGAAGTAAATTTACAAACAATTAAAACTACATGGCTCAGGTGAAGTACACATCTGCACTGGGTAATACCACCACCTAGTGTTCAAACATGGCTACTCATTTCACATGTACCGATGCTCTTGTTTTTGAAAGCCTACCCATACACCTATTCTCTACATCCTAAGAGCACACCTATGCAACTAGGTAATTTTGCAATGAAACAGGAATGGATTTTTCACTATCTATACAATTTCACTTTTGCATTGTCTATTATAAAGAATTTCACATTCACATCTTTAACTTAATTAATACATACCTCCTTAAGTGATTCATAGGGCTCTTATCTGAATGACAGGCAAAGTAACACGCCATATGGTTGTTAGGCCAACAATAAAAAAATATTATTAGACTTAATGTAGACTTTATGTAAGGGATAATGTATGGAACGCTGGTCATTATCAGGAAAATAAGTCCCGACAAGGCGAACCGGACCCCGACGCACCTCCACTGGCAAATAGCTGACAAATAGTTTGCAACACACGCTGAACTTGAATCAAACATTGTTTAAAACACAGCTGATCAACCGTCTGCTTCCACTTTTTAATGAATTCCATTGCAAGAAGTGACCAGACTACTTGCGGAGTGATATGAAAGATGTAAATCAGATGTAACACACAAAACCCGTTGCCATTGACAGCGGTAATTATTTGTTTGCAGCGGTAATTATATGTTTGCAGCGGTAATTACATGAATTTTACCATAGGTTCAAGTCAATGGAGCGTTCTACAAGCATTGTGGGGAGCGGTATAATAAGTAGACTTAATGAAGACTTTACCCGTCATTCAAAGTAGGGCCCATGATGTCTTTTCTGAAGGCCATAATAAAGACCATAATGGCTTAACTTACTCCAGTGTGTGTAAGTGGACCTTGGTTTTCCCTTTTAGAGTGAGGGTGAGCTTAACACCCTGACATCGCTATAGTGTGAGCCTCTGCTGTTATCAGTAGACTGAGCCTTTGTGATAGAGTTATTCAGCAGCTCGTCAGTGTACGACAGAGAGCTGTCTGTCTCCGAGGATGGGCAGTCGACGAACCTGTAGCTAAAATTGTACCCTGTGGCCGACTGAGAGCTGTATGCATCTTTGAGTTCATACTGGTCCTCGGTCTCAAGCAGAGCTTTCCGCTTTAAATGGTATAGCGCCCCCTCTTTGGCCTCCTCCTCTGGTTCTCGCTTGACCTCCAGGGGTGCTGTGCTGGAGCTCAGGGGCATGTCGGCGGGGTACATGCCCGAGCAGGGGGGCTCCTTCTGGGGGAGGCTGCAGACGGAGGAGTGGGTGGTGAGCAGGAGCTCCAGGCGGGCACGCTCATCCCGAAGGGAGTCCACCTGCTGGTGGAGGCTGGCCTGCTCCTGTTCCAGACGGTCTGTCTCCTGGGGGACAGAGGCATGTGCGATTTAACACATGCGTGTACACACACACACACACACACACACACACACACACACACACATATGCACAGATACATCACAGACACATACACACACACCATACATTAGACACACATACACACGCACACAGTCATATACACCACAGGCACATACACACACCGTACATAAGACACATACACCTACACAAAAACTATTTTATCACAGGTCAGCACTATCAAACTACTAAAGCCTAAGGCACTTCATATGCATAGATAGATAGATAGATAGATAGATAGATAGATAGATACTTTATTGATCCCCAAGGGGAAATTCAGGGATGCATGCACATAAACCTTTTTTAAGTCATAAAATGAAAATGGATAAACAGAAATAGTCAATTTAGCCCAGGGGCTCCTTCTACAAAAGGTTCATACTCCCAGCGCCAGGAGAGGACGACTCACCCCTTGCAGGAGGTCCGTCAGTTCCCTCCTCCGGTTCCGGCACTTGGCAGCGGCCAGCTTGTTCCGCTCCCTCCTTAGCCTCTGCTTCTCCTCCTCCTCGGGGCTCAGCTGGAGGGGCCACATAACACACTCTTCAGCCCACAGGAACAGAACAGGTGGGTGTGGAGATGGATGGATGTGTGGGTGGTGGATATATATAAGTATATAGAGTAGGCTATATGTTGTGTTGTGAAGCACACCATATGTTTATTTTCACATTGACAAAATGTAGAAGTTGAAGGCTTTTCTCTCTCTCTCTCTCTCTCTCTCTCTCTCTCACACACACACACTCTCTCTCTCTCTCTCTATCTATCAATGACTGCTTTTGTATTTACATATGATGTAATGCTTTGGATAAAGGTGTCCACTAATACCCTAACCATAACCATAAAGCAGATTTTTAAGGCTGTCAATGTCATTTAATAAACAATTTACATTTATATGTATGAACATCAAAGACTAGATATGAGACTACTGGTTGGATCTCTCCGTGACTTACCTGTTGAGTTCTCTTCCGCTGCCAACTGGTGTTTCCTATGGCGTGTATGACACCTGGCCGAGCATGTTCACTGTGGGTGGTGTGGGTGATGGGCCGGCTGTATGGGTGTGACGGAACACCGTGGCCTGACACGGACCCTAGGACAGCTGGCTGGACCATCCACTGTAGGTCCTGGCTAGAGGCTATTGCATTTATGGTGGGGACGAAGGCACTGCTGGGGATTGGCATTCTCAGGTGATTTATCTAAAGTACAGAGAGAGAAAGAGAGAGAGAAAACGAAGCGATGAAGAGTGATCTCTTTTCACTGAAAACTGAACTACACCAATTACATCAATTATAAACTTTCAACATCTGATTTAAATTTCCCAGTTCCCAAGTGAGTCATGCCATGGGTAGGTAGGGCTACATGCGGTGAACTAGACTCACATGGACATGAATGAAGTGGAAATAATATTATGCACTATGAGCAAAAATGTGTAGCCTAAAGAATATCATTGCTGCAAAATGAATTATTTACAATTAAATGATATCAAATTATATTACATGTATAGCCTACTTATAAGCCAACCTGTTGTGTTGATGAGCTGAACTCGCTGAGGTCCCACGGCAGTTTTCTTTCGGCACTCTCTGTTGAGGTTGAAGGAGTATCCTCAAAGTTCTCTTGGCTCATGTTTGGCAAAAACTGAACTATGTCAGCGGTCGGCTCCGATGACACTGAACTCAGCGTAGCATGACACTAAACTTCGTTTTAACTAAATAGGTTAACTTGAATACGTAGAAATGTGATTCGAATAAAAATACATTAGGCTTATATTTTAGCTTCGGTATTGCCTGGCTAAGCGATACAATCTGACGTAAAAGTGTTCATACAACCGACAGATGATATGATTTATCGTACGTCCCTCTCATCTCACGAATCATGTGGCTGTTTCAAATAATGTGATATGAAGCTTGCATTTGGACTAAATTGCCGGCTGACGCATCCGTCCAAAAATGGGCAATTGCGTCAGAGCTCCGGAGTGTGGGTTACCTTGGTTTGGATGACGTCAAAGACGGCAGGATTTCCGTCCGTTGGTTGCGGACGTCCCTACAGCAAATATGTTAGAATCAGATGCAACTGAGAAATCAATCAACAGGAAATAGCAACTATAAGCTGGAATCAGAACGCATCACAGATTGGAACGATGAAAGACATCTGCATGTGAAGGGAAAGCCATGGTTAGTCATGTTTCTGGCAGCATTGTGAAGCTTTTACAATTCTCCATGTTTCCTTTCCACCCCCATTTTGCACCAGTGGTTGAAATCATCAGTCACCTTCACTGATAAATTACAAACACACAGTTGTTTACAGCAAACCTCAGATATCTGACATAAATGTAGCATACTTACAACTGATTTTCTGTGATATTGTCCTTTTTTCCCTAGAATTAGGTCTCTGTGCACATCCACCTGTTCCTTCCTGTCATGGTAGCCTGCTTAACACACGCACACTCTCTCTCTCTCTCTCTCTCTCTCTCTTTCTCTCTCTCTCTCTCTGTTTCCCCCTCTCAAGCCTTGTCTCACAGGTCATTAGATTCAGTCGTCCAGTGTTGGACAATAGAGAAGTACAGGGTGTACCCAGCTTAGTTCTACCCACCCCAACCTCTGTCCATTTAAAAATCTCCTTGCACACAAACACAACCCCGCCTGAACAGATGTATCAGTGCTTTTTCAGCATGCTCTAGGGTCAGTCTCCAACCTGCCCGCAGGAAGGAAAACAGAATGGAACGATTAAGAAGCCTGATCTAAGTATTTGTGAATTGGTTTGGATGCGACTTGTTGTTGCTGATTGTTTTGTTGATGACAGATAGCACCAACATGTCAGCCTTAAGTTATTACAATCAGTTTGTTCTGTGTGGCTGGGCAGTGTGTGCCTATAGCCAGTACATCCACACTACACTGTTCTGATTAGCATAGCATGTTTGTGATAAACATGTGGATGTGAATGCACTTTTGCATCTGATAGAAACATGATTCCTCAGAGTACTTGTGCCATGTCTTATGTACTGATGGGATATAGTGTTATAGGGTTATAGTTTGCCCATATTTAATCTAAACACTTCACTGCTTTTGCAATTACAGTTTCTTTTGCAGGCCTTGCACAGCATTGAACAGATGGCATTGGGTTACACATTTTTTTCTGGATGTGTGTAAGAGTGCCTTTCCTTTAGTAATCAGTTTCCTGGCTATTTGCTTTGTTGCAACCAAAATAATCATTGATGTGGAAAGAATAAATGAAAAAAAAGTAATTTCTAAAACCTAAAATGGGGTGCTGTGGATACGGCGATATAGGGTCAGTCTCTGAGAGCTGATGTCTGTTACGACATGGATAAAGAGACATGTTGTATTTGTGTTCTAAAAGTGTATCTTCAGTTGCTTATACAATATAATCAGTGCGGAAAAAAAAAACTAACAGGGAGATTATAAAAATAAAAAATAAATAAATAAATAATCTGATAACAGTCTGTATTTTGTTTTCAAAGATTTGGCCCTGAGAGCACAGAACAGAAGAGAAAGAAAATGCTTTGCTAAACAATATGTATACCCAGGGACTCATCCACTTTTAAAACCAGATAGTGGGTAAAGTTTAGGAACTGCCAGTTCTTAAACTGCATTTTGTTTTGGGTGTTTCCCCCCTCATTATCTCTTATTGTTTTCTCATTTGTCATAGATCACCCCTAAAACTTTCTTCATTACTTTCCTCAGTGTTTTTTCTTCATTGATTATTTCTCTAGTGGTAAGGCCACTATGGAAACTAATGAGTACAAGTAACTTTTTATAGGGAGAAGATTACAGTGGCAAATATGAACCTTGGTGTAACAAATGCTTATATCAGCAGAGTGCAGAGAAACAGTTCAGATTATTGATTACAGAAGAGTGGTAATGAGACACTATACTGAGAAAGTGTTCTGCTGAATGCTGGAGTCTATTTTATTGCAATTCATTCTCGGCTACTTTTCTCCATACGCTCATTGATTAGTCATACGAGTCCGAGGAGGTCTGACTGCAGTGGCATTACAGTATGTGCTGTCTGTGACGTGGGACCAGTCATCCCACAATGAGGAACTGGACCACATGCTTTGCATGTACTCCAAGGGGGGAGGGGTGGGGTATTTGGTGGAATTATCATATGGTATTCATATATACAGAAGGTTAATAGTGACAGTTCACTAATATTGCAATGCTTTAGGCCCTGATGAACACTAAACGGCAAGACTAAAAGACATTTAGCATTTAGTCAGTATTTAATAAATACTTTTTATTTTTCACACAGGAGTGTTATTCTTCTTCTTAGAGTCCCTTTGTGATGAAACATTGTTGACCCAGGGAAGCATTCCCCTCTCTTGTTCTTTAATAGTGATGCTTTTATTTGATTCTATTTCATGTATATGCAGTCAGCAAGGGGGTAGGGCATTTGTGCTTTTTGGCAGGGGCATAAAAACAGGGATGGTAAACAGACCACCTAAAATAGCCAAGCAGCAGACAATGTGACACGGATGATGACATAGAGACATTCACCACTGCTGCGTTTCAAACATCAATAATACTCTATATGCTATTAAGCATTTTGAAACAAAGGAGTTACCCCAAGGTGACTCAACTTGGGGTAGCCCAATGATGAAGGGTCTACTAAAAGCCAATCTCTACAGTGATGACCCAGTATTGCAGATATGCACTTGTTTAGGTGCGGTTGCATACCGTGCGCTTATGACGGGGCTTGCTTGAGCAATACAAGCATGTGTGGGCGTTTTTGTCCACAGGCTTTCCTGTTTCTCGGTGAGAAAGACTGGAAAGGAGTTACTACACTGTTATGCAGAATATCAAAATACACAGAGGCAGTTGTGAGGAGTGCAGCTCGTAAGTGGATGCTCAGAGGAGAAGTAAAGAATTGAGAGAGAGAGAGAGAGAGAGCAGATGGGGATCAACAGAACGACAGTGAGAAAAAAAGATGAGAGAAGCTGCCAAGAAATAAAAAGCATTCAGATAATGGGAGAAAGACCAGCAGCATGGGGATTAAGCACAGGGGTGTGTAAAAAGCAAAACTAAATAAAACTAAATACAAAAAACTAAATACAAAAATAAATAAATAATAAGTAAATGAATGCATGGATAAATAAACATGAGAGTAGGAAAGGAGGAAATGAGTGTCGGAGAGAAAAAGAGTGGGCTACTGTGAAGAAATGAAGGAGACAAAATAGAGGAAATGAAAGCATAGTATGAGCAAGAACACAAGTGCGAGAGAGAGAGTGAGGGGAGGGGGGGGGGGGGGGGGGAAGAAAACAGAGCTGCTGAACGGCGAGAGATATAGCAGACATCCCAACCTGCAAAAAGCCATTTCAAGGAGGTAAATGCCCCCCCCCCCCCCCCCCCAAATAAATAAATAAAAAAATAAAAAATAAAATAAATATCAAAAATTATTTAGCCTTCTTATACTGAAATAGTGATGAATAGCCTATGTTTGTTAATTAATTGTCTCTACTCAGCACACCAAATAAGGAAGGCCTATAGTTAATAATAGACTATAGAAATTGTGATAATAAAATATGTAGATTTTGGTAGTTTGGTCTTTATGTACCCTTGGCAAATAGCCATCTAGTAGGCTAGTCTGGAATAATATGCACATGAAATGACACTTGTTAAACTCACCTCAGCATGTCTTTTTTTCAATCATTTAACCCGCCATGGGCAATGCTAAAGTCACTGTTACAAACAGTGCAGCATGCAAGACTATCGTTATTTTGAACTCTTATGAGACAAGGGTACACTTTCGTGTAGTCTGATGTGAAATGGGTCCTTTTTGCGGGCACTCTGCCTCTGCCATGACGCTCCTGTTCCTACTGAACTGAACATGAAACAGGCCAATCATGCTCTCTGTCTTGAACAGGCACCCACGCACTACCTCTCTCTCTCTCTCTCTCTCCATCCCCGTCGTGTGCGCGCTACACTCAGATGCACACACGATTTGAAGTTTCGGTCTCGTGTGCGCGCTCTTGCTCGCTCGCTCTAGGTTCCGGGAGATTTTATCTAATTTGCGGGCATCAGGGAACCGTTATCAATATGCGGGAGACTCCCGGAACTTCCGGGAGACTTGGGATGTCTGGATATAGTATGTGTGTGGGAGGTGAATTGTGTTTGTCCGCACCATTATGAGATGGCAACCTGGGCTCGTTCACGTCTTGTAAGGTCTTCCAGAGTTGTAGCGTACACCTCAACAACACAGTTACTTCAACAATCCTCACTGTTCATGATGTATGTTGCTGCCATGAATAATAGATCATGTCTGCTTGTTAAAGCCCGCAGCATTGGCATTCAACACAATTTGAGGCCTTCCACTTTGCTGTAGAGAATAGCAACCATCCTCCATTACCTTATGACCTCATAGAATTCCCCAGTGCCATGGACTGGGCTCCTCCAACTACCAAGTCAATATGCATGTAGTCCAGCAAAATACACTGGTTGCTGATTGTAAATGTCAGCATGTATATTTAGTAATAGTTTAACTTTAACCCTTTAATGCCTAAACCAAGAAATAATGGACAGAAAATTCTATTTTTTTAAATCTGAAGTCTCAATTAGGCCCTTTAACAAAATCTAAAAAAATAAATAACAAAAATAATTTGCAAGTGTGTTTTTTTGTTTGCATCATATTTGATACTTTCGGCATTACATGCAATTTTTGTTTGTATCATATTTGATACTTTGGGCATTACACACAATTTGGGCAATAACAAGAACTTTGCAATATGTAAGATCTTTGGATATCCATAACATTCAAATCTTTTTTTTCTTTAAACAGCTGGCTTTTTCCATTCTTTTCTTTCATTTTGAACTTCAAAAACTGTTTCTTTGTATAACATCTGCATCTTTGAACGTTGAAACGACAGTCTTTTCTTTCCTTTACTTTGCCAAATGGTAAGCAAGGAAACAGTTCCTGTTCTTGTTTAGGCAGAGGTGGACATTGCATTTTACACCGAACACATAGGAGAAGTGAGGAGTTTCTTTGCAGTGCTTGCACCTTTGTAGTGTTCAGGATGGGAAGTGGTCAACCCCATCTCTCCTACAGTAACATCTGGAGGAACACTGCATAGTGGCCTCTTCCGTGGTGGGGTATGTGTTTGTGATGGTGAGGAGTGTGGCGAAGGGGAATGTGATGGAGAGGACAGTGGCCTATACCAAGTACCATCTCCTGGTTTTCAAACTGTATTTGTACAGGGCAGGGCAGAGAGCATATCCTAAAACTCAACACCACCCATAAATTTGTTGTAAGTCTCCACAATGGCTGTTCTGGGAACCATAACGTCTTCCGATCCCAGTGTTTCACCTGACCTTGGGGAGTCCAATTTATATCTTCCACATCATCATCTGTCTCTACAAGGCCCTGTATGTCACTCAAATTGCCATCAAGGAAATTCAGGACATATTCAGTAGAGAACTTCCTTTTAGCCTTTTCCCTTTTAGCCATCTATAAATTAGCCATAGATATTTATGAATTATGAATAAGAGTTATTAATTATTTGTTGTGAATATCACATTTCAATCTGTAAATTGTGTAATTGATTCATTAAAAAACTGTATTATGGACTATGGAAGACATAAAATACATATAACATCCAGAAAAAATTAACTATGCCCATTGAAAGATTTACCACTAAATACCTGCTGTATCAATTGTGATACAAACATTTTCTGCTCGATTTTACACCAAACTACATTTTACAATTTTTGGAAATTTAAAATTTTTTGAACAAAGTCATTTTTAATATTAAAATATTGATAAATATGTAAAGGTAAATCTCACCATAAAATGATCAAATTACCAATATCCTTGACCTTTACATAATCAGCAGGGTACTAATGAGATTCCACCATTTCAGAATTGTTGTAGTGCAAAAGGTATCCAACAGGGGGCAGAGGACAAGTAATAGATTGTATACAACAGGGTTTTATGCAAAGTTTATATCTCATGGTGATGCAATGGGTCTCAGAAATGCATGTCTCAAATTTGATACGCACGGCATTAAAGGGTTAAATATGGTTTCTTCGGTATTTAGAGCAGTGTTTGATACATTCTAGTGTGTTTCATCAGTACTTCATCAGTACAGGAATTCCAGCGTATTTAACCATATCAAATTCCAGAATGTTTCAATTATAATATTGTTTTTAGTATGTGATGGAAACTTATTGGAGTAATATCTTATCCCCACGAAAACCCCCCAAAAACAACCGGTCCTACCTAGCTTGAGTTGCTGCAGAGATGTATGTGAAAAAATAGCTGGAATTCTCCTTTAATGTATGCCTTGATACTGTGCAGTATATATGTATATGTAACCGAGGCGAACTGAGCTAGCATGCTAGTTGCCCGTGTAAATCCTCACAGCCTAACCTTAAAGCAGTGGTCCCCAAACTTTTTCTTCCGAGGGCCAGCTCACTATGCCTGGCTCTAAGAGAGGGCCAGAAACTCGGAGTATATCAGTAACCATAAATAGCTTAGTGCTGTGAACAGCAGTCTACCTTAGTTGAATATTCCATTACATTTAATCATAGGCTATTGCAATTTAATACCATTGTTAGCTGTGTTTATATTGCCATCATTGCCATATCAGTGTAAAATGTAGCTCAAATTAAATAATAGGCCTACTAATAAAAATACTTTTGCATTCCCAAAAGTATTAGCAGGGAGTCCCAAAAGTATATTTTATTAAAAATGTGTGAACTCTGAACTCTGTGTCTTTGAATACACAGCACATGTTGTGAATATCCTACAAATAATTTAAAGTTCTCAAACTCTGAGAATTTTAGGAAGTGTTGAAGTGGTCTGAAATGACCACCATTCTAACTTTCACTCACCTTATGAGAACTTTGTGAACTCTTTGTATGAACATTTGAACGAGTGAATAAAAAATAGAAATAATTATCCCAGAAAGTCCCAGAAATATGACTTGAATAGACGTTAGTTAGTTATTAACAATTAATGGATAAACTTTTAGAATACTTTGAGCACTGATGCAGTCAGCATAGGCCTCTTACATTGTTTGCAGGTAGGCCTGTACATTTCATTCCGTTTTCGATGGCAAATGCGAAACAGCGGCAAAACAACCACCAGTAGACAAAAAGAGTATTACATGTGTACTGTTAAGACCCGCCATAGAGAATGAATGGGGGAAATTGCGGAGGTTATAGTTTGACGATGTCGTACTCCCGTGCGGGCCGGATGCTACATACCACAGACATGTTTTGGGGGGCCACCAAAAATGAGGTGGCGGGCCGTATCGGGCCCACGGGCCGTAGTTTGGTGACCACTGCCTTAAAGGGACACAGGGGCAAGCCTGATGCTTTTTCTCTACGAAACTCGGTCTGAAGCTCTTTTCCTTTTCTTTGAAGGGTTTTCGCTGCTTCTTCGCCGGCTCTGCCATTATACACACGTTTGCAACAATCGCTAGCGTTTTGTCAGCCTGCCTCTCTGCTGTGGATGCAGGATGTAAACTGATCCTGCTTCGGTCGGCGGGCACGATACACTGAACTTGCAAGCGGGACATTGTTCCTACAGGCAGTAGGGGTGGGCGAGAGAGTCTTCATTCGCCCTGTAATGAGTCATTTAACCATATACCGACTTACGAAGATGAGTAATTAACACGAACACGTTGCCTGGTGTCCCTTTAAGAGCGCTTCTAACCGCTGAGTTGGAAGCCTGGGCTTTTAGCTGAGTGGTTAGAGCGTTCGACTCCAATGCCGGTGTGTGTTGAGGTGGCGGGTTCGAGGGCCGTGAGTGGCGGACAAATTACGTCCTCTGTTACAGTGGTGCCGTGACCCGGATCATGGGATTGAGGATTTAGGGAGGTGAATGTAACAGAGGCGAACTGAACTAGCATGCTAGTTGCCCATGTAAATCCTCACAGCCCTAACCTTAAGAACGCTTCTAACCGCTGAGTTGGAAGCCTGGGCTTTTAGATCAGCGGTTAGAGCGTTCGACTCCCATGCCGGTGTGTGTTGAGGTGGTGGGTTCGAGGACGAATTACGACCTCTGTTACATATATGTGTACGTATGTGTATGTATGTATGTATGTATGTACTGTACATATGTGTATGTATGTATGTATATATGCATGCATGTACTGTATGTACTTTATGTACATATGTGTATTTATGTATACTGTATATGTATGTATGTATGTATGTATGTATGAACTTCATGTATTTATGTACGTATGTGTATGTATGTATGATGCAGACAGTTCTCTCTGATGCTCAGTGCTGTGTATTGTAATCTCTCTATCTTACATAGAACGTGTTTACGTGGCTGTTTTGTCAGGGGCTCTGAGGTTAGTTCCAGATGAACAGGATAAGAGCAATGATTCAGGTACGTCAGTGGGGAAGATAAAAAGGATCTATGTAAATCCACCTATGTTGGTTTATGCAGTGACATCAAACTGGAGTTTGTTTATTTGTGTGGATCTGGTCTGTCTGATCTGCTAGCAGTGCGATTTTTAAAAGTAAGGCCTATGTAAGAATTAGTCAGGTGTGAGAGCTGGAGAAAGTTGTCAGATCAAATGACAAACTGTTAGGGACAGCTGTATGTCTGTACGACTAACTTATGGCTCATCTGTACGTCTGGGCAATGCCTGTACTGTCCTGGGCCTGTGACTGCTGTAAGTCGCGAGGGGGTTATTGTCTAAGTATAAGTATATACTCTTTTGATCCTGTGAGGGAAATTTGCTCTCTGCATTTATCCCAATCCGTGAATTAGTGAAACACACTCAGCACACAGTGAACACACAGTGAGGTGAAGCACATACTAATCCCGGCGCAGTGAGCTGCCTGCAACAACAGTGGCGCTCGGGGAGCAGTGAGGGGTTAGGTGCCTTGCTCAAGGGCACTTCCTACTGCCGTTCCTACTGGTCGGGGTTCGAACCGGCAACCCTCCGGTTACAAGTCCGAAGCGCTAACCAGTAGGCCACGGCTGCCTTTTTTAAATTTGTATTTATTTATTTTTTTTTTTCATATAAGTCTTATAATTAATTTTTTTTTTATAAGTCTTTTATAATTGTCTATCAGCTGTATGTGTATTCACCTTAACAATGGACTCATTAAGCCCTATAAATACTACACGTGAGCTTTTTTTGTTTGCTATGCACCTGAATATGACCTCAATATCATTTGTTCTACCACCTAAGATAATCGCATGGCTCATTGTTGTTTGTGCTGGTAAAATGAATTTGAGTTAACTGACCACTATAACTGATCACTTGAACACAACAAACACCATGTGCATGCCCTGAAGTCCAATTCTCTTTCAAAAAGGTCAGTACATGAGCGAGCGAACACCCTGGTAGATCACATGTGTACTGCATACTGTCACCTCACACCATAGGAGAAAGAGAACATTTCACACTTCAATAAAATGCCATCTTCACTAAGATGTCAACAAACAGAATGTGTTCTCTTCACTCCACAGTGTCACGCAGAGTAACAGCAGGGCTCTCTGAAGACTGCATCAGTGTCTACCATTCTTCGCGGCGCAATATACTTCAGCCGTCACCTCACAGTGCATTTATTTTTCCACTCTGAGTCTGTCCAAAGTGTTTGTTTTTTTCAAGGGGAACCTTAAAGAACAAGCCTGGGGCTGTTTTTTTGTTTTTTTTGGTCTGTGTACCTTTAAGATTGATAAGGGAGAGTTCTGAAGAGGTGCCTCAACCCAGGATGTAAGCAGAGAGTGCAATTGCCTTCCTTCACTTCCTGTCAGGTAGACAGAGTGTCTCTCTCTCTCTCTCTAGCTCAGTTCCTCTCCTTTCTGATATCTGGACAGAGAATTCTCTCTCTCTCTCTCTCTCTCGCTCGATAGCTCAGTTCCTTTCCTTTCTCTCTCTCTGGTTCCTTTCCTTTCTCTCCCCTCTTGTACTTTTTTTGTTTGTGTATGATTTCCCTTGCACTTGTCCCCGTTCTCTGCCAGCAAAAAAAGGACATGCCATTTTAGTCCCCTCATCTGTTTTCCAAGAGCCATTGACGACTTTATCATTTCAGATATCAAACCGTGACGCAACACCAGACAGGATCTACACGCTCGCTGTCGCCTGGCAACCCTGGCTAGACATGCAGTACCATGGTTACTCAACATTCATTGGCTTGTTCTCTGTGCTCCCACAAATCCAAACATTACTGCCTTCTACAATATGCATGATGAGGAAGAAACAGGATAATGGCACCAGGCTTCCAATTCTTCACACCCATGATACTTGCTCTTATCCCTCTGCTTTGCCATCCTATATCCCCTGAGCTTTTTTTCAACTGCAAAACATTAAATTAAGAGTGTATTGCCCCTGGAAAATGTCCTAGCAGGCCAATAAGGGTTTTTTCTGGAGTAGTTTAAAGGGCTCCCTTGCCATGTGCGCTCATTATGAACAACAGTTTAAAAAAGGTCGCTTGTAATTAATGACAATTTCAGTTGCCGCTTTTCTGGCTCACATTCAATTGTGAATTGCTCCAAGGGCTCTGTCCAAAACCATTTTTACATAGTTAAGTATTTACAGTTTTTTTACACTGTTAAGGCTTGTTCTGATGCAATGACACTCAAGTGGATCCATCATATCAGAATGTGAGCCAATCAGTTTATTTCAACCTGAGCAAAAGTGACAGTGATGTGTTTTGTCAAGAGAGAAGGAACAGGTCCGTCTTTCTGAAATGAGGCTCCAGATTTGATTTTGTGACATGAAAAGAGAGATCCCGTCATGGCTCCACCTCCTCTCCTTCCTCTCACTCATAAATATGCAGTCTTGTTTGTCACCGTACGCGGGATGGATGTCACCACTGCCCTTTTCTCTCATTTGTCTGTTCTGTAATGGATTTATATAGAACCATACTGTTCTGCTAAAAATAAGATCGGCCCAAAACACATTTCCTGTTAATTATTCTACTATTCTCCCTGTGATCCTTTGCCACATCGCATTAGTCACACATCATCTTTAGTTGTGTGGTTTGACCAGTCTGCCAGTCAGTCTTTTTTTCCTGTTTGACCTAATGTCCACAGAACAGCCACAACTGATCAAATATATAATAATATAAAATAAATCAATTGAGCTGAGTTGAGATGAAGGATTGTTAGTTTGATGAGGTATGAACTCTCTCTGGAGTTTCTTTACATACTTGAAGAATAGTTGACCCGAAGACATCTCGCGAGAATCGTGAAACATTATCTTGTCAGTAGTTATAGCTCTTTGGAGAAAGTTTTTGCTTGTTGTTAATCCTTCGCCTCCACAACAATGCCTTTGTTCCACAACAAAGGCATTTTCATTGTATACAGGGGGAACAAGCCACGAGAAGTAGGCTATCTACAACGGCAAAGTAAAATAGAAATAGGCCTATATTGCGACTACAGTTGCCAAAAATACCTGAAATTGCATAGTATACCTTTAAAGTTAAACTTGACTTCTATACTTTTAGCCAGAGCAACACAGATTCACAACAGCAGATTTGTGAGTCAAACCCAGTTCACCAACCTATTGTCAGGTGATGTGGTGTGTTAGCCACTGCTTTACCACGCCCATAATAGTAACATCTGTTCTCTACTGAAAGTGAGTTGCATCAAGCTGGAAAAGAATCAGGTTCCACGGTTCTATTAGCCTGACGAGGAAGACCCACATTAAAATGTAGGGTCTGGGCACTCACCGTTCACAGTGCTCAGTCCGAGGGGCGGGATAATGGGTTGTCTTTCAAATTCCCTCTGCACGCAATAGGACAGCGCTATGAGTCCCATGCGTTTTCACACCAGCGGAGTTAGTTGGCTAGTTTAAACTTTTGCCAACTTAAAACAAGCTTAACTCGTGTCACACTGTTCGCCAACAGCAACATCCATTCTTTGTTTTCAAGTAGCAGGGAATTCAAGCCAAACCGTTGCAACTCTGCCATCAATCATTATGTTAAGCCCACCTAACAACTCTATAAACGATTTGATTGGCCTGATAGAAGTTACAAGCCAACGGAGAGTTGCTAAACTAGCCCTGGAAGCAAATGTAGTTTGCTGCTGCTAGGGTGTGTCTAAATTTCTAGGCTACGGTTCTATAGCATGACCAGGAAAACTTGTATTCTCTTATACCCTTTTTACTCAGGGGATTTTTCTGCAATTATGTTCTTTTTGTAGCCTGGCGGGCCATCCTATATCATTGAAATGTATAGTCTGGAATCGAACCATTTACCTCGCTTAATCCAAGGGGCGGGCAGACACGGCAAATACATCCTTCTTCGAAAGTAATGACTTAAGTGCATTGTGTTGCTCAACTTTCAAAGAAAAGCACAAGTCCAACTCCTCCAAAGTTGACGCCAACGCCGATTCAAACAACCGCTCTTCGTTCGCCATAGCCACCTTCCTTGTTGTTCACCGTCACAGGACTGTCGTTATCCTGTTAAGCCCACCTTAAGACTCTCTAACAAAATAGAGCGCTGTGATTGGATGAAGTCCACGGCGTCAGCCAATAGAAATCCCTATGGTTTGATACTAGACGTACAGGCTGAGCAAATTAATTTGCCGCCGCTAGGGTGCGTCTAGATTTCTAGGCTATTCTTTTTGTATTTTGTTCTTTATAGAGGGAGAGCAGCTTCACAGAAGAGAACTTCTGACGGCAAATTTGAGGAAAAGTTGGTAAACCACCCTTCTTACCTAATTTAAGGGTGGTCAATTCTGAGTTCTAAGCCGCATAATCAGCATTTTAACATAAAATAGTAATTTCTTTGCTTATTTTTCCCTAAATTGGGTTGATTTCAAAAGTAATCAATAAAACCAAATAAAAGTGTTCTCTAAATACATGTTTGAGCATTAAAGAAGTCATACTATAGTTTATTAACATATTTCATGGGAACATGATTACAGTTAACATGTAATAAACTCGGAAATTCTAATCAAAACACAACCATATTTTTATTGCTAACATAGTGAGTCACTCATGTGGTGTTTAATGTATTTCATCACAATAACAAGTTGCACAGATAACCTTCAACTCAGAATATATCCTACAGTACAAACTTAGATAGCGGGAATAAGCCTAATGCAGAACTGCATCTACCGTCAGCAACAACCGTCAAGTAAAAAACATTTTACTTCTAGTAACTGGATTTGGTACAGTATGTGTGCTTGCCTCCATACTAGAGCTTGATAATGTGCTCTTCTAATATGCCATTGAGCAGCATCACTTGTTGGTGGTAGAGCCTCCGATCCTCGACATCTAGAAAACAGAGTGGCTCTGGCATAGTGTTGTCACGATACCAAAATTATGACTTTGATACAATACCTGCCATAAATATCTTGATACTCAATACTGAAACCATATCCAAATCCTAAAATATCTGGAAAAGAAAGGACGCAGGCCTCCTCCAAGTGTATTGAGTCATTTGTGTTGAATTTGGTGCACTTTTGGTCAATTCTGGGGTTTAAACTTCTAAACTTCTGTTGTATAAAATTATCACTATGGTTTGTAGACATCATGATGAGAGAACGAGTTTGAAACTGTAAAGCATGTATTCATATAACCTCAATCATAATCAAGTAATACACTGAAGTTATTCCTAGCTAACATACTTTTATAACATTTTAAATAACAAGTTTAACTAATACTATTAACATACTGAAGCTATTCTATCAGAATTCCCCCTACGTGTGCTCTGTATCCCTATGTCTCTCTTTGTCGCTTTGTGTCTCACTGTGGATGGGTGAAGCCTGTTTGAAAAAAGCATGCTTGGCCTTGCAGCTGCAGAGATTGAGTAGAGCCCGCCTCTGCAGAGAGGCGGGCTCTACTCAAAAACAGCTAGTATGAGAGAAATTGAGTGAACGATATGTAACCCATGAACGACGTGTGACCTGTGATCACTGTATAAACCCCTGAACTTTGTGTAAACCTCTGAACTTGTGTTATACGGTGAAAGGTTCGTACCCTTGGCAGCAATAGTGCTGACTTGCGAAGATAAGACCGAACAACGATCCTTTCATAATGCCACCTGTGGGTTCGAAGTTGCCAAACGTTGTGTCAGCATCTAAGGAGGGGTATAAATGTTGGTGTTCAACAATTGTTCGGGAGTGCGATCGTGCGATCCACTTAGGCTTTGCGCTATGTAGTCATTAAAGGAATTTTTGCACGGAACTCTGCCGGACTTTTGCGCCTTCTTTTTGGGATAAGTTTTTGACTTCAGCACTTATAATGGTGTATTTTTGTTACATTGTAGGCAAGATGTTTGGACTTAATTTCTGGCCCGAGTCTGAATATCTGCAACGACACTTCCTACATAATTATTATTTTTGTAGTCAGTAAAATAGTAGTTTATCTGTGATTAAGTCCTTTATTGTTTGTTATAGCTTATTTATATTGTGTGGTGTTTGGGCAATAAATTATCTTTAAATAGCCAAAGTAGGCTAGATCAAGGTCAGTGTTCAAATTACTGCATGCAAATCACTGAATGCTATTCAGAAGAGCCTAATCTTTAGGCCATCTGATGTAGGCTACCCTAGGCCTTCCCATGTTTATGGGATTTCTTTGACAGTTGCAAAGGGAAAAAAGTGAAGAAAGTCTTCTTTGCTCCCAGTGTAATTTAATAAGTATGTTTCAACCACTCAGGTCGTAATCAGATAGGCCTACACCATTATCTGTTGCAATATCTGTGTGAATAGACCTACATCAGGTCTATTTCTTTGATAGTTAATATAATTTGCTACCAAATAACAAATACCAAATAACAATACAAACGTTTCTTACAAACTTTCCTGCATACTTCTTAAATGTGCTGCAGTCGTGATGTGTGTCCTAAAGACATAACTACATCTTGAGCATCTATTACCAGTGTTGAATGAGCAGTTTTTGCAGTGATCACTACTGGACATTCCACATTGCTAGACTGAGTGAGGATGACTTATTTCCACTTCACAAATAACCATCGCTATCTTCAATAGCTACAGTACAGGGACATTAATCAGTTCATAGCTGAGGATTTGTCCTAGGTCCACTTCCCTTTCAGTATCATATGCAGTAATGATGCACTGGAGAATGTTTCTTTTTGTTGCACTATAAAGGATATCTTGTCTAAATGTTTTGCAAATAATGCAATCTCCATAGCACTCTTCAACACTCCTCAAACATGCACACTCTTCCATTTTTCGGCATGGCTGGAATTTGAATGATAGGAAAGAGCACCAGTGAGATGTTTTAACTAGGCAAGCACAGTCGCCTTTACAGTAAAAAAGTGTAAATCCTCTGTAAAGACTGACAACTGTTCATAATAGTTAGTGACAAAATACTTTCTACAGAAAAATTAGCAGTCACCTATTATTCTATCAATTTATTATCAAGAAATCTATTTTGTTTCTAAACGCCATACTGAATTTTAGCTATTATTTCAATTTATATTTTAATTTTAGCTTATTTTCATTTGCTACATGTGGGTCATTGAGGTAATTCCTGTCCTGTCCTACAACATATCTGTATATTACATAATATTACATATACATAAAGAGTATATTAATGCCTTATTTTTTGCAATTCCAATGATATCTGATGGCAAAACCAAAAAGTATGTGAATTATGGTAATTATGCTAATTAGCAAGCTTAAAACTCAAAATTGAGCTTGATAAACAAAATATTTGAATTCAGCACCCTCAAATTCTGTGAAATAGCCCCTTTACCGACTTTTCCTCAAATTTGCCAACATATTTTTTTCTGAACGTTTCTTAGATATCTGCTCTCCCTCTATTATGTATGTACTCATTTGTATGAGTTTTAATTACTATTTCTGTATTTATGATGTGTTTATGTGTGTTCTTTATGTCGCCCCAATGTAGCCTATTTCTTTTTAGGGAAATTCATTGTTTTCCCCAAAATCAAGATATAAACTATGTAAATTGGACTAGTGGAACTGAAGAAATGAACGTTTGAACAATATTGGTAAGAAAAAATGCCTGTTTTGGGGAGTCAGTGAAAGGTTAAATCATGCAATTTTGAATCTGGTTATCCGTGCTTGAGCTTGTGTGGGCAGCCGTGGCCTGCTGGCAGTGGCGATTCTAGACATTTTTAACAAGGGTGGCACTAGTGAGGCACTGATTAATTCAAGGGTGGCATGAGGCAAAACATCCAGATAAACAGAAAGAGGCTCAAGATGTGAAATTAGCACAAATACATTAGGGAAACCAGATGCAAACACCATACTCATAAATTGAAGGACAAAAAAAAAACACAAATACCTTACTCTCACATAAAAATCTTGAATCTTTGTACTTGAATAAAATGTAACACAAACATATTAAAGTTAATTATTAAAGTTGTCTGTCACTGGGCTATGCTGCAGAGGTGGGAGTAAGTCACACATGTGCAAGTCTCAAGCAAGTCCAAGTCATTTTTTACAATAGGCTAGTTATGAACTGCTGGAGTTTTATTTCTAACAAACAAGTAGACATTGCATTCATTCAAGCCACATAGCCTACATCTGAACGGTTTATAGAATAAGATGAAATGTATACGAATAAAGATAAATGTATTTCAAGTAGACCTATTATAAAATAGCCTATTATTGTTTCAATATGCCTCAAATATTAGGCAGCCTAGCTACATCAAATCATGAAAATATTCAAACAGTTACACCTGTCCTGACCTGTCCCATCTCCAGGGAACCAATAATGTTGAAAAAGTGAACTAATCAATCAATCAAACGCCGCCGGACGTCACTGCCAAACTTTGATAAGCGCGACAGCGCAATGGGTTTTAGGAGGGTTTAGGACCGTCAATGCTATATCATATTATACATAAGCCTAACATGTGAAATAAGCTACTTTTCTATGCTGATTGCTGGCAGTTACCTAGGCCTACTTACTGTTGTTAGCCTACTACTAGGCTGTAACGTATGGAACAGGGACGTGTTTAAGAGGGAGGGAGAAAGAGAGGCGCTTACT
Source organism: Alosa sapidissima (assembly GCF_018492685.1). Taxonomy (NCBI): domain Eukaryota; kingdom Metazoa; phylum Chordata; class Actinopteri; order Clupeiformes; family Clupeidae; genus Alosa; species Alosa sapidissima. The sequence continues at coordinate 8,461,099 of NC_055962.1, forward strand.
TTAGGTTACATTGGCAACATTTTCGCTATATATCAAGATTAAACTTAGACAAGAAAATGTTTCACTTTGCCATTTCACACATTCTAACCTAATATGGCGTTAACTAAAAAGCATAATAGATTCAAAGCCAACTCTTAACAACGTGAGGTTTCTAACACGACTAACTTCGGATGAAAATCAACGTGGTGGTGGTTATGTCGCTATTTTGCACACTTGCAGACTGCTGTTCATTTCTCCTTTGACTTGTTAGATACATCATCTGTGAAGCCAAACATTATTATGTTTTAGTATAAACGTAGAGCCTTCCATATTTGCAAGTTAGCCTACCTCAGGCTGTCTCATTTGATCTGGCACTTGCTGTTGGTCTGGCGTCACTTGGTACAATGACAGGTTCGCTCGCGACGCATGCAACAGCACCTAAGCAGATTTTCTAAAATCGTAAAGTTAACTCTTTAATATCTATGAAAAAAATAAAAAGTCAAGTCATTTCAAGTCATTTGTCTCAAGTCTAAGTCAAGTCTCAAGTCATGAATAGCAAGTCAAAGTCAAGTCGAGTCTTTTATACATGTTGATCAAGCAAGTCTTAAGTCTTAAAAAATGTGACTCGAGTCTGACTCGAGTCAAGTCATGTGACTCGAGTCCCCCATGTCTGCTATGCTGTGCTAAAACAAATTCCATCATGGGGACATTACAATATAATCCATTTTATATTGGATGATTAAAGTTCTCAAGAAACTTTAGGCTGGTATCAGGGCCGCTGCTGGCCATTTGGGTGCCCTAAGCAGAAAAAAATAAAGTAGTAGTTTGATGCTGTTTAATTACATAATACTGAGCCTTTTTATTTATTTTAGTGTGGCAGCAATACGTTTCCGTATTTTACCTTATTTATAAATGGTGCACTGTCACTTTATTACTGGTTATGTAGACTCACATTGAGTCTACATAACAATCTTTTGCCAGCTCCATTCACATATAGACTGTGGCTAATCCACAAACTCTAGCATTGTTTGTGCCACATTTATAGCACAATATTAACAATGATATGCATAATATCAAGTTGGTATAAACAGCCTCCATTGCTATGGAAATGGAATCATATAATTACATGATGCTAGCTAGACATTTTCTATTTGCAACTAAAAGTGAATTGGGTGTGCCTGTGACATCCAATCGTTGGTCTGGCACACCTGAAATATTTTCTGCTTTCACGGCTATGCTTGTCTGTTCTTGACATTCTAACCTGCTGTAGTGTCAACAAAAACCAACCATAATAGCATATCATAACGAGCAAAACATTTTTGCACAATAAAAAACACAATAGCTTACCTTGGACACTCATTAGGCTACATGCATGGTTGAGTTTGTTCACTCTGTGAAGACACCCATTAGGTCCTCAATGCACCCACGACAGTTAAATAGCTTACTGTATTTTGAAATATAGTTGGCAGAAAGTCTGGAAAGACTGGCCCGCCGTCTTGCACAGTAGCCTCACATTGCACCCGTCAAAACGCAGCTTGCGCGCATTATGGACTCGCCTTTGGAGTCTGATCTGACTGTTTGCTCAGCAATTTAAGAGTGAAAGTAAGTGCTGGTTACTCCTGTCCCTCACTGATCGAGGTTCTTGATGTCTGCCCAAAGGATATTTTCCCAAACATTAATAACTTACTTCGGCCAATCGGTTACACAGTCTTTGCTAATTAATAAACAAAGCAGTTCGCGACTTGAATTGACTCTAAAATAGGAACTGAATTTGTATTCTGTCTTAAACTAGATGTACCGCATAGCGGTACAAAATATGACCGCCGCTCAGTCCTGTACATCCGTTCCGCGAAAATAAATCACACTTCAATTTCTCTCCATCTTTTACTCCATCCCCCACTCTTGAAACTTTTGTGTATGCTTGTTTGGCATGCCTGAGTGTGTGTGTGCGGCTGCACAGAAAGTAGCCTACTGGTGCTGAAAAGGTGAATAGATTGTAGAATAGCCAAAGAAGATGTATCATTGTTATAAAACCTTTAAAATCTCTAAACAATCACAAGTAGGGCAGTTCATCACAGTTCATCCATTGCAACTGGATTGATGAAAGGTCACTTACACCTGTAGGCTACATTGTATTTGGGAAAAGCAAAAGGTATTAGCATAATGTTATTTATTATGACCGTATATAGGTTTAGTCAGATTTTTTTTTTTTTTTCTTTTTCGCATGCCCAAATTTCCGTCAATGAGTCCCGGGACACTGAAAGACCGGGGTACACGAAACTTGGTGGGCATGTAACCCCACATGGATAGCATGGAACCATCGTTTTTCGTTTTGATCTGTAGCCCCCCCGCTGGACTGGACCCCCCGAAAGGAGGGTAGGGCAGACACAGTTTTCTGTGAATATCTCGAAAACCGTAGGGTTTAGGAGGACCATTTTTTTTTTGTATGTTGATCTCAAGGGGCCATGTCAACCCATTCCATAACCACTCATTTCATGTATAGCACCACCTAGTTAAACACAAAAAAGTAAAAATGAGGTGTTGTAATTGAAGGTATCTGTGACCTAACATAGTCAAAACTGCACGAAATTGGAAGTGTAGGATCATTATGACACCCTCTGTATGCACGCCAAGTTTGGTGGAATTCCGTTCATGGGGGGCCACACAATAAATTAATTTATGTTACTATACACCAACTGGCCTGTAGGTGGCCGGAGACAGTTTTCTGTGAATATCTCGAGAACCGTAGGGCCTAGGAGGTCCACCTTTTTTATGTATGTTGGTCTTAAGGGGGCATGTCAACCCATCCCATTACCACTTATTTCATGTATAGCGCCACCTAGTTAAAAATTAAAAAGCAAAAAATTAGGTGTTTTCATCACAATATCTCTGGCTGACAAGGTCAAAACTGCACGAAATTAAAAGTGTAGGATCATTATGACACCCTCCGAATGCATGCCAAGTTTTGTGTACTTTCGTTCATGGGGGGCCTTACAATAAAATAATTTATGTGTACATTTAGTGACGTACACCAACAAGGATTCCCGGGACACTGAAAGACCGGGGTACACAAAACTTGGTGGGCATGTACCCCCACATGGATAGCATGGAACCGTCATTCTTCGTTTTGATCTGTAGCCCTCCCCCGCTGGACTGGACCCCCCGAAAGGAGGGTAGGGCAGACACAGTTCTCTGTGAATATCTTAAGAACTGTAGGGCCTAGGATGACCAATTTTTTCCGTATGTTTGCCTCCAGGGGTCGTGTTAACCCATTCCATGTGCACACATGTGCATAAACAGATACACACGCACAAACATACATTTACAGTAATCATACGTATGACACATACTCACACAGTAGACATATGTACGCATGCATGCACATGCACAAACACACATACGCAGGCAAACACACAAGCACGCACATACACACACACACACACACCCACACACATAAACACAAATTTGTACACGCACACATGCACACAATTCAAGAATTTTTCCCGTCATCTACTCCCTGAATTTTTGGTCATTGATACCCGGGACACCGAACCACCGGGGTACATGAAATTTGGTGGGTATGTAGCCCCACTAGACTTTAACGGAAAAATTTCATTTCGTCCCCGGGGACCACCACCACCCCCCACCCCCCCTGCTGGGCCCCCTGAACCGCAAAAAAAAACAGTTTTTCCTAAATAACTACCTGAACCGTGGCACTGAGGATGAAGAATCTTTTATGGTATGTTGGTCTCAAGGGCCCACATCAACCTGGCTCATAATCACTCATTTGTGTTTTGCACCCCCACCCCCCGGTAAAAAATGAAAATGCAATATTATTCTTCTTTAATCGCCCCTATCTTCAGTTAAGATGTTCAGAACTGCACCAAATTTTATGTGTATGATTGACCTGGCATTCTCTGGGGGTATGCCAAGTTTCATAGAATTTCATCCATGGGGGGGTCTAAAAAAATTAGGTTATGTGTACATTTAGTGACTGTACACTCATTGGCCTGTAAATGGCGGTGCACACATATACACATGTACACACACAGGCACCCACATACTATCGGTATTAGAACGGCCGATACATAATTACAAATTCAGTAGGATTAAAAGAAAGCCAAAATAAATATTCATCATCATCATCATGGCTGCATTTTCAGTATTGGCGAGAAGTAGTCGTTTGTCCACTAGATGGCGCATCGTTGCAGTGAGACGTAATTTTATTGGAAGTTAAAAGTGGGTTGGAAAAAATAATGGACGCTTCCTACAAGGACTGTAATTTACCGCAGCGAACATCTAATAAGGATAGGACGATGTTCACATGAAGTGTAATTCCCATTTCTTCTTGAAGCCGAAATAAATCTGAGGATGTTTATCGGACATGCTTGGTTTTTACTGCAGGTACGTTAATCTTGTAATATCAATAAGGACCTAGGTAATGTTACCGTTAGCGTTGGTTGAGTGATGGAGGCATTTGATTGATTGCATTTGTAGAAAACTATAAATGCGGTTATACCAAGCAAATGTATCGCAGCACTGTTTGTATCTTTCGACTGTCATTTATTGCACGTGCTACAAAATCATTCTGTGCAATGGAAGATTTACCAACGTTACACCGGTCTGATACCGTTTTGCCTATAAATGCGTGAGACTGAGACGCCTGTTTATTTTGTTTTAAGTGCGTGCAGGGTGTGAGAGGGGAATCGATGTGCTTTGATTCCAGCTTGGTAGTTGTAGTCTGTGAAATTAAAAAGCATGTGTGTGTGAAGTATCCAAACAATGACACCTTAATTTCATTATGGCTGCTTTAGCAAAACACCTTAAGCTACTGTGTAGTGGGTCCCATTTAGAAGTGGCTACTTCATTCGCGCTTTCCTTGACTCATGGAGCTGCGTGAATGTTATTACAACTTTTCGCCATGATATGACAGTTTAAGTCCGCTTGATACTGTAAGGCGTAAGCCATTGGTTTCCAAAGGAGATTTTATTTGTGTCGCCAGCATAGCCTATTGACAATTTATGTTGTAAATAGGCCTACCTTATAATCCTACCTGTAGCTTAGGGAAGCTAACAGCTTTCTATTAGGATCTAGTTTGTTAGTTACCGTTTTGTCATAACTCCCTGATGCATTTTTGCATTTAGAATAGCCAGAGCGTATATATCTCAATCGGAAAATTAAACAATATCGGTTGCCTATGGACTAGGCTGGGTGAACCCAGCCTGATCTGCCCGCTATTTATTTTTTGATTTCTTAAAAGATTGAGCTTGGTCTGATGAAAGCCAGACTAGCCATGGACCTCAGTTACACAATGCAAGGGAACATGAATCAGCCTATATTTGCACAAACAATAACGGACAAAAGCTCTTCAACTTTGGCCCGTTAAAATGTGTATGAACAGTCTAGCGACGCATTTCATCAAGGCCCATTTGGACATGTCAGTTATTTGCACCACTGGTTAGATGTAAAACAGCGTTTCGTTTCAGACTAGGCTACTGTTACTTAATTTGTGCATTAACAATAACGTTTCAGACTACTGTTACTTAATTTGTGCATTGACAATAAAGTATTACATGAACTAAAGATGACTAAAATCTTATGTAGAAGAAGAAACATTCACAAAAAATCCATCCATCCAAAAATGACCTTTGTTTTTGATAGCTGTTGAAAACGGCATGGAACTGACAGAGATGTTTTTGTTTATAAATACATAAAAAATAAATAAATAAATAACATTATGCTGATACCTTTTGCTTTTCCCAAATACAATGTAGCCTACAGGTGTAAGTGACCTTTCATCAATCCAGTTGCAATGGATGAACTGTGATGAACTGCCCTACTTGTGATTGTTTAGAGATTTTAAAGGTTTTATAACAATGCTACATCTTCTTTGGCTATTCTACAATCTATTCACCTTTTCAGCACCAGTAGGCTACTTTCTGTGCAGCCGCACACACACACTCAGGCATGCCAAACAAGCATACACAAAAGTTTCAAGAGTGGGGGATGGAGTAAAATATGGAGACAAATTGAAGTGTGATTTATTTTCGCGGAACGGATGTACAGGACTGAGCGGCGGTCATATTTTGTACCGCTATGCGGTACATCTAGTTTATTTATTTATTAATAAACAAAAACATCTCTGTCAGTTCCATGCCATTTTCAACAGCTATCAAAAACAAAGGTCATTTTTGGATGGATGGATTTTTTGTGAATGTTTCTTCTACTACATAAGATTTTAGTCATCTTTAGTTCATGTGATACTTTATTGTCAATGCACAAATTAAGTAACAGTAGTCTGAAACGTTATTGTTAATGCACAAATTAAGTAACAGTAGTCTGAAACGAAATGCTGCTTTACATCTAACCAGTGGTGCAAATAACTGACATGTCCAAATGGGCCTTGATGAAATGCGTCGCTAGACTGTTCATACACATTTTAATGGGCCAAAGTTGAAGAGCTGTTGTTCGTTATTGTTCGTGCAAATATAGGCTGATTCATGTTCCCTTGCATTGTGTAACTGAGGTCCATGGCTAGTCTGGCTTTCACCAGACCAAGCTCAATCTTTTAAGAAATCAAAAAATAAATAGCGGGCAGATCAGGCTGGGTATCGTGGCGAAAAGTTGTAATAAAATTCACGCAGCTCCATGAGTCAAGGAAAGCACGAATGAAGTACCCACTTCTAAATGGGACCCACTACACAGTAGCTTAAGGTGTGTTGCTAAAGCAGCCATAATGAAATGAAGGTGTCATTGTTTGGATACTTCACACACACGTGCTTTTTAATTTCACAGACTACAACTACCAAGCTGGAATCAAAGCACATCGATTCCCCTCTCACACCCTGCACGCACTTAAAGCAAATAAATAGGCGTCTCAGTCTCACGCATGTATAGAAACTGTATCAGACCGGTGTAACGTTGGTAAATCTTCCATTGCACAGAATGATTTTTGTAGCACGTCCAACAAATGACAGTCGAAAGATACAATTACAGTGCTGCTATCAATTTGCTTGGTATAACCGCATTTATAGTTTTCTACAAATGCAATCAATCAAATTGGCCTCCATCACTCAACCAACGCTAACGGTAACATTACCTAGGTCCTTATTGATATTATAAGATTAACGTACCTGCAGTAAAAACCAAGCATGTCCGATAAACATCGTCAGATTTATTTCGGCTTCAAGAAGAAATGGGAATTACATTTCATGTGAACATCGTCCTATCCTTATTAGACGTTCTCTGCGGTAAACTACAGTCCTTGTAGGAAGCGTCCATTGTTTTTCCAATCCACTTTTAACTTCCAACAAAATTACGTCTCACTGCAATGATGCGCCATCTAGTGGACAAACGACTACTTATCGCCAATACTGGAACTGCAGCCATGATGATGATGATGAATATTTGGCTTTCTTTTAATCCTACTGAATTTGTAATTATGTATCGGCCGTTCTAAGTATGTGGGTGCCTGTGTGTGTGTGTGTGCATGTGTATGTGTGTGCACCGCCATCTACAGGCCAATGAGTGTACAGTCACTAAATGTACACATAACCTAATTTTTTTAGACCCCCCCATGGATGAAATTCTACGAAACTTGGCATACCCCCAGAGAATGCCAGGTCAATCATACACATAAAATTTGGTGCAGTTCTGAACATCTTAACTGAAGATAGGGGTGATTAAAGCAGAATAAAATTGCATTTTCATTTTTTACCGGGGGGGGGGGGGTGCAAATCACAAATGAGTGATTATGGGCCAGGTTGATGTGGGCCCTTGAGACCAACATACCATAAAAGATTCTTCATCCTCAGTGCCACGGTTCAGGTAGTTATTTAGGAAAAACTGCTTTTTTTGCGGTTCGGGGGGGAGTGGCCCCTGGGGACGAAACAAAAATTTTCCGTAAAAGTCTAGTGGGGCTACATACCCACCAAATTTTATGTGCACCGGTGTTTCGGTGTCCCGGGTATCGTTGACCAAAAATTCAGGAAGTAGATGACGGGGGAAAAAAAAAAAAAAAAACTTTGACAATCATTATATGACCGCTTCGCTAGCTTTGCTAGCGGCGGTCATAAATAGTTTATGGCTTATTTTTTCCTACTTAGATCTTCATTTAAGTTCGGAAATGAGTATCAGCATCAGTATATGCATACCAAATAATTACAAATACTTTACAAACATCTCTTTATGAATGTGCTCATTATGATTTATGGATGGGTTTAAGCATAGTCTTACCAAGAAAATGAACTGAACTAGTTCTGCTACTAATGTCTTTAAGCATTGTTTTTTTTTTTCAAATATACGTCAGGACGAGTGAAATGTTATTAAATGCAGTTAAATACTTAAAATGGAGACACTGAACACACAGGGGTGATTCTCAATTACTTTCAATTGCAATTCTTTTTTTTAGTCGACATCTTTTCGTGACAAGAGCGACATCTATGGGTGCATTTACACGTCTAATACAGCTACTCGGTTACAGACAGAATCGTTGTTCAGATTTGCATTTTTGGTATGTGGGTATGCTGGGTATTGCAACATGATGTTTTTTTTAAAATATAAACTATACCTTGATTATTCAAGAAGTGGACTTGTGGCCTCTCTTTTTAAACATTAATACCGCCTATAGATAGATAGATACTTTATTGATCAGTATATATATATATATTTATATATATATATATATATATATATATATATATATATATACACAGTATATATATAGTATTTTAAATATATACATATATAGTTAAGGAATACATTTTTATCACACTCTCTATCAATAATTAATTCTAGTCCGACTCATCCATCTTGATCAAACACAAGTTCAAGAGCTTTGATATCAGTAGTCTTGATCTGCCTTGTGTAAGCATCCATACTTTGTCCAGATTTGCAAATGTAACACTTAACACTTTCACCATATTTGTAAACTATGTGAGCTACTTAAGTGTGTATCCTTTTGCAGAGCTTTTATACAAAATACAACTACAGTTCAAAACAGTTTCGGTTCAAAACCCAAACTTTAGACCGCTATAGACAGAATTAGGCTGTACTTAGACAAATAAATGAAACCAAACCACACTGAAAATAAGAAAGTTAATGCTAATTTGCATGGAACATTGCTACCATACATTGAAAATTCTCATGGAAATGTGCATGTCTTTAGGCAAATTATTGCTGTAAATTAGTTGTCATTGAAAATATTTTTCTACAATTACAGCTACACACTGTATGGGCTTTCAAACAAAATGGTAAAAAAAAAAAAAATCCAAGACAAATCAGGTGAGAGGCTGCATCTTTATTCACAGCCCCGTCGACTATATTACCCACACACGGTGTCAATTAACCAGCCCAATTTCTCTGTGGTTGAAGTCCCTTTATTATACCCACAACACACGCGCACACACACACAGAAATCAGGAGATGTCAGCCATAACAATGATCCAACTGGTAAATATTAACAGGAATAAGTACAGTATATCACAAAGCCCCATAGCCTTCCCCTTTTGCCCTAGCTAGGTCATGTTTGTGATGTTATCCCCCTGGGGTCAGCAACATCAGACACCCTACAACAAACATACTGCTCACTCACTAGAAATACCACAGAGGGAGGTCTCAGGGACAAAGGAGGTGTCTCACGTGTACTACTCAGAATACAGGAAGGGAACCATACAGCGCACACAACACATTTCATTAAATGAGAAACATGTGTCATGTAATATTATACCCCATAACAAACTGACCCAGGAATGCATTCAATTGACAGTAAATGTCACAAAGTCAGTGCACAATTTTGTCCAAAGCAACTTTTAGTGCATTGGAAAGGCATTGGCCAGAATTTGAACCCAAGTCAGCTGCAAATAGTAGATTTGTTCATATCTGCTCTATTTATTTTATTCACAATAATGTGATGATAAATACAGTTCTACATAATGCACTTTTTTGTTATCTGTTGCAGTGCAACCATAAATCATGCAAAAGAACATAATATTTTTATAAAGCTTAATTTGTGTTTTTAAGTTCATTAACCCTAACCCTAACCCACCGTCAACTTCAAGGCAGTGCTGCGACCAGCAACTTCAAGGCATCTAACCCTAACCTTAACCCTAACCTAACCCTAACCCGCCTAACCCTAATGCCTTCCATGCAGCGCTGCCTGGAAGACGACCTTGAGGGCTTAAAACACTGTTTAAGGTTGATAGCAAATGTTAAAATTATAGCATCATAATCACTTTTGGGCGAAGTATTAAAGGTTTTAGTGGCTGTGATGCATTTTGCACCAAAGGTTAATGTTGTGCTCGGGCGTGTGTTTTTAAAGCACACAGTATAAACAGTTTTGACATGGTGACATGGACATGGTGGACACGGTGTTGAGACAAGTACAAAAATGGCGTTGATAAGATGAATGTGATATTTTCACCACTGGTTGTGAGTGTACTTTTCTTGAAGGCCCCCTGAAGGTGATCAGTGATCTGTTGTTACAGTCATTAGCCATTTTTATGTATGACACACGTGAAGTAAAAAGGCAGCAACTCACCAGCAGATGGCAGTATTTACACAGGCACAAAAACTACATCATCAAATGTTGTCACACATATCTTCCTCATGTCCTCCTCAGAACAGCTTCCTGACAGGAAAGATATACATCACCCCATGGCACGTTTTATTGGGAAAAAAACCCACCTATTGGAAACAAATCACATTTAAACATAGCTGTTTAATGCTCTAGAGCAGTATAATCCTAAAAACAATCAATTTGAACAAAAAAATACCTGATGCTCCTCACCAAGATGTGACTAGATTTGACACAGACAATTAGTATTCTTCCTGCATGTTGACTTCAGAGGTGGATGAGTCAAGCTGTGACTGCCGGTCATGCTAAAATCACACCTGCAATCAGCTTTAATTACAGGGAGTGGGGAAAATGTCAGGCTCACACCTGCATCACACAGGGAGTGAGTCACAACGGATTACCAAAAATGCCACCGACTGTCAAGGTTTCCACGGCAACTATTAAGAAAATGGTGACCTTAAAAGGGATACATTTCCAGGACAGTATGGTGCACAAGGCTCTTGCTTTCGCTTTCATTCATTTGTGCTCTCTCTGTTTCTATCTCTTTCTCTCTCTCTCTCTCCATGTCACTGTCCAGTTTTTCTGCACAGTTTCCCATTCTATTTCCGTACCTGTTTTTTTTGGTCTGAGGGAAACACATAGCCTAGAAATCTAGACGCACCCTAGCGGCAGCAAATTACATTTGCTTGCAGGGCTAGTCTAGCAACTATCCATTGGCTTGTGAGCTCGAAAAATTAAACTTCTATCAGGCCAATCAAATCGTGTATAGAGTCGTTAGGTGGGCTTAACATAATGATTGATGGCAGAGTTGCAACGGTTTGGCTTGAATTTCCTGCTACTTGAAAACAAAGAAGATGGATGTTGCTGTTGGCCAACAGTGTGACACGAGTTAAGCTTGTTTTAAAATGGCAAAAGTTTGAACTAGCCAACTAGCTCCGCTGGTGGGAAAACGCATGGGACTCAGCGCTGTCCTATTGCGTGCAGAGGGAATTTGAACCGATTATCCCGCCCCTCGGACTGAGCACTGCGAATGGTGAGTGCCCAGACCCTATATTTTAATGTGGGTCTGGCTCGTCAGGCTAGGAAAACACACATATAAACACACAAACTCACACACAAGAGAGAGAAAGAGCGAGAGAGAAACTGCAGAAATCCACCTGCACTCCTGTATTTTGCCTCTTGTGGGGGTGACTCATGTACGAGAGCCTGGGATACCATAGTGTGTTTCTCCCCATGCCAGTCATGCTCATCCTCCCTCACAAACAGCAGCCACAAGTAGCCACCACCACGGCTGTCCTGTGTCCCGTTCCCCTTACAACACAGAGACAATAACACAGCCGGAGCCACAGCCGCCCACAGACAGCAGTGTCCAACGCAGGGGAGCTTTCAGTCAGCACCAGACAGGGGGTTACAGGGGATGGAGGGGGAGGCGGAGGGAAGGGGAGGGAGGGAGGAGTTAGAGAGGGAAAAACAGAGGTGTTGTACAGGGATGTGGCAAGGCAGGGAGGAGAGAGGGAGGAGGGGGAATGGAGGGATGAAAGAGAAAAAAGATGGAGCATGTCGGAGAAAGAGAGAGAGAGGGAGGGGGGAAGTGAGAGCAGAGGAAGACAAGGAGAGACTGTAGGCGAGAGAGCTAGAAGAGAGAGGGAGATGTGAGAATGAATGGTAGATAAAGAAAGATGTGTGTAAGACAGAGAGAGATGACAGAGGGAGAGATAAAGAGAGAGGGAGAGGGAGGGAGAGAGAGAGAGGGTCTGTGAGTGAGTTAACTGAGACACGGTTGTGTCATGCTCCATATGTGCTTCAGATCAACAGAAACAGGCAGGAGAGCACAACAGGCAGGATAGGGAGAGAGGAGGAGAAAGAGGAGAGAGAGACAAGGGAGGAGAGGAGAGAGGATGAGAGGAGGGGGAGACCAGAGAAAAGAAGGGAGGAAAGAGAGAAGAAAAGAGAGCAAATAAAAGGAGAGACAGAAAGAGACAAGGAGAGGAGAGAAGGAGAAAGCAGAGGAGAGAGAGGAGGGGAGAGGAGAGCGAGGATCAGCCTGGTGAGGGGGTGGGGGTGGGGTAGGTGGTGCGGAAGTGGAGTGATATCCCTGGACACCGGTGCAGGACACAGCTGATGGAGCGTCAGGGTTTGTGGACAGATGCCAACGCCCCCACTGCAGAGCCCCAGCCAAGATTAGAGCCTGTGTTGGCCTCACAACAGGAGAGACCGTGTATTTGGACAGAGAGATAAAGAAAGAGAGAGGGGGGGGGGGGAGCGGGGGTGTTCATGGGGGATCAGGAGAAAAACAAAAGTTTTTCTTTGTGTGTGTGTGTGTGTGTGTCTGTGTGTGTGCAAGTGTGATTGTTGCATGGCTATAAACACTGAGCAAATGCATCCAGGTGTGAGTGCACTGTATCTTTCTGTGTGTGTGTGTGTGTGTGTGTGTGTGTGTGTGTGCATTCATATGTAAACTTCATGTGTGTATGCGTGTGTGTGTGTGTGTGTGTGTGCTTGTGTGAATGCACATGCCAGAAAGGCATCTCCAAATGTCTGCAGGTGTTCCACATAAGCGGCTGACGTCGAACAGATGGGCATCGGCAGAGAGGCTATTACAGCAGTGGCACTCAGTTATCACCTGCTGGAGCGCCCCCTAGTGGGACTCAGTTATCACCTGCTGGAGCGGCCCCTAGTGGCACTTAGTTATTACCTGCTGGAGCGCCCCCTAGTGGCACTCAGTCATCACCTGCTGGAGCGCCCCCTAGTCACCGCACTCTAGTCACTGCACCCTCGTCACGCTATACAATGCTTCAGGTCAACAAAGACACTGACACCATTTATCCATGATACACATCTTCAGATCCTCCTTCACACACATCTGGACTTCACTGTGGCCATAGCTAGTCATTAAAAGCCACCCTATTGGCCATCCAACGCCTCAGGTCAACAAAGACACCGGCACCATTTATCTATGATACAGATCTTCAGATCCTCCTTCACTTCACTTCACTGTAACCATAACTGGTCATTAAAAGCAGCACTATGGGCCCTGATTTAATGCTGGGCAAAGTGCAAAGTCAGTCTATGAGCAATGTTCTCATGCATGAACTAATGGCATCATGTGGTGGGAGACAGCTTTTAACGGACCAACCGCTGTTTGTGCTTAGGATCTTTCCCATTGTATTAACTAAAAAAAATCCTTACATTTGGCAGTTATTAAGCCAGCTTTAGTTAGATTTTAGACTTTGCACTTTGTTCAGTATTTAAATCAGGGCCTTATGTAAGAATTGGTATATCATCCCATGGCATCAAATTTCAGCATTGATTTTCAACTTCAACTGCATATTGGAAAATGATGCTGTATGGGTATCCAAAATAAGTGTTTCAAGCCTATTTGCTTCAAATACTTTAACAATAAAATGAAGTGCGGAACAGAACTGTGAATCAGTGGGTGAATTCTGTGGCTCTATCGTTGTCTGTGCTTCTATATGAATTAAATGGATGGATTGAGGGCAATTTATGAGAGTTCAAAAGCATATAGAAAACATCTCAGAGGATCTTTATTTTCTGCAAACAGTTTTATTTGTAACATCTACAACAACAAAACGTTTTATGTCACTGGAAAGTGCCTTATGTGACTAATAATAATGCCATCCCAAACACACACACACACACACACACACACACAGAAGCACATACACGTACACTCACACACACACACACATACCTAAACACATGTAAACGAGTGTGACCCACACTTGAGTAGACACGAGTACGAGTGTGAGTGATGAGGAACATTAAAGGAGAAAAGAGTCCCCCAGTGATTGATTTACAGGGGAATTATCAGTGAACTTTTGAACTCTCACTATGAATCCCATGTGTCACACACAAACACACGCACGCACGCACACGCACACACACACACACACATTCCCATGGTATTTCATGTGAATGTCCTACAGTGAATAATTTATGGGCTCACATGTAATAGATATAAAATAAAATTGGGGCAGCCGTAGCCTACTGGTTAGCACTTCGGACCTGTAACCGGAGGGTTGCCGGTTCGAACCCCGACCGTAGGCACGGCTGAAGTGCCCTTGAGCAGTGTTTCTCAAAGTGTGGTCCGCAAGCTATCCCAAGTGGTCCGCGGGCAGACGTGGTAAAATATAATATAGATGAGTTGTTTGCCATATTGAACCAACTTGTATGTAAATCTAAACAGTTATGCAACACTGCCTATGTAAGATATGCCCGTTTAAATCATATGAATCCTCTGACACAATAAGCAAGGTGCAAAGACAATAAGCAAGGTGGTTCAGTGAGTAGGCCTATTGTGTAGGCTTATACTGTTGAAGTAGGTCTAATCTTTAGCTAAGTGGTCCGTGAGTTTCTTTTTATTAGTTAAATGGTCCTTGGTCTGAAAAAGTTTGAGAAACACTGCCCTTGAGCAAGGCACCTAACCCCTCACTGCATCGTGATTAGTGTGTGCTTTACCTCACTGTGTGTACACTGTGTGCTTTGTGTGTTTCACTAATTCACGGATTGGGATAAATGCAGAGACCAAATTTCCCTCACAGGATCAAAAGAGTATATATACTTATAATTAATAGTATGGGTAAAATACTCTGCTATGCTAATACTCTGCTATGCTAAATACTATGCTAATTTCAGACCCATGTTTACCATGTTTACTATAAGTCACACTTTTTTTCATAGTTTGGCTGGTCTTGCGACTTATAGTCAGGTGCGACTTATATATGAAAAAAATATATAATTGAACATGTTTTTAAATGTTAATTTATATTAACTGACATGAACCCTACGTGAAACATTACGTCTACAGACGCGAAGAGGGCGCTCTCAAATGCACAAGTCCTGTGCAGGGATGGATTACTGCACGGGCCTACTGGGCCCAGGTCCAGGGGCCCAAGGGGTCAGGGGGCCCTGAAGCCCAAGCCATTGCATGGAATCATTGCCTCAATATCAACAAATGAGGATGTAGGCTATGAATCTGATTGAATTTAGTATTGGCCATCCCCAAAATGCACCAGAATATTAGCCTGATGAGCCAGACCCACATTAAAATAGGGTCTGGGCACTCACCGCTCAGTCCGAGGGGCGGGATAATCGGTTGTCTTTCAAATTCCCTCTGCACGCAATAGGACAGCGCTATGAGTCCCATGCGTTTTCCCACCAGCGGAGCTAGTTGGCTAGTTTAAACTTTTGCCAACTTAAAAAAAGCTTAACTCAATCATTATGTTAAGCCCTCCTAACGACTCTATACACAATTTGATTGGCCCGATAGAAGTTTAATTTTTCGAGCTCACAAGCCAACCGAGAGTTGCTAGACTAGCCCTGGAAGTAAATGTAATTTGCTGCCGCTAGGGTGCGTCTAGATTTCTAGGCTACCAGAATACAGGAAATTACATCAAACAAATTAAAAATGTTCTGGGGGAGGAACCCCAAACCCACCTCCCACATATGCGACAATTAGTGGGGAGCCCTTAATGCATCTGGGCCCAGGGGGCCAAAAGTTCATAATCCGTCCATGGTTCTGTGCACTTTCAGTCAGAGATTAGTGCTTGGCTATGCCTGAAACACACGTGCATACCTAAATCGTCAAATTATGGCCGGGATTCTATTTATAGCCAGGCCTCAGATGTGGACAAATAAAAACTAGTTTAATTTTGTTTCAATTTAACTCATAAAAGAGCTCTTCTTAATATTTTATATTGTTGGTTGGTATTGTTGCCAATGAAAAGTCATTGTCCTACACCATGAGTCTCCAACACGTTGCTCTCATTGCTCAAGCTGCATGCCGCCCCCTTCTGAGCTAGAGGCTGAAGCAGTAACCTACAGTACATTTAAACACAATTGTTGCTGCCAGGCATCAGCCTATGAATTTGATGAAAAAAAGTAAATCATGCATAATTTAAAAAATAACTACATTTAGGCTATCTTAGACCTCTTCGGCTATACGGAATAATGCTTCCCTTGCAGCACACGTTATATGAATGAATGAAAGCGCGGATACCTTATCTCGCAATAAGTGGATGGCAATCGAAATCCCGACACTATATGAAACTTAATAGTGAGCCATTAAATACCCCACAGATTTCAGTGGTCATCAGTCCCGATATTTAGCAATATAATCAAACAGTCCAATCGTAAATTAAATCTCAAATTGAACATCTGCTTTTGATAGCCTACCCATGCCGCTCCAAACGAAAAGTAGGCCTATGTCTCACAATAAAACGCAAGCAGTGGCGCAAAAAGTGGGTATGCGCTATATGCGGCGCATAGGGGCGCAGAACCATGGGGGCGCCAAAGCGATGGTAAAAATAATAATAATAATAATAATAATAATATATTTGGTGTATTCTATATGTTGTTGTACATTTCTAAATCATTTCCGCATTTCCTCAATGTTAAATAACATTTTAGAGGACTAACAGGCTAGAGTAGGCGCCGGGAGTGGGGGCGCCGTGAGCACTGAGTGAGCAGGTACGAGTAGTGAGTTTTCGTCTATGGAAAAAGATAGATAAAGCAAAAAAGCTGTCGGGGGCTAAAATAGAAAAAGAAAGGGAAAATGAGATGGCATGTCAAGGGATGCGACAGTAGTTAAATAAGTGGATGGTGAAATGCAACAGGTAGGATTTAAAGCAGTGGTCCCCAAACTACGGCCCGCCACCTCATTTTGGGTGGCCCCCCAAAACATGTCTGTAGTATATATCATCCGGCCCGCACGGGAGTACAACATTGTCAAACTAAACCCTCCGCAATTTCCCCTATTCATTCTCTATGGCGAGTCTTAAAGGAATTATCCGGAGTAAAATGCACTTTAGATCGATTTACGGATGATTGGGGGTACATACGTTGAGTTGACATCAAAATCATGTCATTCGGATGTGTTTTGAGAAAGTTTGATTGTACAGTTTTCAGTCAAAACTCGTAGCCTGGAAGTGAGCAGGGCATATCAATTTCGCTGCAACAAAACGCTATTTTTATACCTCTTCTACAGTTCCAAACAACATAACACTTACGTGGTAGTGAGTAGAGGGTCCCTAAAGCCAAACCGAAGTATCCCGAGGTCTTTATGTGGTCGGATAGAGAGTCCAGAATGAATTTCATCAAGCCAGTACCTTTCCGGAAATGTTGCCATCTTTGCTGCCATCTTCAGAGGAAAGTCAGTAGGAGTCGATTGCTGAGTGTGTTGTAACACGCTCTGGAAATTCACAATTTCGTCGCCGTTTAAAAAAAAAAAAAAAAAAAACATAATAGAAGTGCATGCATAAAGCCTGGTGTATCAGGTGTCACACAGGTGTATCAGATATTCAGACTTAAGCAAGGAATACCACCTCTTTTCCTGTTTTCATTTTGTTTTCCTTTTGTTTAGCACAGGGAAAGGTGTTGGTGAGACACCAGTGAGAGGAATGTGTGAACCAGTGCACGAATTACGTGGGAGCCAGAGGGAGCCGAGCTCCCTTAGAATGAGGACTGGCTCCCATGAAAACAACAAAGTCAAAAATCTGAGGGGTCTCTCATATCTGAATTATCCATCCCTGTGCTATCTCTTACCATTAAAGACGTTAAATTAAAATATAGGCTACTACTGGACGTAGACCTACCCTACGCTCTTGAACGCAGTATGACTGCACTTCACCACCACACCACTAGACTATGTGCAAACCGCATACGATCGATTTTGACAGCAATCGCAAGTCCGAAGAACTCACCCTGCTTTGATGCAAGTGTTTTGTGTAAATCTCAGATTAGGCTCCATCAGTTCTGTAAAAGAGATCTCTTCACAAGCTTGAACCGTTCTCATTCTAGTTATCTCAGTTTAGTCCTTTTTTGATTTACAAAAGAGATCTCAGCAAAGGCTTATACAATAATCAGACTTGCTCAATTTATATATCTCATATTTTACTCAGGCTTATCCATCAGAGAGCTCTCTAAGTGAACTCATGTAATGCTCATCCAGACCTATTTGTTTTATAAATTAGTCTGATCTATATAAGAGCTCTAGCTGTTGTACAACAATTCTCAAATGATTTTCATTGGCTTATTTGTTTTAATTGCACATATTTTCAAGTTTACATTTGCAAACAGTAGGCCTAACCATGTGATGTGACCCAGTGGCGGAACAAGTCAGAGCCGGGCCGGGGGCGGGGCACATGACCGGGCCCTTTATTAAACTCATCATAACATAATTTTACAACATAGGCTACACATGCCCAACAGTGGGTCTTACAAACGTCAGCGCCACGGAGAGCAACTATGTAAGTCCATCGAACGTCCGCGAACTCGTATTACAGGTGTAATAGTTTAAAAATAAATATTAAGTATTCAAATGACTAAATATTAGGGCTTTGACTCCGAACTTCGTTATTCGAATATAATTCGATTATTTTAAAAATTAAAGATATTCGAACGAATTTTAGGGATCTCTTAATATTCGAACCTGTAGCCTATGGACATAATTTCTATAAATGTATTTGGTTGTAAACGTTGTTTTCAATTCAGATTCCGAGGTTTTTTTCACGGCCGGTGAAGTAAAATCGTGAGCTCATTAGCAAAGCTATTATTGGTCATCTGGGCTCCTGTACAGTAGGTGACGTTAGCATCTGGTTCGCGCTTAGTGAGCTCACACATAGACATAATAGACACTTTTATTTTAAACTTAACCTTCCTCTGATTTTAATTACCTCAGTTATCAATCAAAGCAAACAGGGAAAAGAAATGGCAACACAATCATGAAAAACTCAAATAAGTAAATATGCAGATAAGTCTGAATAAAAAGCAGCACTGGTTAAAGCCTGGAAATATTGTAAACAAACGTTTATCTTAATTTGCTAGTTTATCATAGTCTGGTTTAGGGATCGACCGATATGGTTTTTTCAGGGCCGATACTGATATCAATTATTACCAAAACAGGAGGCCCGATAACCAATATGTAAAACCGATATGTCAGTTGTCAAAAAGGGGGGTAGATAGTAAAGGCGATATGCTGCAAAAAATTCACTCAAAAGCATTTAATTATGCAAACTTTTCTTTTTTCTTTTGATATACAATTGTCTCTCAGCTTGCATCACATGTAAATCCTGTGTATGATACTAATCCAAGAACTGAGTGATAGCAATTATTTTCATAGACTAGGCCTACACAATGGGCTATGTGCTTGTTAAGGGACCTGTCACAAAGAGGATGCTTTGCCATTGTGTGTGTGAGTGCACAAGAGAGGTAGAGGAAGAGGTGCATGCGTGATGGCAAGTGTTACGGTTGAACAGTTTACGGGTCTGGGCATCTGGGATTACGGTTTACGGATCTGGGCATTTTTTTCAAATACGAGAAAATGAACGTTTGGTTCCCAGACCACGTCTCATTGAGAAGTGGTGGCGCTAGCCAGGCTACCCTGGGTGCCTGTAGCCTAGTCTTTTCTGACAGTCCGTTTAAAAAAGGAGCAACTAGACTTTTTGATGTTCGCTATCGCATATTTAGGACTTGTCTACTATGTAGGCCTAAGGGATAACGTCAGCCGAGGTGTCCCGTTATTCACAATTAATGGACGAGCCAGAGGCAAAGAACTCCCGACGCGCAGCACCCGAGTTTGTAGGCTAACTAGTAGCCTAGGCTCAACTCACTAATGTGCATCAATCGGGAATTCGCTAAATGAAGGAAGTGGGTGCTTTACTTATTGATCCGGATCAAAGAGACAATAGCGTCCAAAGTGGTGTTTTTGTAACTTCAGTGTAAAAGCATGTCAAAAGCAAGCAAGCAAAAAATACGTCGATGCAAAATATGCGCGTCGATTCATTAAGCATAATGTGTGCCGCTAAATATTTTGAATTTTACACCTTCAGTGTTTCCCATACGTTAACTAATCTGTGGCTGGGGGCCACGAAATCATTGAGCTGTGCTTTTTAAGCACGCAGCCTTTCCTTGCCCTGGCCACTCTCTTGTAACGAGCCCGCTGCTCCTCCTCTGCATGTGCATTTAACAAAATATTCACGATTGTTGGATTGTTGTTGTAACATAGAAGCATTGCATAGAACACGGTGGGCTAAATTGCTATTAAATGCCATGCTGGCAAATTTGTTCAAAACTGCTGCATTAAAGTTAACTCTGCTAAGGTCTCATCACAACATAGTAGCCTACATTGAGGAGACCAAACTAAGTTTAGTTTTGCAATCAAGCAGTATCTCAAAGCTAACGTTAGAATACTGTTCGGATGTCAAGTTTAGCATTACATCTGCTTGTCAATTTCGTTACTCATGTAGGGCTCATTTTATTGACTCTGAATGTTTGCAAAATCCCAATGTAAATGGAAAAGTGTTTTTCAAGACTCAAAAGTGCTTGTCCCAAGGAGAAGTAGGCTACGAACCGTTATTTGAACTAACTACGTTATGAATTGCATTCACACATCAGCAGCGTTTTAACGGTGTCAATGTTAATTGCAGGGATTCCCTCACGAATGTCGTCTTAAAGTGACAGGCACTCAATTAGACCTACTGAACTGAACTGAATTAGCCTAGAAATCTAGACGCACCCTAGCGGCAGCAAATTAATTTGCTCAGCCTGTACGTCTAGAATCGAACCATAGGGATTTCTATTGGCTTAGCACCGTGGATGTTCTCCAATCACAGCGCTCTATTTTGTTAGAGAGTCTTAAGGCGGGCTTAACAGGATAACGACAGTCCTGCGACTGTGAACAACAAGGAAGGTGGCTATGGCGAACGAAGAGCGGTTGTTTGAATCGGCGTTGGCGTCAACTTTGGAGGAGTTGGACTTGTGCTTTTCTTTGAAAGTTGAGCAACACAATGCACTTAAGTCATTACTTTCGAAGAAGGATGTATTTGCCGTTTTGCCGACCGGATACGGATATGGTCGTAGCGCTGGCCTATTGCATGCCTAGGCAGTTTGAAAGACAATTCTCTGCCCGCCCCTTGGATTAAGCGAGGTGAATGGTTCGATGCCAGACTATACATCTCAATGATATAGGATGGCCCCGCCAGGCTAGAACTGAATGCTACCTCTGACTAAGAATGCATTACTTTGCACTTGTATAGTCTTTTATTTTGGAATCTTAAGAGCAATAAACATATATTCCAAATTGGTTTGTTTTCAATTGGAAAATGTTAAGGAATTCATGTTTTTTTCATTCAGATATGCAAATCAACATGTAGTTTAGATTAAAAAATACTATACATTAACTGTACACTTTATATGAATTCGAAGGTATATGAAATAGAAACATATGAAATAAGCCATAATTTCCTGTGTGTGTGGAAAGTCAAGCAGAATCTAGGATGCCCACTGGTGTGAATGATAACACTATATTCAATATTACTGATGATGTCAAGGTGGTCTGGGCCCCCAAATCAAATACATTTTTTAAAAATTATCGAAGAAGTATCTATCTATAGCTATTCTTGATGTGGTATCGGTATCGAAACAACTACACTAGTCTAATTTCTTGGAATATGCGCAAACAATACTTTGGGTTTTCGCACCGGCAGCAATGAATCAACATAATCAGTCAAAAGGAGAGGACAGCACATCATGGGGAAGTGTTGTTTTAATTGTCATTATGGATTTGATCTGGTGTTTTACAACCGCATAATGGGTGTGATGTAGGTCTTAATTGTCATGTAAGTGGTCTTAAAAAGGTCTAGTCTTATTTCGGGTGGTCAAACCTGGGGAAACCCTGTAATGGAAAGAAGATACCGAAGGCTTTTTTGCCATATTGAGTCAGCTTTACTTTCTTGTCCATAACTTGTCTAGGTTATGACACATTTTATTGTTCTTTGTCCTTTGGACAGTGCCTGGTGAGCTCGAACAACAAGGCTTTGAATCAGTTTACACCGGATTTGCCCTTCAATGAGACTGTGTGATATGTTCCAGCAATACTCATCACTTAAACCTCACTGATCACAGGAGAAATGTTCCTGTTGAAACCCACTATCAGAACTAAACAAGGCAACGCTGCATTTAGTTGTTATGCGTTCTGACTATGGAGCCAGCTCCCAGATGACAAAAAAAAAATGCCCAAATTACTTTTTTGACATCAGGACTCTGAACTAAACTGTTTTCAGATGCCCATTTTTTTACACTTAATAGGCTTAGTCCAACCAAAACAAGGTAAGCTGGATAGGGGTTAATCCTAGCCTGACAATTTACTCACTAGATGAGGTGAGGGAATTCTACAAACTTGTTTAAGCTTGACAAATATTTCAATAAAATCTGTTTTTCAATTGGGCAACATATAGCAAATGTGAGTGATACTGTAGCTATCACATCCCCCATTCTGTGTTTAAGTGATTAATAAGGTGTGTCTGATCTTTGTGCTGTACTGTATCAAAATTCCCACAGTTATGAAAGCAGACGGTCAAACAAATGTCTTACTTTGTATTTTTGAGTGGATCACAAACTAACAATGTTCTATGTTAAAAAACATGATCTGGGCAGACACCCACGCGTAGCGGCACAGAGCCTTCTTCAGGGTATACTGCACGAACAAACAATTGCCTCTTTTGAGGTTAACTAATGACATACACCTGGACAGCACAGGTAATGAATTCACATAGTTCTCAGGTAAACACTACATACAAGGGCCAGTAGGTGGCCCCACAGGTGTCACAAGGCAGTGAATAGCCAGGTAAAGAAAAAGAAAAAAGAACCACTAGGTGGCAGCAGATTTAGGTTAGGACAGACATCAATACTTGAAAGTGAAAAGTCATTACAAATAAGGACTAAAATCTATCTCCTCATTTAATCCAGGGTATGTCTTGGCCTGCAGAGTATATTTGTAGAAAGTTTCTCTTTGCAATAATGATTTTAACCTATCACCACCCCTAATATTCTTTTTTATTGTTTCTAGACCTTCAACCATTAGACCATCTGGATTGCTGTTATGTACTGTGTGAAAATGTTTCGCCATTGGATAATCCAAATTTACCTTTCTGATGGCATTTTTATGTTCGGAGACTCTATCTTTTAGACGCCTCTTGGTTCGGCCTATATAGAAACAGCCACATATACATGACAAACGGTACACCACAAAGGTGGTATTGTAGTTGATGAATGATTGTATGTTGTATGTTTTGTTAGATTTGAAATCAACAAATTGTTTGCATTCTTTTATGTTGGAACAATGGTTGCAAAAACCACATTTGTATGTACCGGTTATCTGTCTATGAAGCCAGGTAGTCTTTTTATTCACACTAAGGTGGCTAGGTACTAGTTTGTCTCGAAGGGTGGGGGCCCTCCTAAACGTAATTTTGGGAAGGACTGGAAACACTTCTCTCAAAATAGTCACTTTTCAACAGTTCCAATTAGACAAAATTATCGGATTGGCAAGGCTGCTATATTTTGTGACAAAGTAAACTTGTTCTTGAATAGATGACTTTTTTTTCCTTCTTTTTAAACAAATCTGTCCTCTGTTTGGAGAGAGCTTTTTCATTCACAGACTGTACAACATCAGTTTGGTAGCCCCTCTGTATAAAGCGATGAGACATGATTTTGGCCTGCTTCTCATACTCTTGGTCTGAATCGCATATACGTCTCAGACGTTGGAATTGTCCAAAAGGTATATTGTTTTTTAACCAGACTGGGTGGAAAGTATCTGCTCTCAACATAGTGTTTCTATCAGTGGTTTTGCGAAAAACCGTAGTATGGAGCCGGCCATCCAGTCCTTTTGAGATAGTTAGATCTAAAAAGTTAATAGTTGTCTTTGAATGTTCCATCGACAGTTTAACATTTCTGTCATTATTATTCAACATATCATGAAACATAAACAACTCATCTTCAGAACCAGTCCAAATTAGGCAAACATCATCAATGTACCTCCCATACCATTTTATCTTATCACTGTAGACATTATTGTAAACATATTCCTTCTCCTATAGGCCTAGGAAAAGATTGGCATAATTAAGGGCAAAACATGCCCCCATGGCAGTGCCACATACCTGAATATATAATTGGTCTTGAAACAAAAAGATGTTATTTTTCAATGTCCATTCAGTGAGTTTAATTAGGAAATCAGATGGAGGTAAGCAGTCTGTAGACCTGTTGGTTAAGAAGTAGTTTAAAGCTTTCAGTCCATCGTCATGAGCAATATTTCTGTATAAAGATTCTACATCCATAGTGACCAGATAAGAATCACCAGAAACAGTCATATCATTCAAGATCTTTAATACATGTGTAGTGTCCTGTATATAAAGAAGGGAGCTGTTGGGCAAGAGGTTTTATGTGAAAGTCTATGAATTGGGAGGCAGGTTCTGTGAGAGACCCATTTGAGGATATAATGGGCCTTCCTGGTGGACATTCAAGGGACTTGTGCACTTTAGGGAGCATGTAAAATGTAGGTATGCGGGGATGTTCACATAAGAGGAAGTCATGTTCTTGTTTTGAAATCCATCGGGCCACCATGGCTGTGGACAAAAATTCATTCAGTCTCTCTTTTGTCTTTCTAGAACAGGCAAGAGCTTTCTAGCCTCACGTCAGCAGCGCTGCATCACCCATATACATTAAAACAACCAGTGGATGGTGGGCGGGTGTGGTTTTGAAAATTGGTCAAAAAACTTGGGTGCTGATGGATGATAAGTTTTGCTATGCAGTTATGGTTGAAATAATAGCCCATCAGCGCATCTCTAGTGTGTGTGCTCTCGCTCAGAGGGGAGGGGGGGGGGGCTGAGGGGTCGATCACGCATGGATTCTAAACTCTGTGGTGGATAGGATCTACAATTAGGTGTTAATTAATATTACTACGTTAGGTCAAAGTACTCCCAAGTGCTATTGCGCCACACATTGTAGTTCTCCTGTTTATTCGCTTGGAAAATCACCACGTTTCATGTTGTGTGACCGTAGACATTTTTATCAACTACTCGTGCAACTGTATTTAAGTCGGGAAAACGTGGATGTTTTTCATTACTTCTACGTCTGGCTACGTCTGAGCCCGCTAGCATAGCAACATGCTAACACATTCGCTCTGCGCACCAGAGCGTTTGAGTGCACGTACCGACACAGGAGAGGTATGACTCAACTCGTGAAAGTTAAGGTAAGAACATATATTACTACTGACATTGGGTGGCGTGTTGCTTTAATATTTAACCAATTATCTACGTATCTTACAGACTATAATATACTATCTCCACACCAATCAGGTTTTCGACATAGCCATTCAACCACCACTGCTCTTTTAAAATGTACAAATGATATACTGTCAGCAGCTGACAGCAATATGCCTACAGGTGCTATATTTATTGACCTTTCAAAAGCATTTGATATGGTTGATCATTATCTTCTTTTAGACAAATTGTATGCTATTGGTCTTTCCACTAACTCTTTATTATTTTTTAATTAATTTCTTCATCATAGAAGTCAGTGCGTTTCCTTTCTGGGAAGTCAATCAGATTTTAAGATCATTGATAGAGGTGTTCCACAGGGCTCCTCCCTAGGTCCTCTGTTGTTCTCAATCTTTATTAATGATCTCCCTCAAATCTGTTCTGACTGCCAACTTCATATATATGCAGATGACACTGTATTATACTCTTCCAGATCTGATATCTCACAAATTCAACACTCTTTACAATCTGATTTCAATCTGGTTCAAAGATGGTTTTCTTCAAACAAGCTTCTCTTGAATAAGAAGAAATCATATGTTGTTCTGCACTCGACCTGATCCTTCGCTGTTAAATAACTGGTCCATTAGCCTTCTAGATGGAACAACAGTAGAAGAAGTTGAAGAATTTAAATATCTAGGCCTCTGGCTTGATTCCCAGCTATCTTTTAAATTTCATATTAATTCACTCACCAAGAAAATATTTGGTTGTCTGAAATCACTTTATCGTTCTGTTGACTGCTTCTCACAAGAAGTCCGGAAAATAATTATAACTCAATTAATATTCCCCATACTGGACTATGCTGATGTGATCTATGGTAACACCTTTGAAACAAATCTCCATCCTCTTAATGTAGTAGCCTATATAATAGTCTTTGTAGATCTGTGCTCAGGTGTCCTTATAGAACCCATTACTGTCTAATGTATGAGTCCTTGAACTGGCCTGCCCCCAAGTCCAGAAGGCAACTCCATTGGTCAACACTTATTTTCAAATGCATTCATTTCAATTTCTCTTCATATTTGAAAGAACGTTTAATCCCTTTTAGTTCTCAATACAGCCTACGGCACATTGAGCAAAGAAATTGGTTGTCGTGCATTTAAATTTAAAGCTCCATCACATTGGAACAACCTCCTTTCTCACTTAGGTCGATAACTTCTTTTCATATCTTCAGATCATCTTTAACTACGCATTTACCTTTTC
The DNA here is from genome assembly GCF_018492685.1 of Alosa sapidissima. NCBI lineage: Eukaryota > Metazoa > Chordata > Actinopteri > Clupeiformes > Clupeidae > Alosa > Alosa sapidissima. Next base: position 8,487,958 of record NC_055962.1, read on the forward strand.
CCTCTGGGACTCATTCTACTCATACTTGCTTTCTTTTTGTCTATTGTACTGTATATGTGTGTATCTGTGTACAAATATGTATATTTGTGTGTATTTGTATATGCATATGCACGTGTATTTGTGTACAAATATGTACTGTATACCTTACTTGTGCATGCAAGCCAATGTATTCATATGGGTGTATAGTACTGTATTAGCCTGGGAAAAAACCCAGATGTCCGGCAAATTCGAGATTCACTCTGAAAGTCCGTCTGGCCAAGAACCCATTCTAGCCCATTTCCAATTTTCCTAGATCGAGGCACCAATCAGAACCATTGAGGCGGGCTTTACACGATGACGATAGCGCACCCTGTTGAAGAAGCAGTGTGTGTATGTTTTTTAAAAAAAAACATCAACGATGACTGCCGCTTGTTTGAAGCTGCTATCACGTTGGTTTAAGACAGGGACTTAGAGGTTTCTTAACTGCTTCCTTATGTTGGAATATGCAACATTATACAAACATGTATGTAAGGGATACCTATGTGATCTCTGCAACAGTGGTAGGCTACTGAAAACGGTTTGAGCGTTATGTCATAAGCGTTTATGACTTGTTGCCTTGACTTGTAGATACCTTCAAGTGAAGAGTAACCGGTGTTACAGTAATGAAGACCAAGTGGATCCCAGTTTCTCTAAGCAGGTGAAAGCAATCGAGAAAAACTGTAATAAGGAAATAAATGTAATAAAAGGGTGGTTGATGAACGCACAATATGGCTAACAAGGAATATTCATTAAATTCCGGTATTTAGCATTTTAAGTCCCTTTTCTGGTTGGTTTTGGATGAACTAGAGTGGTGGACACCGAAATTTTGACGATTGGTCCTGTCTTGACCTTTCTGACTCGTTTTGAATCGCCTTTGACTGCTCAGGGTGGCTGCCAACAAGCATACTGAAGGCTACTCAAACATGTCCTAAAACAACCCTTAACGTTCGTTTTCAAAACTGTGCAACTCACCACTGGTTAGTGGTGTTCGTTGATGTTCCAAAACAAGTAGCGTAGCGAAATACAATTTCTGTTGTGTTTTATTTGGCATTTTGAAAAATCCCATTGATTTCTGTTGGAAGACTCATTGCACGTTGATATTACTGTGCCACCGTCTATGCTTCAGGTTCAAATATTGAGCGGAAGTTTATACACGGTTGTGAGGTGTCTGAATAAATAGTTCCACAATAGGCCTAGCAAATAAGACGGCTGGAAATAATACATTGCGCCAATATATTTGCTTTTAATAGTCAACGAACTCCACGAACCACTCGGTGAGTTGCACAGTTTTGAAAATGAACGTTAAGGGTTGTTTTAGGACATGTTTGAGTAGCCTACTACAGTATGCCTGTTGGCAGCCACCCTGAGCAGTCAAAGGCGATTCAAAACAAGTCAGAATAGTCGAGACAGGACCAATCGTCAACATTTCGGTGTCCACCACTCTAGTTCATCCAAAACAAACCAGAAAAGGGCCTTAAAGTGCTAAAAACCGGAATTTTCCTTTAAATACCTCAAAAACCCCAAGCTGTGGCTGCATGGGCAAATGTAGTGGTAGAAATGAACTCTTTAGAGCTCAATAATGCAAGCCTCTGTATTTTTAGTTCCATTTTCCTTGTTATCTTGTATTTAATGTGGTGTGCAACTGTTTCACTTGGTTCTTTTGTTCTTAGTGTGCTGATGGTCAATGTTTGAGTGTTTTTGTTCTGTTAGTCTTCCAAAACTTTTAATAAAAAGTTAATCACAACAAAAATGGTCCTCTGCGACTGTCTGCATTCAATGTTTATTGAATTCTTTCATAAGCAAATGACAAATGAAAAAACCTCACGCATATGGAAAAACACACACACAAGCACATACGCACACACACACACATGCACAAGCACATACACGTACACACACACATACCCAAACACATGTGCACACACACACACACACACACAGAGAGAGAGTTCAAATGTCTTTGCTATTTCTCATGAGTGTCATCAGTATGTTGTGTCTTAGCTTTAAGGCCTCAGGCAGAGGAGGGGGCCTTTTGAACTTTCCGGAACCTTTGCAGGTGCACTTGGACTCCCTCTAGGCTAAAGACATGATGCAATTCCAGAGGACGGTTAGAGGTTGATGCTCTAGCACTGATGAAACATTGTAAGAACTACTTTTGAACTCTACCGATTCAGACATCCCTGTTTACCTACCAATGTACCTACCAGCACAACATTTACATTTACATGTAATCATTTCCCAGCACAACATTTTCATTTAATCATTTGTCAAAAGTAATATATTGAATAGAATAACATTTCAATCAGTTTATATATGTGTAGACGTTGATGTTGTTTACTGTATCTACCTGTTACTGGAGCTGTGCATGTGGGAATTTTCTCTCAATCAGAACGCTCCCCTCAGTGCAAGATGCAGGTTCTCCGTCAGAGGTACAGTACAAGGCTGAGCATCAATTGTAATGTGAAGTCATGTGGGTGAAACATCTGGGGTGATCCCGTAAAGCAGCCAACACAACACTCACCTAAATTAATATGTTCTCCACTCCTGATTCCTGAATGGGGCCCCTCAGTGAAATAACAATGGTTATGTGATGTAATATGTGTTAATAGGGCCCCTCAATCATATATCATGATATCTGAATGGGCCCTTTAAAGGGACACCAGGCAAGCTTGATGCTTTTTCTCTACGAAACTCCCCCTCGCTCGGTCTGAAGCTTTTTTCCTTTTCTTTGCATCTTCCGTCAAGGGTTTTCTCTGCTTCTTCGCTGGCTCTGCCATTATACACACGTTAGCTAGCGTTTCGTTAGCCTGCCTCTGTGCTGTATGCAGGATGTAAACAGATCCTGCTTCGGTCGGCGGGTACGATACACTGAACTTGCAAGCGGGATATTCTCCCTACAGGCAGTAGGGGCGGGCGAGAGAGTCTTCATTTGCCCTGTAATGAGTCATTTAAACATATACCGACTTACGAAGATGAGTAATTAACACGAAAACGTTGCCTGGTGTCCCTTTAAGTCAAATAACGCAAGTTGGATGTGTGTTTGTGTGTGTGTGTGTATATGTGTGAGCCCAGTGGTTCATAATGTGTATGTGTACCATGCCAATACTTTGCTCTGATCCAGTTTGAATAGCAGCTGTCACACCACCCATATGATCAGGATGTTGTGCTGGCGTTGAGGGTGACAACATTCAGCACTTACAGTAGGACCAGAGACCCATTGGCCACCTTTATGCTCTTCATTGCTCTTGCTCCATTGCGTACATTAATGATACATACAAGAGCATACAGCACGTACAGGGGAGTAGTGAGCCGTCTGGTCCATTTTGCCAGCTCCTCCTTTTGTTTTGTTATAGAACCGGATCCCTTCCGTTTTCTTCTACATACAGTTGTGATCCACAACTTTTCCATCAAGTGTGGTTGTCAGGAGGACAAGAGCCTTTTTATCTTTCTTGATTTGGATGGGGTCATCACAGATGAGATTTTTTAGCAGACCCACCTGCACATACCACCTGTCATGGAGCTATCCAAATTGAGTGCAGAGTTAGAGATTGGATTTAGTGGCAACATGACTATGGTGGACTATCAATAAATACAGCACACAAACACTCAGGCATGAACTACCATAGGAAATTACAGTAATTAGGTCATTTCTTTTTACCCATGTCACAAGTAAAGTAAGGGCTCTATTCTTTGTATACTCGCGCTTTTGTCTTTCCTATTTTGCAGTCAGCGCATATTGGAATTTTCCCTCCTGCCTGTAAATTAGGGAATTCGATTGTGCCCACGGGGGCGGTTCAACGAAAAGACGGGGCGTGTTCCGGTGCAAACGTTCACTGTTGATATTTTGCAGTTTCAGAAAACAATTCCGCCACAGACTAGGAATTCCCTGGTCTAAAGTCTGTTGCGCAAATGCAGATGCTATTTTAAGGGCGCATGCATGACCACAGGCCTGCATGAATGAATGCGTTGCACACCAATCTACAGACACCCCCGTGCACAGACAGAAACATTCAAAGCCTTGATAATATTTGTCCATTTCCCAGTTTTGTTCGTGCATTGGTGACCTAAAAATTTAGTTGCCTATATAGTACAACATAACATTTATACAACATTTATACAGCCTTATAAAGGCTAAAGTTAACTTTAGTTTTGTTCCAATTTACCGTTGTGTATGGCTTTAAACATCGCATGCGCTTTAACATCAGCCTAAGCATTATTCCAGCTGCGCTAAGGTTTTAAGCACCATCATTTTGCCTACCTTGTTGTAGCTCATCTGAAATAACTCCAAGCTTTGCTATTTTCCCTCCATCCTTTCGTTATTTTCAAAAAACGTTTTATATCCATGATGGCCTTGAAGTCGTGAGTTAGTGAATTCGCTTAAATAAGCTTATTATGTGCTGTTAACGAGCAACCATACATAGTACAGGAAAGCAGCAAGTATGCTACAATTTCTGTAGTTGCTGAATCCATTCATTGTTATTCTCTCTCCTGCTCAAACAAATGTTGTGTGTGCATTAAGTTGATGATAACGTGTTTACAAACTCTACTTAACAGAAAATATTGTAGCCTACTGTCATGCAGTTAATGGGATACTTGCTGCAGAGTTGAAAGTTAGGTCAACTTGGAAACTGTTTCTCATTGTTGAGTTGCCTGATGGTAAGGAGCCCTTGCTTGGCCGCCTGTGCTGCACAATGCACACTTCACTCCTCTCATCTATACAACGTAGTTCCCATTTCTGTAAACATACATAATTTCAAAGAAAAATATTACCACTCGAGGGAAATCAGTGTGCTGTCCATTAAGATGTAAAAAAATAGGCATAAATCTAGCGTACACATTTTCACGAATCACGGATGTGTTGTCTATAGAGAGGTAATGTTAGATTACATTGTACATTGCAAAAATATCACCATGCATTCATAACCTCCTGATTCAGTGAGAGTGATCCCAAAACATCGGAAAGTATGTCTTTGTGACAATTCTGTATTACATTTTGTCAAGAGGAAAAATCAATAGCTAACTGAACCCAACTGAACAGTGATTATAGTGCTGTGAACGCTCCTGGCTCTACCTGGCAAATACGCCAACATAATAGCAATCAGCTATGGCACAAGCGTGCCTGTTGTTAAAGGGAATGTGAGATGACGCTCTGATTGGTTTATTGCACGTTACGCCCAAACCACACCCATGATTAATGTAACTACTTTAGACCACCCCATTTTAGATTTGCGTCGGGCGCAACAGTCAATTATCCCGCCGGTAAAATAGCATCAGCGCCCAAGATCCGCCCACAAAGTCACTTGCGTTTTGCGCAAAGACACTTCCATTTTAGACCATTAAAATAGAGCCCTCTTTTATTATTCATATAGCACATTTGTATGCACACAATAACAACACAAAGCACTCCACACACAGACATCAGGACATAACAAACACATCAACAATTAATACAAATAAAACCATATGTGAAATCACCTACACTGAGACAGCTGAAATGTCCATTAGAATATAGTGATAGCCTGATTAAACTGTGTCTGTGTCTGTGTCTGTTTAAGTCTGTCTAAGAGACTGGTATAGTTTCTCTCTCCAGAAGATTGTTTCCTTTCCACTTCTCACTCAACCACAATTTAATAAATGAAAGTCGCTCCACAATGTATGTGTGTGACACGGTGTTAATTGGACAAGTGATACATGTTGAGATAGCGACAGAAAGGAAGCAAAAACAAAGAGTAAAGAGAGTGTTGAGGCGCATGGCTGATGGCTCTTGATGAAAGACATCGGCGGCGGCGGCGGCTTCGACAATTCAAAGGACAGCACTTTGAATTACGGGCTCGGAGACAGGAGAGGATTTTTACAGACAAGGCATTCTCCACATGAAAAACAAGAGCTAATAAAGAAGTCGCCCGAGGTGACGGAAGAAAAGTTCTACTTTACTGTAGCATGTTGCCCAGGTAACGGGTTGAAATGCTAAGGCATTAATGAGGTGTGATCTCTTGAGGGAGGGCCCTCACACAAACACACACACACACCTACAGTATACACACACACACACAGACATATACACACACATGCATGGACACACCCACACCCACACACTCAGCAAAAAGGACACCTTCTCCAGGGCGCCCTTGCAATTTTACTGTTCATAACGTGTAGAAAGGGAGATTAAAGACTTCAAATAAATCTTTGATAAAGGTTTTTAGCCGCCCGCTAAAGCCGTGGAAAACACATCAAACAGAATACAGAGGCTCATCGCATGCCTCTCTCCTGTTCTGCTCACCAAACTGACTCGTATCTCCATCTCTCGCTCTTTCCCAAGATGCTTGAAGCCACCAGCCACTTTTTAACAAAACTATGTTGGTGGCCCTAAATTTTGGTAGATATTGTCTCTTTTTTCTCCTTGCCGATCAATTCTGCTTTCTGCTGACACTGTATCTTTGGGGTTATTATTCAGTAAAAGCATGTACAGTTTTAAAACCTGGATAAATTACCTGTCTTAATGCAGGTACATTAACTTGCATGAACCTGTAAATACATAAATAAATAAGTAAATGCATTGTAGACAATAATATTCAAACCTCAAATGCAATTTCAGGCCTTTACGCAACACCTTGTAAGGGTACGTTCAGACTAAGCGTCTTTTTCTCAGCTGCCGGCGTCTGTTTTACATTATAACCCTATGGAGTAGACCGTTTTTTCAAAAAAGTCGTCGGCTTCTTTTAAAACGCGACTGCAACCGTCTTTTTCTGCAGCCCAGAAGTTGAGAAATGTTCAACTTCTAGCGGAAAAACGCCATACGTCATGCTGTCTTTTTTACAGATGACCAATCACAAGCAGATTACCGAGACCTGTGCTTTCCCATGACAACCAAGTAAAAAATGGAGAAGGTGACAGAACACCACTCGTTTTAGTGTCTGAGCATAGAGAATTGTTTGACATGACTTCACAACTTTACCATAACATACCAAAAGCAATAGCCAACGTAAGTTTTCTCTTCCGCAACATTACCCACACGTAACGTTAGTCACTTTGTCTATCGCAAAAAGACTCTTCCGGCTGCTTTTTGGAACAATACGATGGCAGCTTTTTTTTCAAACTGAAAAAGCGGTCTGCACAACTTCTTTTGTCAGAAAAAGATGCTTAGTCTGAATGCACCTAATACCTGTTATAACAACCACTTGTCTTAGCTGATGGATTTCCCATCTGCGGACTGAATCAAACTAGCCCCCGCCCTGCAACCCTACGACTGGCCCCCTGCTGAACAGATGCATGACTTCTGCCACCCCCAACCCAGCACTCAATGTCTTAATTAGTTTAATTAAGCGACTAATTGGGGGAGGAGGGTGGTTGCAGGGGAGTGTGTGTGTGTGTCTGTGTGTCTGTGGAGGGTTTTTTTTAGATCAAATGCTCAGAGAACTTTAAGCTTCCACATCTGGTGTCACTTCTGTCACTCAGGACAATTACACACACAGGTGATGGACAAAATACACACACACAGCGGTTAAGAATCTCACCGCATTGGTAGAAAGTTCCGTAAAATACACAAACATTCTGTAAATCAGGATTAAAGTACATGACAGATGGGACTGCTGACTGATGTGCCTCCACACATGCTAAGCAGATGCTTTCTGTTTTTCTCAGTTCGTCTCAAGCTTTATGACATTTGCTCCTTCATCCCCCCATGCCACCTGGCCCTGCCCTGCCCTGGTATCATCCTCTTCCTCATCTTCCTCTGCTTGAGTCACAATGTGCTGTAGCCAGCAAAACAAACAGGAGATACAGACAGACAGGCGCGGCGTGCTGATGAGAGGGGCTTAGCAGTGGGGATACTCAGGGTCATTTTTATTCTTCTTTCAGAAGTGTGAGGAACAATCATCTCTTCTCATCTCTTCTGTATTCTACTTTTCTATTCTCTTGTCTCCAGCAAAAACTGAAGAGTTGCCTCATGGGACCAGAAGTGACTGAGGCTAAGTTCACACCGCAAATTCTTAATGCCCAATTCAGATTTTTGCTCAGTTTATTAAATGTGGCCAATATCAGATTCCTACCTCAGTGAGGACCGGTGAGATCCTGAACTGACCCACTGGTGCAAAACAACAACTGACTTCCTTCACAGCTCTTTCATTTCCACCAAGAGATGCAATAGCATAGCACACATCAGAGAGCGTTCTCCCAACTTCTCTGGTGCTCCGGTGAAATACCTGGAATTCCGCCAGAACAAAATTCTGACAAGTGTCGACCAAGAACATAGAAGTCACACGGTTTACAATATAACTGTTCAGACTGCATGTTGCATTGTAAAACTTCAGAACTGTGTCAGATTTAGACCACGTATGGAAGTGGCCCAAATCAGAATTGAAAAAGTCAGATTTCATGTGACTTGCGCTGTTCACCCTGTTTGGACAACATCAGATATGTGTCACATCAAAGGGAAAAAAAGGATCAGATTTGCCTTGGTTGCCTTGGTTTGCCTCAGATTTGCCTTGGTTACAGCTACAGTGTACTACAGTGTCCGGGGACTCGTTGAAGCTATGCACTGGAAGTGTGCTGAAAATGAACATGAACAAGGCCACACCCATGAGTTTCTCCTCTGAGACCCACCCATCACTTATGCCTTTAGCTGCACTTTTGCTTAAAGGGTTTCCTTCCAATTCCTTGTACTTTTCGCTGAAGGGTTCCCATCCACCTCTGCTCTCTAAAGGCCTTAAATGTCAAATGACATCAAAAACACTACAGTCTGTCCCACTTCACTGTCTCCGGTTCTCATCACATATGGTTTACATTAATACAGTTGGTTCCACATTATTGTGTGTTTATATCAGACATCTTGCTTCGTCAAACTCATTGAAAACTAGTGTGGTGTACTGTATGCGATTATCTAAAGATTAGTTGGTGCATTGTTTATGTGTGGCCTTTCAGAGTGTACACCAAACTGTGAGTGTACAGAATTGCTGGGAATAATGTAGCCTCAAGCAGCAGCTGCAGTCGGGTGTTCTGGTTTTCTTGTCTGACCTCCCTTGGGATCCCTGCCGCACAAATATAGCACAACACCTGGCTGCTTCGCATTCACATAGACAGACACACACACACACACACACACACGCTAAGACACACACACACAAAAGCACACATATACTTCCTCAAAAAGCCCCAGTCTCATTGTTATCTATTTCACAATTCCCCACTCTCCAAAATACACCTGTGACATCGCTTATTCCAGAAGAGATAATAATGTGACATGAATTTGATGCGATTGCGCACATTACCCATTTGAATTCATATGAAGGGGGATTTGACAAAAATGAAAAATACACATCACTTTCAGGTGAAATCTGGAAAAAGAAAAAAATGATGTGAAAGATTACCCCAAACCTACATTTGCACTAGATAACAGTTTCGGGGAAGTGTTCCCTTTTCCACTGTTCCCACTTCACACACTGTATTCCCCAACAGTGCTATAAACTTAATTCAATTGCAGAGCTGTACTCAAAGCTGCCATATTGTTCAGGCACCACAAAAGTTTTAAGTTCACTCAATTGGTTTCCCAGTTATTGATTATTTTGACAAGATTAACTCTATGGACCCTTTCAAGAGAGTTCTATTATCAGCATCATAGTTGGCCCCACAAGACTTCCTTTTTAACATTCCATATGATTGGAACCCAAATAGAATGTTCAAGCATTGTTTTTGTTTTTATTGTTGAAAGGTGTTGAGTAGAACTGACCCCCAAACTCATTCCTTTCAGGAGTGGTTTGAATTTACGTCTGACGTCATAATGATGTGCCAGTTCATTGGTTAGGTTCATATCAACATGGCAAATAACCTAATAACCAGGGCATGAAATTGGCACCCGCCCATACGCCAAATGCGGGTAACTTTTGTGATTGGCGGGTGAAACTGTCAATCTACCTGCCACGTTGGCGAGTAGCCAATACGACTGAGCAAGTGTTGTGTTGTTGACCAATCATGTAGCCTATTGTTTTTGTTAAGCAAGCCCGCCAAGCCGCCATTTTCTTGGACAGTGGTCCCCAAACTACGGCCCACGGGCCGAATACGGCCCGCCACCTCATTTTGGGTGGCCCTCCAAAACATATCTGTGGTATATAGCATCCGGCCCGCACGGGAGTACGACATCGTCAAACTATAACCTCCGTAATTTCCCCCATTCATTAAGTCTTAACAGTACACATGTAATACTCTTTTTGTCCACTGGTGGTTGTTTTGCCGCTGTTTCGCGTTTGCCATTGAAAACGGAAAGAAATGTAGGTCTACCTGCAAACAATGTAAAACGCCTATGCTGACTGCATCAGTGCTCAAAGTATTCTAAAAGTTTATCAATTAATTGTTAATAACTAACTAACTTCTATTCAAGTCATATTTCTGGAACTTTCTGGTATAATTATTTATATTTTTTATTCACTCGTTTAAATGTTCACAGAGTTCACAAAGTTCTCATCAGGTGAGTGAAAGTTAGAATGGTGGTCATTTTAGATGTTTCTGCCACCACTTCATAAAACTCTAATAGTTTGAGAACTTTTATTACAGTGCATGAAAATGCACTGTTCTGTTATCCGAAGTCTTCTTCTTCTTCTTCTTCTTCTTCTTCCCACCAAATTTCTGAGTCTAATTCAGCTTCAACCGTTTAACGTAGAAACTTTGTTCAAACGTTGTAACGTAGGTCTTGAAAAGGAGACTTTTGTAAAACTTTATACTTTTTGAGATATTATTAAAAAACAAGCTTATTTTTCCCCATAGACTTTGTATGGGGACTATGACATCATAATGGGCTAATTAACTTGATTTGCACCTGTATCAACTTCCAGCTGCTCACTACTAGGACCCATCAAAGGGTCAGTTAAACTGATTGCACATGTATCAACTGCTTTCTGCTTAACTAGGCCAACTCTCTCTGTGTCTCCATTCTACAAGGATATAAGGCACATTCCATCCAACTTTCTATCCATTCATCCTCTTCAAACCATTCACTCATCCACCCATTAAACTATCCATCAACATCCATTAAACAATCTGCCTATCAACATCCATTCAACTTTCTGTCTATCAACATCCATTACACTATCTACATTCAACTTTTAAACTATATACTCTGTCTCAGGCTTTAAGCATACAATCTGGCTCTCTTAAGACTACTATTTCCTCTGCCCACAACTGTTTCAAACTAAATGTCCTCACTACAATAATTCACTATTAAATAATTTAACTATTTAAACTACTCAACTATTTAACTATTCAGCCATTTCAACTGTCAGGTAGCCTAATCGTACCCCTTTGCATCTCTCCACAGGGATATACAAGGCTAGGGTTGAGTGATGTTTTTATTTCACATAAGGGATGACACTTTAGACTTAGTTTATGTGGCATTTTCAAAATGGATTGGCTATGCAGATTATGTGACGCAGGGGCGCCTGCAGGAATTAATGCTATGGTACGCACACCCATCACCCCCCCCCCAAAAAAAAAAAAAAAAAAAATCAAGCGTGGACAATATTTGTCCGTTTCCCGGTTTTAGCCCCGTGCACTGGTCAGCAAAAAAGTAGCCTACATAGCATAACAACATCCACATGCAATAATACAACAACAATACAGGCGAAAGTTACCTTGTTTTGTTCTAGCGTACCGTGACGTCTGGCTTTAAACAGCTGTAATGCAGTCTAACGTTCTGGCAAGCACACCAATTGCCCACCTTGTTCTTGCCCATCTGGAATAACTCCTCTAGCTTTGCTGCCTCCATACTTTCTGTTTTCGTTGTTTCAACTTGTGATATGCATTAGTATTGCGTTAGTGAATTAGCTCAACATTGTGTGCTGATAACCATATGTAGATAGCCGAGTAAAAGAAAACAAGTAGCCTATTGCGTGCCTGCGTGCATATTCTTTCTCCTGCTCAAACAAAATGTGTGCGCGTTAATTTTGATAACGTGTTAACTAAGTCACGTAATAGAAAAATGTAAATAGCCTGATGGCATGCAGCTAATGGGATACTGTGCATAGTTGGGAAGGTATGGTGGGCCAATTTGGTGTGAATACACATTACACACACACATACAAGGGACATTTTCTCTCGTTGAGTAGCCTAGCCTGATGGTACGCACAGTGCGTACGGACGTACACCTGCAGGCGCGCCTGCGTGACGCCTCTTCCGAGACACAGGCTCAGTTACTTTGCCATTATCGGTTACATCACAGTCAGTTTTCAAGAGTCAGCCAATTACCATGCATACACCACTCATGCATTTGCTCATTTCAGTCTATCAATGCAAAAAAATCATCTTTCACGATTTCATAGAAAGACAGAGCAGGAGGTTGCATATCAGGAGCGTGAAGGAGTTAATTATGTGTGTAATGATCTGAGCCTAGCTGTTGATGACTGTGCTCCCATGATGCTGTTCGGTTGATGTGTTATGTTGAATGTTAATGTTAGCCATGCAAGTTACCAATGTTGTGCGTCCTGACTGTCGTGTTTATGTTTATAGTTGATTACAGTGTTCATAACCGGGTCTAACTAGTGTGTTTTGGTGCGTAACCAATAACCAAGACCTTTCTAAAACAACTTTGCAAGATTGCAACATTGGTGTCAGAAGTGGGATGCCGACCCCTACTGGACGGGAGGAGAAAGCTGCGACCGATACCCCGGCGATGATGGTGCAGGTCCGGCTGGCAGCCGAGCTGAATGGCTGGTCGGCGGAGAGAACGGGCGTACAGGTGGCGTTGGCTCTGGAGGGGGAAGCGCTACAAGTATTAGAAGACCTGCCTCCGGCAGAGCAAGCAACCTGGACTGCAATCGAGGCCGCTCTGCAACGACGATTCGGCCAGAGGATCTTCACCAGCGATGCTCGCGAACAACTCGCTTCCAGACGGCACCACAAGGGCGAGAGACTGGGCAAGTTCGCGGCTGACCTGCAGCTGTATGCCCGGCGGGGCTACCCAACGTACAGCCAGAGTCTACATGAAGAGATGGCACTGGAAGCGTTTGTGCGAGGCATCCACCCGGAGCGGCTGAGAGAACACCTTCGCCTGAGCGCCCCCAGCTCGCTGGCCGTGGCGCTGGTGGAGGCCGAACGGGTGGAAAACATCTTCCACACAACGGAGTCGAGGCATTGCGTACGCCAGACATCGATGGAGGAAGACGGGGGGGGAGTTGGAGACGACGCGACAGACCACAGCACAGCCACCACAACGCCGCCCACGCGAATGGAAGAGGCCGGCCAGCGGAGACGGATGCTACCGGTGTGGCGAGCTGGGGCACATTGCGAGGTACTGTCCCGCCCCAGCACCCCTTACGCGCGCGCCCCAGTCAAACTAGAGGGAGGTGGCACGGCGGGAGGGATGCCACCTTCAAGTTTCACTACCTCCCTGGCTATGGACTGCATACGGCTGGGCCGGCTCGGCCAAACAAGAGGACTCTATGTGGACTGTACGCTAGACGGGACTCGGTGTCGCGCCTTGATCGATACTGGCTCCACCATCTCGCTGGTGCGCCCTGGTCTCTTACCCGGCACGCTGGTAGCCAGACCCAGAGGCTGGGAAGAGACAAAAACACGCATCACCACAGTTACCGGAGAGCGAGCGGAACTGTATGGACAAAAAGTGGTGTGCACGGTGAGACGGCGAGCCGCCAGCTTTGGTTGGCTAGCATTCAGGATGATTGCATTCTCGGCCTGGACGTGCTAGAGAAATGGGGGGCTGTGGTGGACATTTCCCGGTTCACACTACACTTAGGGACGAGCAGCGTAGTGTTGCACATGGCGGGGAAGACAGAGAACGAAGTGCGGAGAGCTGGCGCGACGAAGAACCCGCCAACTCGCTCCACACAAGCCCGCAGAAAGCAAACTCGCAAAGAGTGCTCGCCATCCGAGTCTCCGCCCCTCCCCACACAAGCCCGCGAAACTCAAGCCCGCGAAAACAACAGGCCTCATCCAGGTCCGCTTGCTGAGTCCGCCACTGCTCAGCTCACACCCACTAGAGAGGAGCCAGGAGAGCGGGTTGAGCAATCACCACTCTCCGCTCAGAGAGCGCGGCCCTCTGTAGAGACAAAGCAAGCCGTAAATGAACTCTGCACTCGTAGCTGTGAGGGGCTGAGTGAAGCACAGGGTAGCCAGGTGCAGAGGCTACTAGCAGCGTACACCGACATCTTTGCCGCAAGAGATGAGGACTGCACCCGAACGAGCCTGGTCCAACACGATATCGACACCGGAAATGCCCGGCCCATCCGACTTCAACCTCATCGCTTGCCGTTCGCCAAACGACAAGCAGCTGAAGAAAAGATAAAGGAGATGGCCGCGGCAGGAGTAATAGAGCCAAGCAGTAGTCCCTGGGCTGCGCCAGCTGTACTCGTCCGGAAGAAGGACGGCTCGTGGCGGTTCTGTGTTGCCTACAGGCGCCTCAACCAGGTAACCCGGAAAGACTCCTACCTGCTCCCCCACATTGACGATGCGCTGGACAGCATTGCCAGCTCCTGCTGGTTTAGCTCGCTGGACTTGCGCAGTGGCTACTGGCAGATTGAGCTAGCCCCGGAAGCTCGGCCGAAGACAGCGTTCACCATCGGACAAGGGCTGTGGCAGTTCCGGGTACTTCCGTTCGGCCTATGCAACGGGCCAGCGAACTTCGAGCGGTTGATGGAGCGTGTCCTGGCGGGCATTCCACGAACATGCTGCGTGGTTTACCTGGACGACATCCTGTGTCATACAACGGACTTCACCGGTGCCATAGGACATCTGGAGAAGGTGTTCGACGCCATACGAGGTGCTGGGCTCAAACTGCACCCGAAAAAGTGCCACCTGTTCCGGAGGCAAACCGGGTTCCTGGGCCATGTCGTGGTGGCTGCCGGAGTGGCCACCGACCCAGCTAAGGCGGAGATGGTGAGACGTTGGTCTGTTCCACGCGACGGTGCTGAGCTGCCGAGCTTCCTGGGCCTGGCGTCATATTACCGGCGCTTCATTCGGGACTTTGCTACAGTCGCCAGCCCGCTGCATCGATTGGCGCACAAGGGCCAACTCTTCGAGTGGACACGGGAGTGCGACGCGGCATTCCGGCGGCTGCGGAGGGCGCTATGTGAGGCCCCAGTGCTCGCTTTCCCTGACCCTTGACTGCTGTTTATCCTGGACACCGACGCCAGCGATGTGGGCGTCGGCGCCGTCCTCTCACAAGCAGGCGAGCAAGTGGTTGCATACTTCAGCCGTTCACTGGACCGAGCGGAGAAGAATTACTGCGTGACCCGCAGAGAACTGTTGGCTGTGGTGGTGGCAGTGCGCCATTTCCGAACCTACCTCTACGGCAAACGGTTCCTGCTGAGAACGGACCACGCATCGCTCACCTGGCTGCTGAACTTCAAAGAACCAGAGGGCCAGCTGGCTCGCTGGTTGGAGGCGCTCATGGAGATTCGACACCGGGCGGGTCGCCTTCACGGCAACGCAGACGCCCTGTCCAGGCGTCCGTGTGCAGCAGACCAGTGCCAACACTGCCACCGGAGGGAGGAGAGGAGCCTGGCCGCGGCTCAACCGGAGCCCGCTCGTCGGCTACAGGCTGCATCACCGCTGGCAGAGAGAGAGAGAGTCGCTGTTTTCAATGCTAGCCAGCGTTGCGCCAACAAGAGGGTCAACGCTCGCCAACAGCACGCCAGTGAGGGAGCCAACGCTCGTCAGCAGCACGCCAGGGAGAGACTCAACGCTCGCCAGCGCCGCGCCATCAAGAGAGCCACCGCTCGCCAGCTTCACGCCAGCGAGAGAGTCAACGCTCGCCAGCAGCACCCCGAGGTCGTCTCGCCGCCTTCCGCTACCAGCTACAGTGATCGAGAGACCGGAGACAACGCACCGCAGCCCAACACCACAACGCAGCACTGAAGAGCGGCAGCTGGGGCCATGGACGCGCAGTCGCTGGTGGACGTGATGTCGAGGGAGGAGATACGGAAGGCGCAATCGGAAGACGCCACGCTCGGCCGAGTGTGGTCATGGATCGAAGCCGGTCTGCGACCGCCATGGACTGACGTATCAGCACTCGATCCAGAGACCAAAGCGATCTATTCACAGTGGCCGGGAATAGTAGCACGTCAAGGACTGTTGTATAGACACTGGCGAGCTCCCGATAGACAATCTGACATTTTCCAGTTGCTGGTTCCTGCTGGATTACGAGCCTGTGTACTGGAACATGTGCATGGGGCAGTGGGGGCGGCTCATTTCGGCATTGCAAAGACTCTTCGTCGGCTGAGAGGCCACTTCTATTGGCCGGGATGCAGGCTGGACGTTGAACTGCATGTTCACTGCTGTGACGCCTGTACAGCGAAGAAGGGCCCCACGCGACGCTCGCACGCTCCGCTGCAGCAATACGCAGTCGGGGCTCCCATGGAGCGGGTAGCCGTCGATGTCATGGGCCCACTGCCAGTCACAGAGCGGGGAAATCGCTACGTACTCGTGGCCATGGACTATTTCACTAAGTGGCCGGAGGCGTATGCGGTGCCAGATCAGAGTGCCCACACGACAGCGGACAGACTGGTTCTGCCGGTTCGGGGCACCGGAAGAGCGACCAAGGGCGGAATTTCGAGGCAGAGGTGTTTGCTGAGGTTTGCCAGCGCATGGGCATCCGGAAAACGAGAACAACACCTCTGCATCCACAAAGCGACGGGCTGGTGGAACGGTTTAACCGGACGCTAGCAGTGCAGCTGGCCATATTGGCCGACCGCCGACAAAAGGACTGGGACTTACACTTGCCCCTGGTGCTCTGGGCATATCACACAGCGGTGCAAGAGTCAACGAAATGCACACCGGCAGCTCTGATGTTCGGGCGAGAGCTACGCACGCCGGTGGACTTGGTGTTCGGTTCGCCTCCGAAAGCGGAGATTGGAGGTAAGCCAGGGCTGGAAGGGAGTACACGAGTTGGCCCGGCAGGCTATGAGTGAAGCTGGAATACGTCAAAAGCGAGCTTACGATACGCGCTGTCGCGGCCAGGAGTTCCAGACCGGCGATAAAGTGTGGGTGTACTGCCCGGAGAGAAAGAAAGGCATTTCCCCGAAACTCACTAGCCAGTGGGTCGGGCCGTGCGATGTTTTAGAGAAGCTGTCTGATGTGGTCTATCGTGTGAGACTGATTAAGCGTCGGAGAGTTGTGGCTCTCCACCGTGATCGACTGGCCCCGTGTCGACCCCTGGCCTCAGCTGAGGGTCGTGGAGACTTTGACACTGACTCTGTGGAACTTGGTGACAATGGAGCTGTGGCTCTAACACCGATCACCGTGCAGCCTTCACCGGAAGTTACCGCCGCGACAGCGGGGCGCCCACAACGCCAGCGTCGCGTCCCAGCCAGGCTCATGGACTGACATAGGGTAAGACTTGAGTCAAGGGGACATGGACTAAGTCTCGGGGGCTGTGTAATGATCTGAGCCTAGCTGTTGATGACTGTGCTCCCATGATGCTGTTCGGTTGATGTGTTATGTTGAATGTTAATGTTAGCCATGCAAGTTACCAATGTTGTGCGTCCTGACTGTCGTGTTTATGTTTATAGTTGATTACAGTGTTCATAACCGGGTCTAACTAGTGCGTAACCAATAAAGACCTTTCTAAAACAACTTTGCAAGATTGTTACATGTGTTTACATGTCGCCTATGTAATTTAAAAAAACCTTTCTCAGAGAGAACATTATTTGCCCATTTAAGAGGCCATTTGAGAACCAATGAAATGGTAGCATGTCCTTACAAAGGCTGTGGTTATAGGACTAATGTGTACTCTTCATACAATGCACACAGCACATTGGCATGAGGTTAATGTACAGTTTGATGATGTAGCCCGTGCAAATGATGAGAGTTCTCAGGGTCAACATGGTGCAGAGCCAGTTGATGAGGGCCCTTCCCAATCTGATTTGGATGTTGACGATAGTCAGTGTGATTGTAGACAGTTGAAAGATCAGCTGCATAATAATTTAACCACTGTATTTTTGAAAATGCAAGGTATACTGCATGTGTCAGAGATGGCCACACAGGAAATAGTGGACCAATTCGGAGAGATTTTTTTCTTATTCAGACCTCTTCTCAGGCAGGTAATTGGAGATGTACTGCAAAGACATAGCAGTAATGCAAGTGATTCTGCTCTTGACGAAGTAGTGAAGGTTGTCATGGACAATAATGTGTTTGTCAGTGCTTCAGCTAAAGGAGCAGAATTGTCTTCTTCCAAGCGGAGAAAAAGTTGTTTTGAGAATAACTACCCCGTTGTTATGCCTCAACAGTATATCATACAACCTGATCATACAGCTGTGTATGTCCCTGTGCTTCATATGATGCAAGCTCTGTTTAAACACACTGATGTTCTGGACAAAATTCAAGAAGCAAATAGCTCTAGCTGTGATCATTACAGCAGCCATAGAGATGGGTCTTACTTTCAAGAGAACACCTTTCTATTAATGCCAGGGGACCTTAAAATACCTGTCTTGCTATACATTGATGACTTAGAAATCGCCAACCCACTAGGTACTTCTAGGAAAATTCACAAACTTTGTGCAGTTTACTGGGTTTTTGCCGATCTACCAACCAAATATCGATCAGCTCTACATGTGATACAGCTTGCAGTCCTGGGCAAAGTATCTGACATTGAGAGTTATGGCTATGATTGAGTACTTGGTCCGCTAATTAAATATATTCGGATATTAGAAGAGGATGGTGTGTTCATAGAGGCTCTTGGGAAATGTATTAAAGGCACTGTTCTCTGTGTTGCTGCTGATAACCTGGCTGCACATGCACTTGCAGGCTTTGTCAAGTCCTTCAAAGCGGGGCATGTATGTAGGTGGTGTGTGGCCACAATAAATCTGATTCAGAGTCATGAGGTGGCAGATGGGACTTTCAATATGAGAACCATGACTAGCCATGACTTGAATGCCCAAAATGTGTTGTGTGGTGATGGCACACCTGAGTGTGGGGTGAAGGCAGATTGTGTCTTTCGACAAAGCCTTAGACATTTTCACCCCATCACAGGTTTCCCACCAGACATTCTTCATGACCTCCTTGAGGGCATTGTGCCAGTGGAGTTGCCATTATGCTTGCAGGAGATGATTCGCCTCAAGTATTTTACACTTGACTTTTTAAACACAAAAATATGCACATTCCCGTACAAAGGCACTGACAAGTCTGACAAACCAAAACCGATACCAAAGACTTTCATGGCAAAAAAGACTATCGGTGGCAATGCACATGAAAATGCTGCTTTGATTCCCCTTTTGCCCTTCTTGATTGGAAGTCTAGTACCAGAGGGTGATTATGCCTGGGAGGTGTTAATGGATTTGAAAGACATTGTGGAATTGTCCCTGTCCCCTACATTCACAGAAGGAACTATTTGCTACTTACAGAGCAAAATCACTGATCACAGGCAGGTTCTCAGTGAGGTCTTTCCACAGTTTACTCTCAAGGCCAAACACCATTACATTGAACACTATCCTGAACTCATCAGACGTTTCGGACCACTTGTCAACCTGTGGACAATGAGATTTGAGGGAAAAATCGCTTTTTTAAGCGGGTTGTTCATGGTGCTCAAAACTTTAAAAATGTTCTCTTTCCACTTGCAAGGAGACATCAGTACATGATGGCCTACCACCTCAGTTCTTCATCCTTTTTCAAACCATATCAACATACTTCACTCTTTTCCACTGTATTGGTTTCTCAATTACCTGAAGTTGCCAAGCAGTTTGTGACTGAAAGGACTGACAGGCCTACAGTTGATAGCACAGAACAGATCATAATTGATGGTACTGCTTTCTGCACTGGGTCATGTTGTTTCAGTTGGTTTTGAATCAGGACTGCCTCAGTTTTGTAAGATTGACACAATTATTTTGATCCACAGTGATGTTGTCTTCATTTGCAGGCAGCAGAAGTCAGATTATGTTGAACACTTAAGGGCATATGAGTTATGGCCAGTAACATCTCTGTGCACACTGTCAATGATTTCAATGACTCACATACTCTTTCTGTATACAGTACAATATTTCAGGAAGATTGTTCTTGACACCGAGGAGATTTATCTCGCGTTGACAGACACGCCTAAGCACACCTGCGCAAGAGCAAAGGTACTGCATTTTGCACATAAAATAATAGTCATGTTTTGGTAATTGAGAATTGCAAATTAATTTTACTTTTTATTTTAATTTTATTTTTTTAGATGGCACAACCCCCTGGTTTGTTGCTAAGGGTCTATATTAATGCAGACACAGCTCACAAGGTCATCTTACCAACCAGACCATCCACATTAGATGAACTGATATCATTTATGCAAGAGAGGTTTAACTTAGAAGGCCATTTTACTCTTCAATATGAAGACCCTGACTTTGATGGAGAACTCTGCGTCTTGACAGAGATGTCAGAGTTGCCCTCAAAGGCCGTGGTCAGGATAATAAGACCAGACAATTCAAATGACTCCCCTCCCACAGAATTCACTACCCAGACCCAGGAACGCACTCAGAGACGGCCCAATGAGTTCTCAGTTCCAACATTTTCCTATGATGTGGAACACATACTGGAGGCAGGTAACACTGCATATAATGCCACACAAACCCATAAAACTCACAAAAGGGCAGAAACATAATGTTTTAGAAAAAATGGCTTAGGTCATTTTTAGTTTCAATGCCTATGCCGGTGAAGATGAATTGGCAAAAGCTGCAGAGGCATTAGTGCGCAAGCACCCTTACAGCGTGGGAGTGATTGTGGTTGGTTGGCTTGGCAGACCAGCTTATTTTTTAAAATGGGTAACTACCCTCACAAGTTGAGTAGAGCTGGGTGTCTAGAGGTAGCAGTTAACTCAGGCAAAAGAAGCCAGTCTAACCCTGATGGAGCAGCATCCCATGCAAACATAAAAAAAAGCTTGCAGAGCGGAGCTAAATTACTTGCCAAACTTCCCCAAAGGAGAAAATGCCACTAGTTCTGAACAGTTCAGATTGCAGCTTCTTGAAGAAATTTCAAGGGCCGAGACAGATCCAGTTTTAATTGATAGGCTTATAAACACTACCTTTGCACTGCGCAGAAAGCACATTATTGTGGACAACCAGTCACAACCTGTGAGTGAAGTCCTGGAAAATTGGCCTGCTCTTCGAATGGAGTCACAAGTAATTTGAAGTTATTTACGTATTATATCTGGTGTGCTTAATTGGGGGCCTAGCAGCAAAGCTGGGAATGCACTCACTGTGTTTTTATGTATTCTACTTATTATTATTCATCTCTTCACTGCACTTGAAGTCTGTGGTAATTCATATGACCGTATAGTTAGACAACCGTAAGTTGCACTCTAATGGGGGGGGGGGCTACCTTAACTATCACATTTTCACCAATCATATGACTGACCCCACTGATGGGTCAGTCATATGATTAATTTCACCAAATTGCATTTTTGCCACTGAAGGGCTTTAGAGCCCCAATAGGTAAAATTTGGCTTTTCACCCATGCACTTTTACCGAGTAACCGAGTATCAAATCTTAAAGGTTGTATCAGCGATTGCAGGCCCAAACAATAATCACATGTATCTAATCTTCCTCACGATCCGCTAGCTGCCCCATAAGCAGGCCATCAAAAAAACGCTTCTCTATAGGCAGCCTAGGCTCCCAGATCTGTACACAAAAACAATTGGTGCTACCAACCGCTCAAAACCAAAATAAATAGTGTTCCAACCAATCACCGACAGGGAGTGGGTGTTGTGTGGTTTTGCGCTCATGCATGGCTGCACGCGAAGTCTGAACTGAAGGAGGGCAGCGTTTTTTTCATGATGCATGTAAGGGAGGGGCGAGCTAGCTTGGTTTGTTTGGGATCTCGCTTCAAACACCCAACAGAAGTGACGTCACCCACAATCGCTGATAACAACCTTTAAAAAACGAGACACTGTTGGGATTTAGTGTTAATTTCGTCAGACGAGACGAGAGGAAATATGTTCGTCAACGACCTTTTTTTTCATGACTAAGACGAGACGATGACGAGACGGCAGTAATGTCCTGAAACACTGACTAAGACTAAGATAAAATCTCTCTTCATTTTCGTCTACAAAATGAGAAGACAGAATATCTAGCTGTTATGTTTTCAAAATATTCCGAATGAGTTCATACATAACAGCTTGCCTGTAGGCAGGGCTGTAGTACTCGAGTCCGGTCTTGGACTCGAGTCCGGACTCGAGACCGTTTTTCTATGGTCTCGGACTTGTCTCGGACTCGCTAGTATTTGGACTTGGTCTTGTCTCGGTCTCGGCCACTGGTCTTGCCAAATATGGCTTTTGGTCTCGACCGAGTCCAGGTGTCTTTAGGGCCATCAAAATTAACGTGTTAATCGCCGCGATTCATTTTGAAATACATAATGCGTTACAAAATATTAACTCAATAGTGTTTACCTTTGTGGGGGGCTGATGTCACGTAACGGAAGCCGCAAAACCTAAAACCGCAAGCCTGAGAGTTTATTTTACTGTCTGTGGAGTTAGCTGAAGATAAAGAGGAACCAACATTTAGCCAAATAGTAGCTTTACTGCAAACTGCTTTTCACTCTTGTTAGATAACGTTTACAATGTCAAAATGCACCAACTGCAACAGTTACATAAAGATGATACTTTTTAGGCTCCTCTCCATTAAGATCCAACTTGAACGTATGCTATTCCATTTAATTAAGAGCGCGTCTGAACGCACACGAGAAGGGGAGAAAACGATTGGCAGGCTCCAGCTGGCTTGTCGTTGTTGATGATAATTGATATCTCCTTTTTAATATAAGAAACTTATAAAAGGAAGGCAACAAAGACGAGGTTAGAGGAGATTGCGGATTTATCCGATTTCCACTACTGACCAGTTATAAACATGTATGTAGGCTGCACTCACTGTGATTTGAAAAATGGACAAAAATATGAAGAGTTGTCTTTGCCTTTGTGTAATGGAACTGGTGAGTCTTGAAGTCTTCAATAATTTGTTTACATGAAGCACATATTATGCCGATTGAAACACATTCCATTCAGATAGCTAGGTGACTGGCTCAGGCTCATCATTCACTTTTAATTGCAAACAGAAAATGTCTAGCTAGCATCATGTCATTACATGCTTCTATTTCCAAAGGAATGAAAACTGTTTATACCAACTTAATATCATGCTTATCATTGTTAATATTGTACAATACATGTGGTACAAACAATATTAGAGCTTGTGGACTAGCTATAGGCTATATTTCAATGGAGCTGGTAAAAAAAAGATCATTATGAGAACGTGGCCACAATGGGCTTAAAGTAACAGTGCACCATTTACAAATGAGTTAAACAGCATCATATGTGTAGTATTTCTTAAGAAATTAATACTTTAAAACACAATTACTGTGTCAGTATTATCATTTAAATAATATAAAAGTGTTTTACTTTTACCTTTGTGGTTACTCATTAATTTTGTGATTTATGTTGAAGCTTTAGTCTTTAGGAACTTTTTAATTGCGGTTAATCGAGATTAATTCATTTCAAAATATATATTTTGAATCGTTTGACAGCCCTATAATAATATTGGAGAAGGGGAATGGCTACACTTACAAATCCTGGGTGTGTTCACACTGTTTTTGCTTTTAGATAATAATAATAATAACCCAAAATGATTGTCTTGATACTGTTATGCACAAGACTTTTTTTCCTATCCTGGACTCGGTCTTGACTCGGACTCGAACCTTTTTGGACTCGGTCTTGTCTTGGACTCGAACCTCTTTGGACTCGGTCTTGACTTGGTCTCGACTAGTCCTGGTCTTGGACTTGTCTTGGACTCGACAAAGGTGGTCTTGACTACAGCCCTGCCTGTAGGCTAGTCTACGTGCTGTTGCTGCAACCCTGTGGCTGCAACACGAAACTACATGGAACAAGAACATTGGAGATTTCTGCCAGAGTTAGCAAGCTAACTACCTAAGCTTTATGCCACAATGCTACATACCCAGAAGTTGAAGCTTCTCTCATACAAATTAACATCCCCCAGAATGTCTATACGAAAATGTTCATCATGTAATGCCAACTATTTAACTAGTTAGACTGATGATGCAAAGTTTGCTAGCAAGTAAGCTAATATGGAAAGTTCGCTAGAAAGTTAGCTAAGTTGGCTAAGATGGAGAGTCTGTTTGGGGAATGTGTTGTGTTTGGGCGCATATCGCCATCTAGCGAGGCGGAGTAAAACATTAATACTTTGGCCTATGACAGTGTTTCTCAAACTTTTTTAGTTTCAGGACCACTTAACTAACCCTAGCTAAAAGAAAAAAAAAAAGATTAGACCTACTTCAACAGTAGCCTATAATTAGTCTAGACAATAGGCCTACTCACTGAACCACCTTGCTTATTGTCTTTGCACTTTGCTTATTGTGTGGATTCATACTGTATGATTTAAACTGGCATATCTTACATAGACAGTGTTGCAGAACTGTTTTTACATACAAGTTAGTTCAATATTGCAAACAACTCATCTATATTATATTTTACCACGTCTCCTCGCGGACTACTTGGGATAGCTTGCGGACCACCAGTGATCCCCAGACCACACTTTGAGAAACACTGGTCTACGAATAAGACAGTGGTCCAGTCAAATCTTTTACTGTCTATGGTCAAATCCCAGCCGAGCTATAACTGTAGACTTACCTGTGCATGTAAACATACTGACTGACAAAAAATCAGAATGAGTAATTATAACAGACGAGTAGCCCTGTGGACACACAATATTGTTGGAAAATTGAGATGTGTAAAAACACTATTTGACTCAAATGGTAATCAGAAATAATTTGTTATAAAAAAAAAAGACTAAAATGTGTTGACTAAAACTGATGAAGACTAAGTATAACTGCACTATGTAAATTTACCAGATCGGGTAGCAGATCTGTAGTTCGATGGAATGAGACGTAAGAAACTACTAATTTGATTATTTGCTTCGATGTCGCAATACATCATACTTTCATAAAATCATGTAACATACTCTACCCTATCTGTGGACATTGTTATTTGCAAAGCAGGTGCTGGATAAACAAATAAAAGTGCTTTAATGTTGCTTTAAAGAAACAGACTTATCCTCACTAAAGATACCTGTAGCAGTTTCCGTCATCAAAATCGGACATGCTCTACAGCCAATAGTATTTAGCAGTGTAGCCACCCCTCAGGAAGTGGTCTAACACCCACACCCAGTTGTGAGGAAGTGCAACGATTTTAGCATAATTTGACCTATGGGCAGTGATGCCATGCTGCAGCAATATATAACTTAATGTCATTGTGACCAATTTTCTTTTTGCATTTTCAGATTTGTGCAGAATTCCATCGAATAACAAGTACAAATTTAAAGAGTACATTTTATTCTGCATTTGATAAGTACATGCCACGGCTAATGACGATGTACCTTGAGAAAGCGGCCCGCACTGGCAAAACTTCTGAATTGCTAAGAAACATCTTCAGGACCCATGATCTCCTTGTATGTAACATTTCCTACCTCATGACAATTTGTACTATAGTATTATTTAATATATGCATATGATTAATATTCTGCTTATTCTGCAATTCTGTCTTCCCATTACCCACAATCCCTCTGTCTTCTAGGAAGACGTCGATGTTAACAGCAGACGCACAATTGCTCTGCAGGCACTTCCCATCTTCCTGCGTGAAGATGCTGCTGGATTTTTTTAAAACCTGGAATGTAAGTTTTTGATTCAACTGTGTGTAGTCTTTTACTCTTTCTTTTTCTTACTTTGTGTTCTCTATATCTCTTTTTCTATTTAATCCTCTCTGATACTGCCAAAAGACAACAACCACAACCATATTCCTAGCCACCAGAAAAGCTATTAAATCATACTGTACTACAGTAATTCTCCAAGAATGTCATATTTGGGAATTTTACCTGAACTTTTCATTCACTGGTATTTAATATTAAATACACATGTAGTGTTTTTCATTGACTGCTCTACTCATTAACTAATTACTGTCATGTTCTTCAGGCAGAAGACATTGACCTGCCAGACCTCTCGGATACAAC
Organism: Alosa sapidissima; assembly: GCF_018492685.1. Taxonomy (NCBI): domain Eukaryota; kingdom Metazoa; phylum Chordata; class Actinopteri; order Clupeiformes; family Clupeidae; genus Alosa; species Alosa sapidissima. The sequence goes on from NC_055962.1 coordinate 8,513,946, forward strand.
TGTAGCTGTTCTCATTGTCTCGAATGATACAGTCTCCCTTGTGAAGTTTGGTCCTGCAATACATTCTATAGTTCTTGAGGGAGATATTGTGGTATGTGATATAGCACAGATGACAGAGGCATTCATTTTGCTTTTTGGCTTGATTTATGCACTACATCTACAGTATCCAAAGAAATTGTCATATACATTCAATTTTATTCAAAAAGTTGTAATGGGTTTGGATGACCTGAAGCGGTTACCTCCGAGACTGCTTAGCCTTAAAAATGATCTGATGATTGATGAGTAAGCAGTCTGCTTAATATATGTCGTTGTTACTACCAGCATGGTGATACTCAAGCAACCATTTTGTTTTTGTTTTTTGTTTTCGCTTTTTTATTTATGTTGGCCTATTATTTTTGGATCGGCCTATTATGTTGGCCTATTTTTTGTTATTTGAGTATTATTACCTTTATTGAAAATGTGGTTGTTATTTCTTTTCTTTTCTGTATTAACCCCATTGCTGGGGACATTGTTCTGAATGCTAATGGAATTCATAAATAAATGGAATCTGCAGTAAAATTGTCTTTTGAATAGTTTTTTTATTTGAATCATACAAATAAAATATATTTGATTTTGAGAAAAATAGTAAACATATACAGTCAACAAAATGTGTTTCAATACAGTTAAGTCAACTTAAAAATATAAGAGGCTGAATTGACAATGTTTAGGTCTGAGAAACTGAATGAGTCATGGTGATAACATGAATACATTATTAGGAGTGATAACTTAAAAAAATCAACTCCGTTTCCAGTGTCAATTTTGTTATTTTTAACATTAGTTTCAAAATGATCAGGTTCATTAAACTTATCAAAAATTTAAGTAGTGATTACTTAAAATGTTTGTTTGTGAAATTATTATGTTTCAGTTCATCAACTTCCTCAAAATAAATGAGTGTAAATAACTTCTTAATGTTCATTTTCTTAATGTTCAAACTTAATGTTCATTTGCTCAAAGATTTTAAGTCTAAAGAGCTTGTCTGACTAATGTAGTAATTACTTAAAACATCTTTTTCTCACATTATTCTTTTTAATTTTATCCTCTCCTCAGAGATTTTGAGCACTAACAAAAGTCTCATTTTAAGTAGAAATTACTTAAAATATTCTTTAACATAGCTTACGATTTTGAGGTAATCAGTTTCATCAAATATTTTGAGTTCATTGAACCTGTTGGGGTTTACAGTGCAGCCTTCACTCTGTGGGTTGAGCCAGATGGCATCAGCAGGATGCTCTTGGGTAAAATACATGTTATATAGAGCTGCTACAGTAGGCTCAGTAGGAGCTCCCCTATTAGTTCTAACCATATTGGTTCTTAACGGGGGAACCATACTGACTTCTTCTCGGTGAACCCATTTGGAGAAATAATGGGATTCCACTCACAGCTAACACAGGAGGGTTATCATTGAGGGAAATTGGGGGGTAAAAAGCAATGGAAAAAAATGCAACAGTAGAAGATCCTGAGAGATTTCCTAACCTGGAAAAGAAACCTGTTTCTACTATCTGAATATTGCCTTGAGCAGTGTTTGACATTTGTATAGTCAATTAAACATTTTCTTTCGTGTAACTCAATTCTACTGCTGCTAATGAGATAAGAAATTCAACATGCCAAAGTAATTTTTACAGAACTCACACTGCCGATAAATTTAACTTAAAAACGGTTGACATTTTGAAAAGTGAGAAATCACACGCTGAGGTGAGGAAACATCTTTTAGGTGCTGGTGCTTGTCACCTCGCTGGCTCCCCGGGACATGGTGAAACGGAAGGCGAGAAGAGGAGAGGAAGTGGAGAGGAGTGGAAAGGAGAGGAGATGGAGAGGAGAGGAGGTGGAGAGGTGACACACACACAAACATACACAAATAACTTCCCCTGTCTCCCCTTTAATCCCCTATACACACACACACACACGCTAAGACACACACATACAACACATACAGTACACATACACACATACACATGCGCACACACACACATACACATACAGTACACATACACACATTCTCGCCCTCTTTCTGTCTGTCTGTCTGTCTCTCTGCCAGATCATAAGGGAGCCCTTATAAATGACTGTTGTCATTAAGTGTCATTCAGTTAATGTTTATATCATGTTGTCATTGGCAGGTCATGTCAAGTTGCCATAACAAAGACATCCCAAGCAATGTCAACTTGACATTAAAATTACATAAAAACACTACAAATAAAGTGCTCAGAAATTCTCCACTCTCTTTCTCTCTCTCTTTTTTTCTCTCTCTCTCACTCCCACAGAGTTATGATTCTTTCTCTCACTTGTCTGTCAGCTACAGTATTTCACTGTCTCTGCAGGAGTGTCTATGAATATGCAAGGCAGCCTAGAGTGCTTCAGATTACCCACAGGGCACTGTGGCAGTGGGTGTCAACTCAGACGGATGGCTGGAATCAACTTCAAATTGACTGTGTTGTTCCTGTGACAAAGGTTTTCTTTTTCTTGGTTGCTCTATGTGTGTGTGTGTGTGTGTGTACGCGCGCACATGTGTGTGTGTGTGTGTGTGTGTGTGTGTGTCTCTCTCTCTCTCTGTGTATGTGTGTGTGTGTGTTTGAGCACCTTGGCATAATAATTAATTTGCTAAACAAGTCAATAGGAGAGGACCTCCGCTTAACCCTTTGTAGCCTAGGCTATTTTCAGTGTATTTTCAACTTCACAACCTTTATTACCTTTACTCTGCTGCACATCTTGGAGTTCTTTGCCTCCGCCTCGTCGATTAATTCCGTATATCTGGACATCTTGGCGGGCGTTATCCCTTACTTATTACACAGCTCTTCATAAGGCTGCAGAATGCTCCATTCACTTGAACTAGTGCAGTGCCCGTTCAAACATGCTATTCCTGTAGCCCAATTAAATGCCTGCAGGTAGGCCTGCTTTAAAAATAGGATGATAGGGAAAAACATAATTCCAGGTAAGCATTCAATAATGAATACAGATAATATAATAATATAATAAATGTGAAGTGAGCAGAATTTAAGTATGGCTGCATGTGACATTTTTTTACAAATCAAAATGACATAATCCTAACAGCTGTTTTGAGTCAAGGCTATATGCTTAGCCTATTGAATAACTTGATGATAGAGAAAACAAACCATTTTGTGGAATGATGCATCATCATATGACATTTGCAACGGTGGGACTCAAAAACAGTCTCTGGTGGCCTATAAGCTGGTTATGCTTTGCATGTGTGGCATTCTGAGACGTTCTTTAATTCAGGACCATTATCACTCGTTTCAATTTAGGACCTTGCAGTTGGAATTGTCGTTTGCTTATTCAAAGTCTAAAGACTGTGCAAAGTAGCCTGGGCTATTCGAAGTGTCCGTTTATTGCACATCATTTTTTACATCATTTTGAAGAGCCACTGCATATTAGTGTGTATTGGTGTGTTGTTGCAAAATCCGCGGAGTCATTTTATGCAAGCAAACCGCATACATGGGGTCTTTATTGTTGAGGTCAGACATGTTAACACATGTTGCACTCGCTTAACTTTTAACCTGTGTAACCTACACTGATCCAGTTCTGCCAAAGCCTTGCTTCTATCCTCACTGGTAGCTTACAGTACAATGCTGTGTGGGAGGGGGAGTGGCTAGCGGCGAAAGCCAATGTGTGCTTCTTTTACCAATATATTTATCGATATCTTTTGCATTTATTATTCAAACAACGTCAAATTTGGCACTGCACTTACTCATGCCCGTAGCAAGACACCTGCCAAGTGAAATCAGTCTGACAAACAGTCAGCGAGATATGCGCGCCACAGACACACAGACAGACACACACACAGACGCTTCTTGCTTTATAGATAGATGGGCCTTACTAACGTTCGTGGTCTCCTATTCTTTGATAACAGATCGTTGCTAATTATAACAGACCGCTGTCAAGGAAAATGGGTTTTTTGCTTCTAATTCACATCTTTAATATCACTCCGCAATTAGTCACTTCTTGCATTGGAACTTCATTCAAAATTGAAAGAAGACAGTTGATCAGTTGACAGAGAAAGTTTGACTCAAGTTCAGCGTGTCTTGCGAACAATTTGTTCTCTTTCAAGCATTCGTTCGGTATCTCACATATGGGGTACGCCTCCCCGCGTATCCCTCAGAAGCACTTTCTCACTACGCCAGCCATGATTGGCTGGCCACGTCTGACGCAAGGCGCACAAGGGCGGTCCCCTATATATCCTGCAGCCCGTGCGCCCCATCGTCATTTAACTAACTCTTCTCGCTCAGAAGCAAACAATGTTGATACTGCCAGGGTCTATGCTAACTGTCCACAGAGTCGAGCTCACAACTCGCTCGCCGGGCGCTGGTCCCTATTCGGTAGTATTCGACAGATAGGCTTGTCTTCAAACAACTATCATAACCAGCCTGTCCCCAAACAGTGGTTACCCTCAGTCGAGCTGAACTAGCTTCTAAGCTACCGGCTAGTTTGTCCCAAACATTAGCCATAGCAATACCTAGCTGCAAAGCTAACTCTTAGCTGCAAAGCTACATCACCTAGCTGGATAAGCTATACAGATAGCGACACGACATTGGCTAGTTTCCAAACTGCAATTAGTGTTTAGCTAGGACACCATGGCCTCCTCTCCCACCACGAAGGAAGCCATGTCAGGGCGTGTGTGCCCGTGCGGGAATAATATTTCTGTGAGGGATACCCACTCCTGTTGCAACAACTGTCTGGGGCTGAAACATGCCCAGGAAGCGCCGGCCCCGACGGGCACCTGTGCTCACTGCGCTCGACTGCCAATGAAAAGTCTGCGTCGTCGACTTGCTCTCCATGTTAGTTTGACTGACCAGGACCCCATGTTGGCAGAGCCCACCACATCAGATGGTCAAACCCAAGAAGCCCCAGCTACCACGAGTGCAGACTGGGCTGAGCAGATGGACGATGTAGCTCCACTGCTTGAATACAGCTGTGTGCGCGAGGATTGCGAGAACATTCTCGACGCCGAGCTGGATTCTCTCGACGGGTCGGACAACATCCTCTCGTACGACGATGAGGATGATCCGTTCCTGCCGGCCTCAGGGGCAGCGATGCCCGAAACCCCACACGACCTAAGCACCGAGGATGCGAGAGGCGATGATGGTGGTTCCCCAGTTATTGGCACGAGCCTTCATGATGTGTGCAAACGTGCTGCCAAAAAGCTGGGAATTCCATGGCCCAGTGCTCCGCCTGAGAAGACCGGTTCCCGGTACGAAGGCAAGCGCCTACCCAGGGTGAAGAGTGCGGAGAGGCAACTACTCCCCCTATTCCCCAAATGCCTGGAAGAAGCTACCCGCACCTGGCCGAAGCCCTTTTCATCAAAGAGCCCGGTTTAAGGGGGAGCTACGCTGGACTGCGTAGCCATGGAAGAGAAGGGGTTTTCCAAGCTGTCGCCTGTGGAGCCGTTGGTTGCTCACCACCTTCATCCCGGCCAGAAAGCCCTCATGACATCCTCCGCTCCTAGCTTCCCGTCGAAGACGGATGAGTTCCAGTCATCCATGACCGACAAGGCATACAAGTCTGTAGCCCTCGGAGTGCGAGCTCTTAATGCATCATCTATGCTGATGGCGTATCGGGCTGAACTCCAGGATGAGATGGCCGGCACCATGGACCGTGCGCTGTGGGACGAGATGTGCGTTGTGACTGACCTATGCCTCCGTCTACACCGTTGCGCAGTGCAAGCATCGGGAAGAGCGATGAACACCATGGTGACGCAGGAGAGGGCGCGATGGCTCAATCTATCCAGCCTCTCACACCGCGAAAAAGTCCAGCTCCTCGACGTTGCAGTGGATCTGAAGGGCCTGTTCGGCCCCGCGATGGCAACCATGCAACGCCACTGTGAGGAGAAGAAGAGAGAGGGTGAAGCCCTGCAGACCTGTTTGCCCAGGAAAACGCAGCCGCCCCCCGCTCCGACTCCTCGACCTTCCTTCGCTCAGGCGGTAGCTCATCTTCCACCCAGCTACAGGATCCCAAAGCGTCCCACTGCTCAACCCAGACCTCCAGCTCAACCCAAGACTGAAGGTGGTGGTGCATGGGCCAACAAACCACTGTCAAAAGCACAAACACACTGTTTTGTTCAGAAACAATAAAGTTGTACCCACCAGTGCATCCAGGCCGAGGGCACTGCACTCTTATGTGTTGATTCTGTGTTGCAAAACATGAAAATCATAAACAGCCTCATAAGCCCTGTAGCAGGGCAGGCTGCGCACATACTCTCGGCTGTCACGGTGCAGCAATGCGGCCTGCCACAGGGAGGCAGCATTGCTTCAGCCGTCGCACAGACTCCGTCAGTAGGCTCACTCGCACAGCGAGTGCACCACTGGCGAGCATGTGTGGAATCAAACTGGGTACTCAGAACTATCAAAAGAGGGTACAGACTCCAGTTCGTACATTCCCCCCCTCGTTTCTCAAGAATAATACATTCACAAGTGGTGGGGGAGGCCGCTCACTTTCTAGATGCAGAGATCAGCTCTTTACTAGAGAAAGGGGCAATTCAGGTAGTACCTCCGACGCAGAGCCAAAGCGGCTTCATCGTCCCCAAAAAGGGAGGGGGCATGAGGCCTATATTGGATCTAAGAGCGTTGAATAAACATCTAAGACAATACAGGTTTCGAATGCTGACACACGCTGCACTGTTGAAATTCGTTCGTCCAGTGGATTGGTTTACCAGCCTCGATCTGGCCGACGCATATTTTCATCTGCGAATTTACCCCCCTCACAGAAAATATCTCAGATTTGCCTACAGGGGCGTGGCGTACGAGTACTTAAGGCCCGTACACACCAGATACGATACGAAATAACAGTGCGAAAATGTGAAAAATTTGTGTGCAAAATTTTCGCAGTCAAAGTGTACACACCAAGTCCAATGCGATTATTTTAATATTTCACATTCTATTTCGCACTCACGTCACGCAGGTTCACACAGCGACTTTTAGTAAGCAGGGAGAACTCATAAAATCATCAAGATTTGAAACAGATTGTAGCCTTGATCATTCATGGAACCGTGCATTGGCTTGAGAGGTGCTGGGGAAATTAAAGCTTACGGCCATCCTTCCCATCCCTTGTCTATTCTACTTGTGCTTTTGTGATAATTGTGCAGTCTAACCACTGACGGAACACAAGTTGGTTGGGCTCATTAGTGCACCCATACACCCACCCCACTACACAACACACACGCAACCAGATTCTAACGCTAGGCGTTACTCGAGGTATGCCATTTGGGCGGACTGGTGTAGCCTAACAAGTTGTAGGGTAGGCAAGGCCTCATTTAAAATGTTTCATGCCAAAATGCTATACGCCAACGTGCTATAAAACGGCCATAGCCTATATCATGTACCATTTCACACGCAGGCTACGTCAACATGTAACTGCTAAGGAGCGGAGGCACAGAGACAGCCTGTAGAAATGAGCATGGGATAAAATCGCACTGCTGCAACAAGTGGTAAAAATTGATCAGCTCGTATGACGATGATCCAACACACAGCAAAAGCTAATAATGATAGCCTACCAGTTATTAGCTTACCTTTATAAGATCTACAGAAAGTTTTTCAGAGTTCCACATTGGGCTACTTCAGTTATGAAGCATAAAGCAAAGTTAACGCACCAGGAAATGTGAGGCAAAATTACGATAGTGGTAACCCTGGACATAATGCTGTTGTCAGCAGCATAGCCTATCATGACCTATTCTTAAAACTTCCATTTCCATGAATGCATGTTGTATTTTGTCATTGCAAATATGTGCAGTGATAAGCCCTCTGTTCACTGCTGTAGTGAGATTTCATTCTTTTTGGTTGAGTGTAAAATGGGACGGTGGTAAGAAGTGGGGAAAGCTGTCTGTAAGGAGTTCGCACTACGTAAGAAGTTCATCAGGAGTACTCTTGAACACCTGTGAGAGTCTACTGTAACGTAAACTCTCTGTAACTTTGGCATATACAGTAGGCCTATTAAGGAGACTAGTCATCGTGAGCAGTAGGATCACCCAATCTATCAGCTTTTTTTCTGCTCGTCGTTCTATTGTGACTTCAATGGAACCCTGCAAAATCATTATTTGATTGGTCAACAGCTCTTTTTCGCATGCGAAATTTCGCATGAAATGAGACCGTTGCGAAAATGTTTTTAATCGCAACGAATTTCGTCCTCGGTGTGTACAGACTAATGCAAATGCATGTGTTTAATAGGCTGCATAATTTCGTGCGAATATTTCGTCCGAAAAATCGGACTCGGTGTGTACGGGCCTTTAGTCCTGCCCTTTGGCCTGTCACTCAGCCCACGTGTCTTCATCAAATGTACGGAGGCTGTGATGGTACCACTCTGGACAAACGGAATTCGTCTGGCAACATACCTGGACGACTGCCTCCTAGCTGCGAGGTCGCAACAGGAAGCGGTAGCACATACCAAACACCTAATGACACACCTGTCATTGCTGGGGTTCAAGTTCAACTTAAAGAAAAGTGTACTGACTCCTACACAATCAATACATTTTATCGGCCTGTCCCTAGACTCGGTCACGATGAGGGCTCGCTTGTCTCAAGACAGGACAGAGGCGATGCGTGCATGTCTTGCTCTGTTTCGCAGGGGAAAATATGTGACATTACGGAATTGCCACAGACTGCTGGGTCTGATGGCATCAGCACTGGTCGCTCTTCCCCTAGGCAGGCTATATATGAGGGGATTTCAACGCTGGGTAACGACACTCAGTTTAGACCCTGGAGCTCACTCACACCGCCGTATCTTTGTATCAGCAGACTGCGCGATGACGCTATGTCAGTGAAAACGGCCACACTTCCTGAAGCAGGGAGTGCCACTGGGCACAATATGTGCCAGGAAGGTGATCACCACCGATGCATCTCTGTGGGGATGGGGTGCCACCCACGAAGGGAGATCTGTGAATGGCCAATGGAATACAAGTCTACGCTCGGTTCATATAAATTTTCTCGAGCTAATGGCAGTCTTCCTGGCTCTGAGGCATTTTCTGCCGTATGTACACAATATTCATGTCCTGGTCAGAATGGACAACACGACTGTAGTGGCTTACATCAACAAGCAGGGAGGCTTACGCTCTCCACAACTACACAGGCTGGCACACAAACTGATCATTTGGAGCGATGCCAACCTTCTGTCTCTAAGGGCAACACATGTGCCCGGAGTAATGAACCAAGGGGCGGATTTGCTATCGAGGGGTCACCCCCAGTACAGGGAATGGACACTCCACCCAGAGATCGTGAAACAGATCTGGTCACGCTACGGTCGCCCGTTAGTGGACCTGTTTGCCTCCAGAAAGAACAATGCACAATGTCCCCTGTATTTCTCTCTGAACGACGCAGAAGCCCCGCTGGGAGTGGATGCGCTAGCACAAGCGTGGTCGCGCACTCTCCTTTATGCATTCCCTCCGTTAGCTCTAATACCCCCCCACCCTAGCCAGGGTGAGGGACGAGAACTTCACGGTCGTTCTGGTAGCTCTGAATTGGCCTCAGAAACACTGGTTAGCGGAGATAACACAGAGATAACGCACACCCGTGGCCATTACCGTTGCGCAGAGACCTACTGTCTCAAGCACAAGGGGACATCTTTCACCCCCATCCAGTGCGCCTGGCCCTCTGGGCTTGGCCCGTGAGGGGTTGAATTTGACGTCTTGTGGTCTACCTGAAAATGTTATCATGACTATTCAGAGTGCAAGAGCTCCATCCACGCGTACCTTGTATGATGCTAAGTGGCGTGTATTTGAAGAATGGTGCACTTCTACTGGTGAAGTGCCCTTTCAGTGTTCTGTAGGGATTGTGTTAACGTTTCTACAAACTCTCCTTGACAAGGGGAAAGCGTTCTCCACAATTAAAGTATATCTGGCCGCTATATCTGCGTGTCGTGGGTTTAAACGGTAAGACAGTGGGACAGCATCCCCTGGTCTGTCGTTTCATGTGCGGAGCGCGCCACTTACGCCCGGTGACTAAATCATTGTCTCCCGGATGGGATTTGCCACTGGTGCTGGAAGCTTTATCGAGACCTCCTTTCGAACCCTTATTGGAGGTGGATGTGAAGATGCTTTCACTTAAGACAGCACTGATTTTGGCGTTGGTTTCAGCCAAGCGAGTTGGTGATTTACACGCCTTATCGGTGCATCCATCATGTCTGCAGTTTGGCCCAGGAGATTCTAAAGTCTCATTACGACCGAACCCGGCATATATTCCTAAGGTCATGGACTCGTCCTACTCGTGCCTTTCCTTAGAGCTTAGTGCCTTCTGTCCACCACCGTTCGCTTCGGAGGAACAGAGGCGGCTGCATATGTTGTGTCCTCTGCGCGCTCTGAGAGCGTATCTCGCTAAGACACTATCAATTAGAAAAGCAGATCAGCTGTTTGTTTCATGGTCTGGACCTCACAAAGGTAAGCCTATCACAAAGCAGCGGTTATCAAGCTGGATTGTGGAGGCGATCACCTTGGCCTATTCGTCTAAAGGGCTTGAATCCCCTGTTGGCCTACGTGCACATTCAACGAGGGGAATTGCCACGTCATGGGCTTTATTTAAAGGGGTGTCGATACACTGTATTCCCCAACAGTGTTCTAAACTCAATAAAATTGCAGAGCTGTACTCAAAGAAAAAAAAAATCTTTATAACCTCTACATAAAGGTAAGAACGTGCCTTAATGTAGGTGTACTTTGTTTATTTATTTGTGTACCGTCTTCCAGCGGACAGACCTCAGCTAAAGTGTAGGCTATGTAAGAGAGACCTTTTGCAGGCTAGCTGCATGTTTTAGCGAGTTAACTAAAGTTTGTTGTCTGAGCTGTCACCCAGCCAGCCAGCCTGTTATTGCACTACTTTAGTGGAAACTGGACAGACAAACAGTATAGTTTAGCATTACCAAAGATCCTTTATTAACCGTTTCTGGTGTGGCCTACTTTGGCCGTGCAGGTTAGACACCAAAGCAACGTTTCAAAAGTTGGAAATCTAACACATGACACGCACAAACAGGCAGCACACTTTTAAACATTTTATTAGTAGCCTATAGCTGCCATAAGCTATATGGTTCGCATTAGCTGCTAGATGAAATGCAAAGTAACACTGCAGGGTAATTCTTCAACTATGATCCTTTTCTTGTCCTTGGAAGAAATAAAAAAAACTAAAAGATATTTGCTACTTTTTTGTTTTTGGTGGTGGAAATGACATTGCCCTGAAAACACAGTTGATTTGTATGTCATTATGTCATCTCCACCACACTTTGTCATTTCCATTACAACACATATTTTAAGTTAAACATGTAAAAATAATACAACATGCATTTCTGGAAAATTAATAAATGTAATATTTTGGCTGATATCTGTAATATTTAATAAAATACATTTGGAACAGTAGATGCTATTTTTGCTTGAAAACACGTTTTGTTGTGTTTTGGAAACGTGTGATTGGGCAGTCGTGGCCTACTGGTTAGGGCTTCGGACTTGTAACCGGAGGATTGCTGGTTCGAACCCCGACCAGTAGGAACGGCTGATGTACCCTTGAGCAAGGCACCTAACTTCTCACTGCTCCCTGAGCGTGGCTGTAGCAGGCAGCTCACTGCATCGGGATTAGTGTGTGCTTTACCTCACTGTGTGTTCACTGTGTACTGAGTGTGTTTCACTAATTCATGGATTGGGATAAATGAGACCAAATTTCCCTCACGGGATCAAAAGAGTATATATACTTATATACTTATACTGGAAATGACAGTTAGACTTTTGGAATAAAATGTCAAAAATATATATTACTCAAGTGAAATCTTTACAGCCACTATTATGGCAAGTTTCTAGAAAGAGTAGATAATTAAACCATGCAAAAAGATTTTTTACTGAAAACATTTTCTGAAAATTACCAGGTCAAAGAGTACCATAGTTGAAGAATAACCCTGCAGCAATAGCATATGTCTTATATTAACATCAATTCCAGTTTTGTTAACACGGATAGGAAGCCAAGTTGTAGCTCCGAACTTAACTGACAATAGCCTAAGCATGATCAATGGCAACGTCTGACTCTGATAGGCCTGCCTATACAGATAGAGAAGAAGAGACTGTCTGACTGACTTTTGTGCAAAAAAGTGAAATAATACTGTTCATAATATTTTTCCCCTCAGGACCAGATGGCTGTGTGACATGTTTTCAGTTCTGTGCAAGGAACCACCATCACACCATGGTAAGTGATAACTTACTTGTCCTCCATTTACTAGTGTCACAATGTAGCCAACGTGTAGCCTATATTATTATAAGTTATAGTGATATTTTGTAAGCATTTATTTACCAATGAGAATAGCCTAGCCTAATGTTATCCCTTTGCATCTCTCCACAGGGATACACAAAGGCTAGGGTGCTTTTGTATCAAAGAAGGGATGACACCTTAGACTTATTTTATGTGGCATTTTCAAAATGTGTTGGCTATGCAGGTCATGTGACGCCTCTTCCGAGACACAGGCTCAGTTACTTTGCCATTATTAGTTAAATCACAGTCAGTTTTCAAGGGTCAGCCCATTACCATGCATACACCACTCACGCATTTGCTCATTCCAATCCAATTCCAATTCCACTGAACATTCATCTCTCACGATTTCATAGAAAGACAGAGCAGGAGGTTGCATATCAGGAGCGTGAAGGAGTTAATCTTGTATTTACATGCCACCTGTACTATAGTATTATTTAATATGCATATGATTAATATTCTGCTGATTTGTCTTCCCATTACCCCACAATCCCTCTGTCTTTCTAGGAAGATGTCAATGTCAACAGCAGAAGGAAAATTACTCTGCAGGCCCTTCCCATCTTTTTATGACCTGGAATGTAAGTTTTTGATTAAATTGTGTGTCCTCTTTCACTCTTTCTTCTTTTTTTACTTTGTCTTCTCTATATATCTCTATTTCTATTCAGCCCTCTCTGATACTACCTTGCAACCAAAAGACAACAACCACAACCATCTTCCTAGCCACCAGAATAGCAATTAAATCAAACTACAGTAATTCACCAAGAATGTCATATTTGGGAATTTTACCTGAACTTTTCATTCACTGGTATTTCATGTTATATTAAATACACATGTAGTGTTTTTCATTGACTACTCTACTTATTAACTAATTACTGTCATGTTCTTCAGGCAGAAGAAATGGACCTGCCAGACTTCTCGGATGCAGCTGTAGCTATTCCCACTGTCTCGGGTGATACAGACTCCCTTGTGAAGTTTGGTCCTGCTATCCAGGCGCGCCTGCAGGTGTACGTCCGTACGCACTGTGCGTACCATCAGGCTACTCAAAAACGAGAGAAAATTGTGTGTGTGTGTGTAATGTGTATTCACACCAAATTGGCCCACCATACTGTACCTTCCCAACTATGCACAGTATCCCATTAGCTGCATGCCATCATCAGGCTATTTACAATTTTCTATTACATAACTTAGTGAACACGTCATCAAAATTAACGCGCGCACATTTTGTTTGAGCAGGAGACAGAATACGCACGCAGGCATGCAACTAGCTACTAGTTATTTTCTTTTACTCGGCTATCTGTATATGGTTATCAGCACACAATGTTGAGCTAATTCACTCAATACTCATCATGCATATCACAAGTTAGTTACCATAGCATTAATTCCTGCAGGCGCCCTGCTGCTATCCATTCTATAGTTCTTGACGAAGATATTGTTGTGTGTGATATAGCAGAGTTGACAGAGACGTTAATTTTGCTATTTGGTTTAATTTATGCACTTCATCTCGATTATCCAAAGCAATTGTCCTACACATTTAATTTCATTCAAAAAATTATAATGGGTTTGGAAGACCTGAAGCGGTTACCTCCTAGACTGCTGCTTAGCCTTAAAAATAAATTGCTGATGATGGATGAGTAAGCAGTCTGTTCTCCAAATCTCATGGTTGGTACTGCCAGCATGTTAATACTCAAGCAAGCAATGGAGCTTTTCGCTTTTATTTATGTTGGCCTATTATTTTGTTATTTGAGTATTATTACCTTTGTTGAAGTGGTAACAGGTTGTTATTTCTTTGATTTTCTGTATTAACCGCATTGCTGGGGATGTTGTTCTGTTAGAATTCTAATGGAATTCTTAAATAAATGAAATCTGCATTGAACTTGTATATTGAGTAGTTTTTTATTTGAATCATACAAATAAAATATTTTTGATTTTGAGGTAAATAGTAAACCTAAACAGTCAAAAAATGTTTTTCAATAGAGTGAAGTCAACTTAAAAATATAAGAGACTGAAGTGACAATGTTTAGGTCTGAAAAACTGAATGAGTCATGGTGATAACATGAATATATTATTAGGAGTGATAACTTCTAAGTTGATAAACATCAACTCCATTTCCAGTGTCAATTTTGTTGGTTTTAACAATGGTTTCAAAATGATCAGGTTCATTGAACTTATCAACGATTTAAGTAGTGATTACTTAAAATGTTTGTTTGTCAAATTATTATGTTTCAGTTCATCAACTTCCTAAAAAAATGAGTGTGAATAACTTCTAGTTTAGAGTAGTAATTACTAAAAATGTTTGTTTGTTTAAATTATTTGTTTTAATGTTGTTCATTTTCTCAAATATTTGGAGTCTTAAGAGCTTGTCTGACTAATGTAACAATAACTTAAAACATCTATTTCTCACATTATTCTTTTTAATTGTATCCTTGTCCTTAAAGATTTTGAGCATTTAAAAAAAGTCTAATTTTAAGTAGAAATTACTTAAAATATTTTTTAACATAGCTAAATATTTTGAGGTAATCAGTTTCATCAAATATTTTGAGTTCATTAAACCTGTTGGGGTTTACAGTGTACAGGAAGTGTGGGCGGCTGCTTGCTGGTCATCCCCAACGACGTTCATGAGGTTTTACAGACTCGACGTTACTGCGCCTCACCTGGATCATGCTGTTCTGAGTGTGGATTAAGCGGGGACGCAGAATGCGCTGGTATGATTGGAAAGGTCACGTATCACCAAGGTTGGCTTGTCCGACAATACGGGAGTTAATATATCCCATGGTGTGAGAAGAGGTTGCTACCTTGAATGACGATGCGGCGCACGGGCTGCAGGATATATAGGGGGCCGCCCTTGTGCGCCTTGCGTCAGACGTGGCCAGCCAATCATGGCTGGCGTAGTGAGAAAGTGCTTCTGAGGGATAGCGGGGAGGCGTACCCCATATGTGAGATACCTCACTCTATCAGAGAACCGGGGTTACGGTCGTAACCCTACGTTTCTCAGCAAAAGCCACAATGAAACGGTAACAAATACATGTCATATCATGTGGAGTTTATCTTTTGGTTTCGGCAAGTAGCCATGTAATAAGCGGGATAATGTATAGAACCCTTCGCTGGCGCATCAGGGTCCTGTTCCCCCTGGCGGGATTATGACCAGCGTCCTATACATTATCCCTTACATATAAGTAATAACATAATAATAATAATAACCATAATTCACACACACATACACATACATATGTGATCACTGGCACACTGCGAATTAACATGTACACCAATGTGTGGAAAATAACTTCTATAATTGTGTTAACACCTAATGCATTTCTCACACATGTGTGTGTGACGTGTTTGTCTGTGTGTGTTTGTGTTCGTGTGGGTCACCTGTCTCCTCCCACGCTCCCATTCCCCTGCCATGTCCGACATGCAGCCATCCTGACAGGTCATCCGTCTCGCGGTTCACCTCTGGATGACTTTAGAGTCAGTGTCCAGTAATGGAGCCAGACTGTAGGCCCCTGCCATTACTGCAGGGGCTTGACAACAAATGTGCAGAGTGGGATATCAGCATTGTATTGACCCCCACCCTAACACAAACACACACACACACACACACACAGCCGTGGCCTACTGGTTAGGGCTTTGGACTTTGGACTGGTTAGGGTTGCCGGTTTGAACCCCGACCAGTAGGAACGGCTGAAGTGCCCTTGAGCAAGGCACCTACAGTGTAACCCCTCACTGCTCCCCAAGCGCCGCTGTAGCAGGCATCTCACTGCACCGGGTTAGTGTGTGCTTCACCTCACTGTGTGTTCACTGTGTGCTGAGTGTGTTTCACTAATTCACAGATTGGGATAAATGCAGATACAAAATTACCCTCACAGGATCAAAAGAGTATATACTTATATTACACACACACACACACACACAGTGTTGAATGGGTTAAATTAAATGGCTTAAAGCTTGAGAGTGTGCTTACTTCCAAAATCCAAAATGACTCCACATGGCACCTTTAAAGAGGACTGGATATTCCATCTTGTCTTCAGAGCAGTTACTGTAGATAACAGTTTATAATCTACCACCTTAGTTACAATGTAATTGTGTAGTGTTACAATGCATGCAGAGTAACAAACTAATCAGCACTGATGTTTGTAACTGGTCTCAATGTTTTACTCTATTTTAATCATGATTTAATGTGTAAACATGTATTATGCCAATCTCATTCATTTGTCTAATTAATGGGTAATTGTTTTAGAGCAGTAAACAGCATTGACACATGGGAATCCCCTGAAGAATCCCCCAGATTTCATCAATGTTTTATCAGTTCATCACTTCAAGCTATCTTCTCATCTCAGAACACTGGGAAAGGGCAGTTCAGTATTTCAGTTCTCCACATCTGTCTGAAGCTCCACGCCACACCATTTATTATCTTCACCTTTCCTTTGGTCTTTCTCAAAGGAAAAATAAATAAATAAAAAGGCATAAAACCTGTTCTACAGTATCAAAGCCTCACAATGACATTTTTCTTTTTATTATTTCATATCTGAATTCAATTAATGCTGAACACGGAGGAGTCATTTTTAGATTAATTAAAAAAAAACATCCAGGTCATCCTGTCAGTCCAGCCCAGAGATTGCCTCCCTTCATCTCGGCTAATGGTCTGCTCGGGGACAACGTGACACCCTTGTGGGCACTTTGTAGAAGCTGTCACTTCCAACAGCCGTGGCTGTGATGTTCGACCTGCCCATGAGGACTCGGTCAAACGGAAGAAGAAATGACCACAGAATATGATCATCCTCTCTTCATACTGTACTCTAGTTGATACATTGAGTTAATATAATGTAGTTTAAAAAAACTACACAGGTTGTTATATTCAACTCATTTTAAGGAAGTCTATGGGGAGTTGATCTCACCACTTACTCCATCAATGGAGTAAGCCTAGCTCCTGAACAAGCTTTGAAGTAGATGTACCGCAGAGCAGTACAAAATATGACCGCCGCCCAGTCCAGCACATGTTTTCCACAAAAATAAGTCACGCTGAAAGGCATATATGATTCTAACTGTTTCACTGAATTGCATTATGCACACTCAATTCTCACTGGTATCTGCTAGACAACAAGTACCAAAACATGATTAGTTCATAGATTTCACATGTAATATACATTTTATACAACCCCACCCCCATCTTGCCTGTTCATAATTCTGAGAAATTCTTGAATTGTGTGCATGTGTGCGTGTACATGTTTATGTTTATGTGTGTGTGGGTGTGTGTGCTGTGTTTGTGTGTTTGCCTGTTTATGTGCCTGTGTGTGTGCATGTGCATGCATGCGTATATATGTCTACTGTGTTGTAACGTAATGTTCAAATGTAGCCACCTTTACAGCGAAACTATCACACAAATCAAACAACACAAACACGTTTTATACGTTTCAAATCATATATTGTGATAGTTTAAATTAAACCAAAATATTCATACACAACTTAAATAATCATTGTTCCTCCATACAATCGAAAATGAAATGATATTTAAACAAAATGTAAAAGTATGAAAGAGTCTGAGTCACTGAAGGAAAGTGAGTTGTGGAATATGTTGAATTAGTTGTTATACTGGAGGAAGGGAAACGTGAACTCGGAGATGAGTGTTGAGTTACCAGCGGGAGACTAGCCAGGGGAACTGCAGAGTAGGCCTACGACTTGAACCAGGGATCTTCGCAACACCTCGGCTAGAGAAAGGAAAACATCTTGCCATGCTGCCGATCCATTCCGTCGTGCGCAACACAAAGTAGTTTGAGCCGGTCCTATTTTGCTCAGGATCCGCGCTGCTTCATAGTAATTCCTCAAAGGGATTAATCCACAAGGGTACGATCCAAGGAATCCAATGGTACTACATCCAGTGTAAAATCTCTCTTTAAATTGCTCCCGCCATGTCTCACGCCCTCGGTAACAACTCTCTCTGATAGAGCTTCCTGTAATTAGCGCTCTCTCCCCGCAGGTTAGGCCAAGGAGCCTTTTATCGGCAGCTGACTGCGTGAGGTTAACAACCCCACGTTTAAGCAACCCGGTTGGATAAGCCTAAAGTAATATATACATTTTTATTATAAAGAATATGGAGCGGTCCGCTACAGTGTGAGTATGTGTCATACGTAGGATTACTGTGAATGTATGTGTGTGCGTGTGTATCTGTTTATGCACATGTGTGCATATGGAATGGGTTTACATGACCCCTGGAGGCAAACATACGCAAAAAATTGGTCATCCTAGGCCCTACGGTTCTCAAGATATTCACAGAAAACTGTGTCTGCCCTACCCTCCTTTCGGGGGGTCCAGTCCAGCGGTGGGGCTACAGATCAAAACGAAAAGCGATGGTTCCATGCTATCCATACATTCCCACCAAGTTTTGTGTACCCCGGTCTTTCAGTGTCCCGGGAATCCTTGTTAGTGTACGGTCACTAAATGTACACATAAATTATTTTATTGTAAGGCCCCCCATGAACAAAAGTCCACGAAACATGGCATGCATTCAGAGGGTCTCATAATTATCCTACACCTTCAATTTCGTGCAGTTTTGACCCTGTCAGCCAGAGATATTGTGATGAAAACACCTAATGTTTTGCTTTTTAATTTTTAACTAGGTGGCACTATACATGAAATAAGTGGTAATGGGATAGGTTGACATGCCCCCTTAAGACCAACATGCAAAAAAAGGTGGACCTCCTAAACCCTACGGTTCTCGAGATATTAACAGAAAACTGTGTCTGCCCTACCCTCCTTTGGGGGGTCCAGTCCAGCGGGGGGGCTACAGATCAAAACGAAAACAGGAGGTTCCATGCTATCCATGGGGGGTTACATGTCCACCAAGTTTCGTGTACCCCGGTCTTACAGTGTCCCAGGAATCCTTGACGGAAATTTGCGAAAAAGAAAAAAGAAAAAAAAAACTACTAAACCTATTACTACTAAACTACTAACTGCTTCGCTGCGCGGCGGTCATAATAATGATCACACCTGTTAAACTCACCTTAACATGACATTTACTGAGGGTAGAAAAAATTAAATCGTATAAACCTTATCTTATAGCCTAAACAAAGCAACACTATATTTTACCTCTAATCTGTAGGCAAGGCAGGGGTATCTCACTGCAAATAATCCCTTATAACATGTAAAAAATCTGTTTACATGTTATATTATTTCTTCAAGTAATATTCATTTCATTATATTTTTAAGAATAAAGAGGCCCTCTGACTTTATGGGGACTTTTCATTTGAAAAGGGGCTGATAGGCCTAGTGTATGTCTGCTAATGCTTGATGGTAGAATCCAGAAAGGCTACAGCTCTCGTAAAGGAAGTTTGTATGTGCAACGTTTATTTACAGTTTAGGACCTGTATTGAGGCCCAAGCTCTTTGTGTTTTGCCAATGTTTATGAATATGTAACACTTAGTTGAACGGAAGAAAATAAACGGTAATGCCTAAATGTGCAGCACGCCTATATGTAGCTCCTTTTAAAAACATTTTTCATATTCTAGTGTCATGTCTAAAACTGGATAAGGGGTTTAAGTCACACCAAACGCAAGATAGTCTACGATAAATATTCGAGGGGTAAGGTTTGTCAATAGCCTATAGCCTACCTTTGGGGAAAAGCTGGTTAAATGTCGCTGTTCTCCCACTATGTTTTCTGTTGCCTTGTTTTTTGTTTTTGATAGGCCTATCCCAAATTCTTATATGAAGACATCTGACTCTAACTGACATTCACCCCTGTTCTGCACGCACAGAACTGAATGCTAGAGAGCTTTACTGAACCATAGAGAGGAGTGAAATATAAAAGCTGCATCATCTTGCCTATCCTGTATCATTGGAAATGCAATGGCGCAAATGCTTACTTTTTTGGATGACAATGACAACTGGTAGCGTAGCGATACTGATAGCTTTGATTAAGCCTGATTGACGCATATTTATGTGGAGAGCTAGACAGTAGCCCTACTTAGCCGCACAGATTGCCAATCCACCCCTGCTTTTAAATTTTACTGTGTAAAGACACTGATGCATTAAATCAGACAGAAGCTCTCTCAATATCTTATCACTTTTTTATATTTCAGACTTTTGTATGTCTTTTCAAGTAGAAACCGATTATGCATTACTATGTTTGTTTAGAAACATGCTTTGCATACTTACATTGTGGAAGGGTCAGTGCTATCTAAATAGAATTTTGTCCTTATTTGCCTCTAAAGACCTTACTCTATGAAATGGCAAAGGCTACAATGAGCTATTTTGTATTTCCTGTAGCTTGTATCACATGTCTTATTGCATTCAGCTACATTAAATGTGAGCAGCCCAGCACACTTTGGGATATTTATTTATTTATTTCTCAATGGTTGCCAGCTTTTCTGGTCTGATGTTATGTGGCTCTCCCCACATCAAATAACTGGCACAGTGGCTGACTATGACCATATGGTCTGCTGTTGCACAGACACACACAGACACACACATCACACACACAGACACATACATCACACACACATACACACACACACACACACATACACACACACACACACACACACACACACACACACACACACACACACACACACATACACACACACACACATCACACACACAGACACATACACACACACACATACACACACACACACACACACACATACATCACACACACATACACACACACACACACACGTACACACACACAAACACACACACACACACACACACACACCCTTACTCACCAAGTCTCAGAGGTGCACTTCATCCATAATTTGTTTAGCTATGAGGCATAACACCGATCCGGCTGCCAGTCCAGCTTGCCTGCTGCTCCTCTGCACACATCTGTTTTCCAAGAACAGGACCCAATAGTACAGTGGGTCTGTTGCTCAGTGACCGGTCCCACCACACCCGTCTCTTATACACATTTTTTCTCTCTCTCTCTCTCTCTCTCACACACACACACACACAAACACAAACACATAGATGCAGACACAGGCATAGACATACACACACACACACACACACACACACACACACATACAGTAGTGTATTGGGGTACATATTTTAGCTTATACCACTGCTTGGTTGAATTTCCCATTGTCATACGTTCTTCAGAACGTGTAATAACCGTATGTTATTTGCACACCTATGAAGTAGCTCCAATTTTTCGGCCGTATCAAACTTATATATTAATTCGCTAAACCCGTTGTGAAGTTTCAATGAACCGCCACGTTGCATCAGAGCTATAAAATACAGACGTTCAGAACAAAACAACATTGTAGCATATGACGGAGGTGAATTTTAGCTAGTTGCATGGCAGTAGGCAAAGTAAAATAGCGAAATTCATCAGAATCCTGGGGATATGCCCACTTGACAACGGGAGAGATGGAACTAACGCCTGGTCTTTGCAACCATCAATTCAGAACAAGTAACAGCAGTTTGTTTTGCAAGTTGAGAAATGAGTTAATATGTGGTGGAAAGAAGTAGTTCTACAAACAAGACAGTTTTAGCGATCAAAATGTTTAAATTATAACAGCAAACGTAAATAACAGTGGTATAAACGGGATAATGGACTCCACGGCATTCAGTTCACAGAAAGAAATGCACTTTCACTGGCACGTCAGGGCTGTTTTACCACCTCGAATGTGCATTTCTTTCTGTGAACGGAACGCCATCGTCGTCCATTATCCCTTTCATATTGTATTAGGTGTATTAGGTAAGCTATATATTGTGGTTCTTCTCTGTGTTGGTGGCAATGATGAGCCTGATAGTGCTGGGTGTGTGGAACTTGGTGGTGGAATTACTCTGGATTACTGTAATATTATTTTCCCTCCCTGTAGGGTCCTGTATTAATGTGACTACCTGGTATTATGTGTTTGTGTGTCGTGTGGCTTAGTTTAGCTCTGCTTTATGTCCCCACTACTGTGTTGAATCAGACAATAAGACTGTGCAATCTATGACTACACAGAACGCACAGAGAATGGGATACGAGGTGATTTACCTTGATATCTCTGTGTTCTTCTGGGCCAGCTTGTGTGTGTGTGTGTGTGTGTGTGTGTGGTGTGGTGTGGTGTGTGTGTGTGTGTGTGTGTGTGTGTGTGTGTGTGTGTGTGTGTGTGTGTGTGTGTGTGTGTGTGTACCCATGGGCCAAAGAGAGGAGTACTATATGCACTAATACAAAGGCAGCACCTCATGCACCTGTCTACTTTATCCACACTGAAATGACTTTCTAGAGGCGTCAGACATGTGGAGCAGTAGGGGTAGCTCCACGCGGGATATTTCCTCTCTCTCTCTCTCTCTCTCTCTCTCTCTCTCTCTCTCCGTGAGACCAGCTGCACCACATGGATTCTGCCTGCTTGGGAGATAATAATGGAATGTGACAAGCATGAGAAGCAAATGGAACGTCTGTGTAACATTTGACAGTTTTCTCGGAACAGTCTTGCTGTGCAACTTTCTGTGTAACTCCAGAGGGAGAGGGGAAACTAAATCGTAAGCTTTCCGTATGTTACATCAGTATATTACACTTGAAATGAATTGCATATGTGTGTGATGTCAGTATATTCGGGAAGTATGTTTTTAAACCAATTAGCTCCAAAATGTTTTTTTTTTTCACAACCCAGGCAGGGTGTCTTTTTTCAGACAATCACTAGTACACCTCACTCAAGTTTTCAAAATTAGAATATGTGTATTATTGTCAGTATGCCTTCTGTTGAATTGTCAAAAGAAACAATGTGAACCAATTTAGTCCATAATGAGATCAGTGTTCTGAGAGTTTGTCTTTGCTTTTCAGATTTTCAAAGTTAATCACACTTCTGAGAGTGAGGAAATACACACACACACACACACACACACACACACAAATGCACACACACAACACACACATGCATTAAATTGTCTGAGGGTGCCACATCTTTT
>NC_055962.1:8542083-8552083 GCF_018492685.1 Alosa sapidissima
TTTGGCAATTTGCAACAGTTTTTTTCAACTGCTTACACACTAAATCTTTGCTTGTCACACAATTTTCTAAACATGTCTTCCAAACATCATAACCCCACACCAAATCTGCAAAACCATACACTAATTCTCAATGTTTGACTCAGTTTTCAATGTACTAAAACACATGTTGCAAAACACCACACACAATTTTCTACTTAACACACAAAAATCTGGAAAAAACAGGAAGTAACTTGATTTCGTTTTTCAAACACAACTCATCAAAATGCCACACTAAATCACCAGTGCTTCACTCTCTCTCTTCACATGTGTAAACACTCATTACTTTACAAAACACCATCCAATCATTGCCTTAGTATAGGCCTATGAATACAGTAGATATACTCTATATGTAGGTATGGACCCTTTCAATCTGGCCCTAGAGGATTTCCGGTTGAAATGTTCAGAACCAATGCAGATATAATACTTTGAAAGGAATGTTCTACAAAACGTCGACTTTATGTACAGTAAAACTTGTCTTTTTTACTATATTTTTGTGTCTCCCCAAGTTACCATTAGCTCAATAAATACTATACTTTTGTGTCTCCCCAAGTTACCATTAGCTCAATAAATTTTTCTATAGACCTATGAATACATACATAACCCCCCCCCCCCCCCCCCCCCCCCCCCACACACACACACACACACACACATACAGACACACACACACACACACACACACATAAACACACGCACACACACACACACACTCACACACACACACACACACACACACACACTTTTCTTTAGAAAAAGCAAAGTAATTTGTTAGTAGTCAGTCATTTCCATCTTAGGCAAAAGCATTTTTTTCAGAACTCCATGTACATCTGGTGGTCATTGTATTTTGCTTTGCTTTGTTCTTGTTGGCTGTAAAATACTGTATTCGCAACAGCAGATTATTTGGGAAAAATCACTATTTTTTGGTTTCAATATTGCTTGCATTTTTACTGTGTATTTCAACTTCTCTCTGTAGATACCGTAACTTTCACTCTTGTATGGAAATACATAAAGTCTATGAAAGACGAAAGAGCGTTAGTTTTTGAGCAACAGTGTGTACATGATGTATCCAAAATGTCATATTATGACAAAAGTGTTTGTAATGTGAGGCGAATGTTTGATTTAAAGATGTGTTTAAGACATTTTGAAAGTTGTGTGTCATTTTGCTGGAGATTTGAGGCATTTTGCATTTTGTGTGAGCGATTGTTGGTTTTGTGTGTGGAGTTTTGAAAAATAGACACAGAGTTTTGAAAACGTGTGTAAACAGTTTAGAGACATTGTAGAACACCTGGAAAACATTTGTTGTCTAACAACACAATTTACATGTATTGACACATTTGGAGAAAATAAAGATGATACATTTCCAGATATAATGTCCACAATCCTATCATGCCTGGATACATAAAGACTTTTGTAAAAGCAGCCATTTAATATGTGTGACATGAATTCTATGACTTGCTCTTGTCCATGATGTATATACAATGGTGAATGGGAGTGAGGTTACCAGATTGACAGGTTTAACCTTGTTGGGTATACCTGAAGCCTCGCTTTGACTGTAAAAATTAGCAAAAACACACACACACACACACACACACACACACACACACACACAGGTAACACTGATTCAGAATACAAGGTTCAAAAGTTTGTACCCCCTACCAGGAAAGGGGCTGCGTCTTGTGATTTAGCCCCCCCCCCCCCCCAAAAAAAAACAAACAAAAAAAAAAACATTTGAACAAAATTGGCTGGCAGCGCAGCATGAGGCAGAGGGTTGAAACCCGAGTTGCGTTGGTGTACATTAAGAACGTGATAAAAGTCCCTTGTTGCCTTTTTCTGCGGTCGCTCTTGCAAGGAAAGCTTCTGGAGAAGGATGCCGGGTTGGGCTAATGTTCTGTTGTCCTACAGAAAATTACACTGCGCCGCAACAGCAAATGGGCTTCTCTGGGGAGGCTGACAACAAGGCTGCTACGTGATGGAGGAAATTAGCTTAATTAAACGCGAGCGTCTCCAGCTCCGGGGCTAAATTATGCCAATTTATCAGGTGGCCAATTACAAATATTTGGCACTCCAGTGAGGGGGAATGGAGACAGCAGCAGAAGTCAGCGCCCCAGGGGGAGTGTTTTTGCTTTCATTTGAGACTCAACTCTTGGCCTCCACGTTCCAATGCGGGCATCATGAATAATATAACAAAGTCATACCAGCCAACCGTGTCTCGTGTCAAACTCTCTCATTCCTGGAACGTAGCTGTGGAACACAAATAAAGTCTGATACGAGAGTGAATAATATATGACTGGCGTGGGTGTTAATTGCAATGAAGGTGAATGGAATCAAAGGCAGTTTTTGATGTCTTGGTTGGTTGCTTGATGTTGCGTACCCTGTCAAAGCATGGAGCTCTGCTCCCAGCCTCCGCCATTTGTCCGGTCTGACAGCAGGACCTGAGTCCCTCAGGGATGATGGGCCTCTGTGAGTGTGTGTTTGTGCCTGGAAGTGTGTCTGATCATATTGTTTGTCCTGTGTGAGTGTTTGTGTGTGTGTGTGTGTGTGTGTGTGTGTGTGTGAAAAAGTATATTTTTCTGTGGTACTGAATCACTTGTTTTACTGTTAACAGTACCAGTGTGTGGGTGTATGTGTGTGTGTGTGTGTGTGTGTGTGAGTGTGTGTGTGTGTGTGTGTGTGTGTGTGTGTGTGTGATGGCCTTTTAAAGACAGCAAGAGATTGTGCAATTGTGTGTGTGCCAATATGTGTGTGTCTGACTTTTGTCCTTTTCACTCTCCCTCACACACACACACACACACACACACACACACACACACACACACACACACAGACATACATGCGCACACACACACACACACACACACACACACACACACACACACACACACACAGACATACATGCGCACACACACACACACAGACACACACACACACACACACACTAACACATACCCCGGCTCGGTGACGAGGCTGACCTTTCCTGCCAGACTTGTGTGGGGAGGGAGAGTGAGTCGAGGAACAGGGTTGCTGTGAGCCAGAGCTCCAGCACTCCAGCCAACCAGCCTCTCTGCCCCGAGCCCCCGAGGCCCCGACTGGACTGACTCATCTCCAGCCGCCCCCGAGAGGACCACTGGCTCCGCCAGCGCTATGGCCACTCACCTCTCCCAACCAGAGAGAGAGAAGAGAGAGAGATTACCTTGTGTGCCTTGTAGTGCATGACCCAACCCAAATGCTTTGGCAATAATATACAATGTCATGGTCATGCTATTAGACAGAGAGAGATAGAGAGAGAGAGAGAGAGAGAGAGAGAGAGAGAAAGAGTTAGGAAGACAGGCACAGAGACAAATAGGAAGAGGTAGAGAGAGTGAAAGAAGAAGAGAGGAGGAGAGAGAGGACCAATGCCCAGAATAGATGACAATGCAGCCAAAAGGTTACAGAGGGAGAGGTAGATACGCTTGGCACAGATGGCCCCAAACAGAGACAGACGGCAAGAGGAGGGAGAGAAGTAAAGAGGGAGTACTGGAGGCCTGGAGGCAAAATGGACAGATAGTGTTGGGAACAGGAGAAGTAGAGAGAGAGAGAGGGAGAGAGAAAAAAAGAGAGAGATGAGGAGACCATACTGCACAGATACGGAGAGTGGAGAAGTGTCGCAGTGAGGAGGGTGTAGGTCAGGTTCGAGAGAAAGAACAGAATGAGAGGGCAAGAAAATGAATGAGTGGAGAGAGAGAGAGGACAGGGGAGATGGAGAAAGAGAAAGAAAAAGAGAGAGAATACAAAAAGGGAAAGGCAATGAGGGCGGATGGCACCGCCAATCCCCCTCCTGCTCTAACGGAACCCGCTCCTCTTCCTTGTGGAGAATCCCTCACACACACACACACACACACACACACATACACACACACACACACACACACACACACACCCACATACAAAAGTGCACACACACTCACACACACATGCCCCCCCCCCCCCCCCCCCTCACTGCAGGGGTATTACCCAATCAGCTATGGGGGAGCCAATCAGCAGCTGTCCTGCATGTCTGCCTGCCTGACACGGATTTACATGAAGCCCTGAGTCCATCTCTCTCTCTCTCTCTCTCTCTCTCTCGCTATCTTCTTTCGCTCTTTTTTTCTCTCTCTATGCCTGCTGTCATGAGCCCAAATGACACACACACACACACACACACACACACACACACACCACATCAGGGGTGCCAACAGGCTCCGCTCGCCGAACACAAATGGGGTCCCTGCTTTTCCAGTCATGCGGAGATAGCACTTCTTGAATGGGCCAATCCCGCAGACTCCTCCGAGTGATGTAGTAAAAGAGGAGCGCTGGTGGTGGTGGGGGAGAGGACTTCTTCTTCTTCTTCTTCTTCTTCTTCTTCTTCTTCTTCTTCTTCTTCTTCTTCTTCTTCAAACCCCGGAGACAATGAGCACGACTGGCATGATGAAAGGAGGACCACGGTAGGGGGTGGGGTGTGTGTGTGTGTGGGGGGTGGGGGCGTACTGTGCTAACAAGACATCACTAAGGAGAAGTGCTGCGTGTCTTTTCTTCTTTTCTCTTCTGCCCTGTTGCACTGAGCTGGCTGGTCTTTCTCATCATGACGGTTCCACCTCGTAAGTTCAACTGCTTGTGCTAATGAGCGGACACATTTCAGACACAGACTAAGGGTCTTGGAGGCCGGGCACATTTTAGCCACATGGAACGTGCGTATCGCACTGTTGAAATCTCGGAAAAGGCCACCTCCTCGCTCCGCATGTTACCTAATCAAATAGGAAGTCAGTGTCTGTGTGCATCTTAAATCGTATGTTCTCTCCTCACCCCCCTCCTCCCCATCCTCCTCACCTCCAGAAAGAGAAAAGAAAAACACCTCTAATATAGTGACCATAATCAGGCTCCGTCACACATGAGCGCGTGGCCTTTAATTCCACCGACTCGAGCGCGAGCGCAAGCCCAGCCTGCCTTGTAAAGCAGAGCGGCTCTGCCTTCAAAGTCACCGCTGACGTCTGACGGAGGGTCCATATGTTTAATTACCGCCACGATGTATGGAGCCATCCACACGCAATCACACACCTGCAGCAGAGAGAGAGAGAGAGAGAGGGGGAGACGAGGAGAGAGAGGAGGATGAAAGGATCGGTTGGAGGAGAGGAAGAAAGAGATGGAGCGGGAGGCGAGATGGAGAGCTGGTGGGGTTATACAGTAGGTGGATGGAGGAAGAGGGGGGGGGGGTGTGAGCGAGGGATGGTGCTGGTGGAGGGAGGGGGGTTGGGAGGTTAACGTTGCCCGGGAAGGGAGTGTCGTGGAAGGGTCTAATGGGAGCGAGTCGAGGTCAATTAGGAACAAGCTGATGCAGCCCAGAGATTTCGCTCTCCCTGGCTGTCACGCAAGCCAGGGGGTTGGGGGGCACGTATGTGTGTGTGTGTGTGTGTGAGAGAGAGAGACAGACAGAGAGAAGGAATGAAACTGTGTGTGTGTGTGTGTGCATATGTGTGTGTGTTTGTGTGTGTATGTCTGTGTGTGTGTACGAAAGAGAGAGAGAGAGAGAGAGAGAGAGAGAGAGAGAGAGAGAAGCCAACAATCCAATCCAATGCTGCCAGTGCTTTTCTCTGTGCAGTGTTAGTTCTCACTGGCATCACCTCTCTCTCTCTCTCCTCTTCCTTTCTTTCCTTCTCTCTTTTCTCTCTCTCTCCTGGCCTCCCTCTCAGGATTGTTTATGTAACTCGGGGGGAGCTCTGCCTGATTTTCGCTCCGGTGAGCCTGCACAGCAGAGCACAGCCAAGGTTACTCAGCTCCACTCATTAAAGCTCTGCTATTGACCTCCCGCAAAAAAGCAAAACTGGAGACCGTTGTGTGTGTGTGTGTCTGTGTCTGTCTGTGTCTATGTGTGTGTCATATTGCCCAACGCTATCTCTCTTGTTTGCTCTGTGCTTCAACTGCACAATTAACATAATCAATGTTGTGCAGAGGTGCACTGCTAGCTACTGTCCTCTCCGAGGCTTACAGAATGAGTGAAATGAGTCAAATTGGCTCTTTGTTGTTCTTTCTCTCTCTAGCTCTCTTTCTCTCTCTCTCTCTGTCTCTCTCTCTCACTCTCTCTCTCGTGAAAAACACGCATCTTTATGCATTGCCGCGAACCACATTTGCACTTTGCAAAACAAACAAAATGGGGACGTCGTAAACACAATCCCAGCCAGAGCGCGCATCGCGTCGGCGCTTGTAAACACATGGAAATCCGCCGAGATGTGAATTGCATGGTAAACAAGCTAACAAGCAGAAAACTCGCAGGGGCCCGTCCTTCGGAAGATTCTACAGATTCCGCATTTAGACTCAGCTGTTGTAATTGGCGCCAGGGCACTCACCATGAAACATGCAGTACACCCGAGATGACGGTCAGAACCTGTGAACACACAACTATGAGACAGCTATGTGAGGTGCCGGAATGTGTCAATGGTTTATGCAAGCATAGGCATAGACCTGGATGCACTAATGATCTGGCTCATGCCAGCACACCCATAAAAAAGTCATTAGAGGAAGAAGAGAAGGTGAACCCCAGATAGAAGGTGAACTTCCTCAGATAGGTATTATCTAATTAGGTGTGTGTGTGTGAAAGAGAGAGAGAGTGTGTGTGTTTGTTTTATGTACATGCTTGTGTGTGTGTCAGAGAAAGAGAGAGAGAGAAAGAGAGAGAGAGAAAGAGAGAGAAAGATGGGGGCCGAGGAGGAAAAAGAGCATGTGCACATACTTATATTATTATTGAATGGCCAATGAATTAGATTAGATTAGATTCAACTTCATTGTCATTGTGCAGAGTACAAGTACAAATTCTGTTGAGGGGCAGAAAGTCCTCAGAATGTTTATCCCTGTTAAGGAAGTTCACGTAGTTCACCAGGATCTGAAGAGACAGGTGGACCTTCCTTAGTCTCCTCAGGAAGAAGAGACGCTGGTCAGCCTTCTTAATCAGGGTAGAGAGGTGTTGAGGTTCCAAGAGAGGTCCTCATATGGACACCCAGAAACGTAAAGCTGGTGACATGCTCCACCTCAGTCTCGTTAATGAGAATGGGTGTGTGTGTGCTAGCTTTAGACTTCCTGAAGTCCACAATTACCTCTTTGGTCTTCTTGGTGTTGAGAGCCTCCTCTGTCACAGAAAGTGTTTTTCTTTTTTTTCAAAAGCAAGGCAGAACTTAAACAAATTGCCTAGCATGTGACTCAATCGGTGCCAGACTTAAACCCATCTCAAACATTACAAGTATCGTTTGCAGTCAGCCTTGCCAGGTTGTGATGACTCGCGTCTTGCATCATTTTACCATCTCTCATCATCATTGCACAAACCACCATCTCCCTTCATCTCCTCTGACAGATGTTTCCTTCCTTCTCCCTCTCTCTCTCTCTCTCTCTCTCTCTCTCACTTACTCACATAGACACACTAACATGCATGCTCTCTCTCTTTATCTTCCACTCTCAGGAAAGTACACACCCTCACCTGTGACCTCAAAGCGCATGCTTGGCTCTCTTTCATTGCCACAGGGTGTGAGAGAGAGAGAGGGAGAGAAAGGACGGTTACGCGGAACGTAACGAGCCTCCTTGTGATCTTGTTTTCAATTAAGCCATCCAGTGGAGCGCGTCTTCAGCAGCTGTAGCACGCCCCACCCCTCAGATTAAAGAGCAACCCTTTTGAAGTGTAGCGCCCGAATGTATGGAACGCTCCGAGATGCACACGTGCTGCTACCGTTTTTATGAATATCTGAAAATATTCTCAGCTTTAATAGGTTCAGCGGACTGGGGTGTTGTAGGTGTCACCATATGCCCCCGAAATTTGTCTTTGAATTTGAATTTGAATGCAACTTGCTTCACTGACGACTTGTCGACACAATGATGCTAATTACCTTGATACGTCTCTGCTCAAGGTTAATTGCGCATTGTGACCATTTGATTCTATCCAGGGCGGTTGACCATGATTTCTGATACTTGTGTACCATGTGCTTTTCTTCAGCACAACAATATCATTGATTCAGTAGCACATATTATTAGTAATCACTAATCAGCTTCCTTTTCACACACCTGGCTAGCCTGACGAGCAGTGCTCAGTCCGAGGGGCGGGATAATCGGTTGTCTTTCAAATTCCCTCTGCACGCAATAGGACAGCTTTATGAGTCCCATGCGTTTTCCCACCAGCGGAGCTAGTTGGCTAGTTCAAACTTTTGCCAACTTAAACTTGTTCGCCAACAGCAACATCCATCTTCTTTAGTAGCAGGGAATTCAAGCCAAACTGTTGCAACTCTGCCATCAATCATTATGTTAAGGCCACCTAACGTCTCTATACACGATTTGATTGGCCTGATAGAAGTTTAATTTTTCCAGCTCACAAGCCAACAGAGAGTTGCTAGACTAGCCCTGGCAGCAAATGTAATTCGCTGCCGCTAGGGTGCGTCTAGATTTCTAGGCTAACACCTGGCAGCACGTTACTTGAACCCTCTCCAATAAATCCTGCATAATAATGTCATTAACAAAAACTATATTCAGTCAATTTTCAGTGACACATATGTTACAATCATTCAAATAATATAATTCTACAAACATGGTATTATCAATATCAATATCATATAACATGATGATAAACTGTTGGAGCATGATAGCATAGTATTATAAACTGACGATAATTGCCATTGATAGCATGGAGTGGTTATCGTAACAGTTCCGGCCCAGTAAATGGGAGCCTAAGATGGTGGCTTGGTTCAAGTCATAACAAAATTCAAGCCAATCAATTAGGGTGACCATCCGTCCGGATTTTGTCCGGACAGTCCGATTTTTGAGCCCTCTGTCCGGACAGAGAGAGCGTGTCTTCCTTTTTGGCCATTTGTCCGGATTTGGCATGAGTGGCCATTTGTTCGCATTGCATGAGCACATATGGCTACGCCTCATTTCAAGGCCTCTGTACTCACTTTTGCTCCTTTGTCCTAACTATTGGGCACAAGTGTCCTTATTTTCAGTGTCATGGCAGGGGTCACCCTACAATCAATACATGTGATTTACAGGAAGACAGAAAGGGAGCGGTGTATTTTGATTGGCTGTTCAGCTCAAATATCAACAACCCTGGCAAAAACGAAAATACATTTGTGGACTGCAACAGCATGCATGTTGATGTTAAACTACTTGCTGAACTAATTTTCTGTTGCTAAAATGCTAAACGCTAAAAGACATGCTTGCAAATGGTATGCTGTAGCTCAGCCATATAGCAGGTCTTAGCATATGAAAATATCTGCTAACTATTTAAATGTAAATGAGCTCATGTATTCCATTCCATGTAATTACTTTCAAACTAATTCTGGAGAGGACGGTCTTTTCTCTAGAGACAAAAAGGTGCTGGTATGGCCAACCACATGATTTGCAGCCCTTGTGCTCGTGGAGAAACACAGGCTAATTGTTGCTGCCTCAAAGGCTATGGAGGCTTCCCCTGGCTCTCCAGCCGTCTGCACTGCTCTCTGAGCTCACATTCACATCATGATCCAAAATACCATTCACTAGGTCAAAGAGCTTCAAGCAGTGTAAAAAAATAACGTTTTCCACTGCTGCTTCTGTGCCTTCGTTGGGGGGGTTGGGGGGGGGGGGGGTTAATGGTTGGAGTTTGAAAGTTGAGTTTGGAGTGAGCCTACACCATTTTCTCTGCTTCCCGGGAGAGAGGATACATTATCTGCACGCAAAATTGCTGGGTTTGCCAAGGTCAAGGTCACCGACTGGAACATGGGTGCAAATGAATAACACACACATGTGATGCGACAAGGTCCTGGTCCTGCTGCTCCCATCAAAAGGCTTTTTGACGGTGTCTGGTGATGAAAATTGTGATGGATCTACTAATGTGCCGTTTTGACATAGTTGCTGAGCTCTGCTGAAGTTGCGTTGATGTGTGATTGATTTCACCTGCCATTTAAAAAAAATAAAATGAAACAAAATAAACGTCATTACTGGGATA
>NC_055962.1:8557083-8657083 GCF_018492685.1 Alosa sapidissima
TTGTGGTGTGTGTGTGTGTATGTGTTGGGGGTGGGGGGGGGGTACTGAGCTGAGCTGGCAAATCTTGCCCCTGGCGCAGTGCGTATGTGTGTGTGTGTGTGTGTGTGTGTGTGTGTGTGTGTGTGTGTGTGTGTGTGTGTGTGGAGAGAGACACATGACAAATGACCCCTACTCCCACCCCTGCACCACCACCACCACCTCTACCTTACCCCTTCCTGAGGAGTGATGGGCATGGGCTCGCCAGCGTCCAGTCAGCAAACTTCGGATGCCCCCTGGACAGAGACGCCCATCATAAACGCTTGTGACAAGTCTTGGCTCCAGAGTACACTCCTGTGCCAGTCTGCGTTTTCGCCCAGCTCAACTCTGCGCCACTGTCAGACCAAGTCGACCTTCTTCCTCCCGAAGAAAATTTACACAGCGCTTTTTTTTTTATGCCGAGTCAGCTCGTCTATTTTATTATGTCTTGACATTTATGAAATGATTAAGATCCCATTTAGATAGTGAATGCACTTAACTATTAAAGTAATAATTACTCAGAGCATCTGGAGATATGCATTAAGAAACATTTGATGTTCAGGTGCGTGTGTTCCTTTAAGACAGCGAGTCAGTTGCAGTGAGCTTTGATGCCTTATTGTACAAATAAAAAGAGCAGGGATGTCCTGCTGTGCTCCGGCCGAGTTCATAAACACATCATAAATGTTTCTGTCATAAACACATCGCCAGACCTTGTGATGGGACTGACCTTGGGCAGCCACTTCTGTGCCAGATATAATTTTCCCTCCACCAACCCTTGGGCAAGAGTCCGACTTACAGCTGAGTTCTTGCCTGTCAGGGTAGAATTGGAATGGAAATGTTAAGCTTTCACTGTATATACTGTATATTAATAAAGTAATATACAGTATATATATAGTATACAGTGTATATATATATATATATATATATATATATATATATATATATATATATATATATATATATATATATATACATCTGAAGGACATATTTAGTATATTGTGGGTGTAAACTGGTTTTGCTGTATGTGGTAGGAACCCCTGGGCCTCAGTTGTTATTTTGTATCTAAAATGTTATCATTTTACACAGCATATTGGTCCATTTACAGGCCACATTTCCAAGATATCTCACATGTATTACCTAGCCAAGGGCTTACTGGGCAAAATTGCTTTGCAGAAGTGCTATCTTCAAGCACTATCATACTAGAGATTAAATCAATATATTCTTGCAATTCATCAATAAACTGCACCAAAGTTACAAGCTACAGCTATTAGTATAATGCATCTAAACTTCACAAAAACATTTATATATGAATGAAATTGTGTGATCTTCTCATATGTGTAATTGTAATTGTGTACATATGTGCAGAGGGCAAGGAAGGACATTACAGCACAGAATATCTTCTTCCTTTAGTGTGTTCATTTAAAAATAACTAACCAACACTCCTGCACATTGTGCTTTTTGTGCAGCGCATTCGGAGAGTATCTTCGGATATGGAGCTTAAAGATAGATAGATAGATACTTTATTGATCCCCAAGGGGAAATTTAAGGGTCTCAGTAGCATATAGACATCACACACAACATGCACTTACAGCAGAAATGGTAAACATAAGTATAAGTATAAACATATAACTAAACTCCACTGTACAATAAAGACAGTAGAAGATAAGAAAGACAAGAAAACTAACAAAACTAAAT
The DNA here is from genome assembly GCF_018492685.1 of Alosa sapidissima. NCBI lineage: Eukaryota > Metazoa > Chordata > Actinopteri > Clupeiformes > Clupeidae > Alosa > Alosa sapidissima. The sequence goes on from NC_055962.1 coordinate 8,558,794, forward strand.
ACTAAATACACTATATAAATTCAATTTAAAAAGTCCAATGTGCTTGAGGGTGATCAAGCATAAGACGCTTGTAGTGACAGGGCCAGGACTGGTAAGGGGCTAAAGGGAGTGAGTGTCATGGTGAAGGTGCAAAAAGTAGTCCAACCTTAGTCCTTTAGTTATGTGTGCATGGCAAGGTGCTCAAGAGAGTGAGTGTCATGGTGAAGGTGCAAAAAGTAGTCCAACCTTAGTCCTTTAGTTATGTGTGCATGGCAAGGTGCTCAAGAGAGTGAGTGTCATGGTGAATGTGCAAACAGTAGTCCAACCATAGTCCTTTAGTTATGTGTGCATGGCAAGGTGCTCAAGAGAGTGAGTGTCATGGTGAAGGTGCAAAAAGTAGTCCAACAGTGCAACAGTGCAAGAGTAAGGTCTAGAGACCAGCATAAATAATATGGACAAATAGGAGAGTAAAGTATAATGTAGACAAGGTAAAATAAAAAAACTATTTCAGTGCAATAACAGGTTGAGGTAATAGGGTTGTAGCCATTCATTCATTCAGTATTGTAGCAGAAGCCTGACCGCAGCCATTGATCATGTGTGCTAATATAGCATGAAAAACAGTGTAGCAGTAAAACAGTAGTGAAAACATTAGGCTGTGTACATTAGTAAAACAGTAGTAAAACAGTAGTAAAGCAGTAGTGGGCAGTCAGTACTCAAACATGGAGAGGGTGGAGAGGCAGACAGACGAAGCAGAGAAGTCTATCTCTCCTCTTCCCTTTAGTGAGGCATTGAACAGTTCAATGGCCCTGGGAACAAATGACTTCCTCAGCCTTTCAGTTGTGCATGGCAGTGAGCAAAGTCTCCAGCTGATCAAGCTCTTTTGGTTTTTGATAGTGCTGTAGAGCGGATGACATTCATTGTCCAAGATGTTGATCAGTTTGTTTAGGGTCCTTTTGTCAGATATTGAAGTGATGCACTCCAGTTCAGCTCCCACTACAGAGCCAGCTTTCCTTAAAAGCCTGTCAAGTCTTTAATCACCACATCATGTAAGCAGGTCTCTCTCCTCCCTTGAACTGTCTGGGAAACACACACATGCAAACACACACACAAACTAGATGTACCACATAGCGGTACAAAATATGACCGCCGCTCAGTCCTGTACATCCGTTCCGCGAAAATAAATCACACTTCAATTTGTCTCCATATTTTACTCCATCCCCCACTCTTGAAACTTTTGTGTATGCTTGTTTGGCATGCCTGAGTGTGTGTGTGAGGCTGCACAGAAAGTAGCCTACTGGTGCTGAAAAGGTGAATAGATTGTAGAATAGCCAAAGAAGATGTAGCATTGTTATAAAACCTTTAAAATCTCTAAACAATCACAAGTAGGGCAGTTCATGACAGTTCATCCATTGCAACTGCACCTGCAGGCTATAGTGTTAATTTTGTCACCTATTTTTAATTTAGTCTTAGTCTTAGTCTTGTGACGAAATGTCCTTTTTAGTCTTTGTCATATTTAGTCATTCAAATATCATTTTTGTTAGTCAAGTTTTAGTCGACTAAAAGTCTCGTCATTTTAGTCTAGTTTTAGTCAAAAGAAAACTAAAGGTATCTTAGTCTTAGTCAGTTTTAGTCAACACATTTTAGTCTTTTTTTTAGAACAAATTATTTTTGATTCGTAGACCAGTGTTTCTCAAAGTGTGGTCCGGGGATCACTGGTGGTCCGCAAGCTATCTCAAGTGGTCCGCGAGCAGACGTGGTAAAATATAATATAGATGAGTTGTTTGCAATATAACTTGTATGTAAATCCAAACAGTTCTGCAACACTGTCTATGTAAGATATGCCAGTTTAAATCATACAGTATGAATCCTCTGACACAATAAGTGCAAAGACAATAAGCAAGGTGGTTCAGTAAGTAGGCCTATTGTGTAGACTAATTATAGGCTACTGTTGAAGTAGGTCTAATCTTTTTTTCTGTTTTTTTAGCTAGGGTTAGTTAAGTGGTCCTGAAACTGAAAAAGACTGAGAAACACTGTCGTAGGCCAAACTATTAATGTTTTACTCCGCCTCGCTAGATGGCGATATGCGCCCAAACACAACACATTCCCCAAACAGACTCTCCATCTTAGCCATAGCTAACTTGCTAGCGAACTTTCCATATTAGCTTACTTGCTAGCAAACTTTGCATCATCAGTCTAATTAGATGAATAGTTGACATTACATGCGGAACATTTTCGTATGGACATTCTGGGGGATGTTAATTTGTATGAGAGAAGCTTCAACTTCTGGGTATGTAGCATTGTGGCATAAAGCTTAGGTAGTTAGCTTGCTAACTCTGGCAGAAATCTCCAGTGTTCTTGTTCCATGTAGTTTCGTGTTGCAGCCACAGGGTTGCAGCAGCAGCACGTAGACTAGCCTACAGGAAAGCTGTTGCGTATGAACTCATTCGGAATATTTTGAAAACATAGCAGCTAGATATTCTGTCTTCTCATTTTGTAGACGAACATAAAGGGAGATTTTATCTTAGTTTTTATTTCATGCAAAACATTTTAGTCTGCAAAACATGCAAAACATTTTTTCGTCAACAATAATGCATCTTAAGATAGTCTTAGTCAGTGTTTCAGGACATTACTGCCGTCTCGTCATCGTCTCGTCTTAGTCATGAAAAAAAAGGTCGTTGACGAACATATTTCCTCTTGTCTCGTCTGACGAAATTAACACTAGCAGGCTACATTGTATTTGGGAAAAGCAAAAGGTATCAGCATAATGTTATTTATTTGTTTATTTATTTATAAACAAAAACATCTCTGTCAGTTCCATGTCATTTTCAACAGCTATCAAAAACAAATGTCATTTTTGGATGGATGGATTTTTTGTGAATGTTTCTTCTTCTACATAAGATTTTAGTCATCTTTAGTTCATGTAATACTTTATTGTCAATGCACGAATTAAGTAACAGTAGTCTGAAACGTTATTGTTAATGCACAAATTAAGTAACAGTAGTCTGAAACGAAATGCTGTTTTACATCTAACCAGTGGTGCAAATAACTGACATGTCCAAATGGGCCTTGATGAAATGCGTCGCTAGACTGTTCATACACATTTTAACGGGCCAAAGTTGAAGAGCTGTTGTCCGTTATTGTTCGTGCAAATATAGGCTGATTCGTGTTCCCTTGCATTGTGTAACTGAGGTCCATGGCTAGTCTGGCTTTCACCAGACCAAGCTCAATCTTTTAAGAAATCAAAAAATAAATAGCGGGCAGATCAGGCTGGGTTCACCAATTTGCTTGGTATAACCGCATTTATAGTTTTCTACAAATGCAATCAATCAAATTGGCCTCCATCAATCAACCAACGCTAACGGTAACATTACCCTTATTGATATAAGATTAACGTACCTGCAGTAAAAACGAAGCATGTCCGATAAACATCCTCAGATTTATTTCGGCTTCAAGAAGAAATGGGAATTACATTTCATGTGAACATCATCCTATCCTTATTAGACGTTCTCTGCGGTAAACTACACTCCTTGTATGAAGCGTCCATTGTTTTTCCAACCCACTTTTAACTTCCAACAAAATGACGTCTCACTGCAATGATGCGCCATCTAGTGGACAAACGACTACTTATCGCCAATACTGGAAATGCAGCCATGATGATGATGATGAATATTTATTTTGGCTTTCTTTTAATCCTACTGAATTTGTAATTATGTATCGGCCGTTCTAATACCGATAGTATGTGGGTGCCTGTGTGTGTGTGTGTGCATGTGTATATGTGTGCACCGCCATCTACAGACCAATGAGTGTACAGTCACTAAATGTACACATAACCTAATTTTTTTTAGACCCCCCCATGGATGAAATTCTACGAAACTTGGCATACCCCCAGAGAATGCCAGGTCAATCATACACATACAATTTGGTGCAGTTCTGAACATCTTAACTGAAGATAGGGGCGAAATTAAAGCAGAATAATATTGCATTTTCATTTTTTACCGGGGGGGGGGGGGGGGGGTGCAAATCACAAATGAGTGATTATGGGCCAGATTGATGTGGTCCCTTGAGACCAACATACCATAAAAGATTCTTCATCCTCAGTGCCACGGTTCAGGTAGTTATTTAGGAAAAACTGCTTTTTTTGCGGTTCGGGGGGCCCAGCACGGGGGGGGGGGGGAGTGGCCCCCGGGGACGAAACAAAATTTTTCTGTAAAAGTCTAGTGGGGCTACATACCCACCAAATTTCATGTGCTCAGTGGTTCGGTGTCCCGGGTATCGTTGACCAAAAATTCAGGAAGTAGATGACGGGAAAAAAAAAAAAAAAAACTTTGACAATCCCTATATGACCGCTTCGCTAGCTTTGCTAGCGGCAGTCATAATAAAGCAAGGACATGCATTTAAGACACAGCTCTTAGTGTTTTGTTTCATCACTAGAAAAAAAAACAAACAAACAAACAAAAAAAAACCTCCCCATCTAATCAGCACAAAATACTGAAATTTCTATTTTTTTGTTTGTGCATTTTACTGGTGGTATGCACACTATAATCTATTTTCATATAATTACTGCTAATGTTTGTGGAAAAGCATGAAATTTCATTCCATACTGCCTAATGGCACTGGCATTGAATTACTCGCTGGATCTAAATAATCCACTTGATTGATGGAGCCTGCAGTTCTGAAGCAGAAACTTTTTTACTGTAATCACCCACTCTGTTTCACTCTCATGATAATACTAAAAAAATCATTCATTTTCTGTTCCTCTGGCTCATAATGGTAATGGAATCCCTACATGCATATCAATCACATGAAAAGAAGAAAGACAAAACCTACGACAACAGCACATCATTGAAAGCTAGGGGAGCCAAGGAACCGGGAAAATGATAGAGGCCTGGGCTAAAAGAAAATTGGTTTATTGAAAGAGGAGTCGCCGTAATTTTGAAACATGACTGCATCTCTGCTAATATATGTTGTAATTCGAGAGATGTATGAGCGTTGTGCTTTCAGTTTTGGGTCGACGCCCAAGCTATTGATCGCCTCTGATCTGAGTGAATTCAGCTGTGGCTACAGCAAAGCTTGGGGCTCAAGCCTGGCTTTAGTTTCCAAGATATAGGGGAGGCTCCCCTGTTAGCGTCTGAATGTACATATATGGTTCAGCTCTCTCACATAGGGGTCTGGCACCGCGGAAAGACGCCAGTGGCTATGACTCAGAATCAATCAGTCTCTTAGTCACTAAGCTCTCGAGATGGGGAAATGGCTTAAACAGAGTTCCTAGGCAAGTATGCAATGCACGGCGAAGTGCAATAAAGGAAAACATTAGTCACATTCTCAATGACATTACAGACAGACAGACATTATAATGAAAGGCTTGACATTTGATATTGCTTGTGTGACCCTGGAGTGGAGAGCTGGTTAGGTTTTTAAAAGCCTGCAGTTTGAAAGTCATTGCCAGTCGTTTGTAGCGTCGGGGTTGTGAAGTGAGCCACCACTTTGCTCTACTTCCTGCTGAGGTGTTGTTGTGTGAGAGAGAGAGGTTTCCTTTCCTGGAGTGGAGCCGGGTGTGGCGAGAGTGCCAGTGCATGGCGTCCAAAAACACAAGCTCTTGGCTCGTCTCTCACCTTACACATACACACACGCACACACATACACACGCACACGCGCATACACACACACACGCACTCACATACACACACAAACACAGACACACACATACACTAATGCCACACAATAGAAAATTCCTTTCACAGATGCCATCCTCACTTCCTGTCTTTCACAGTTTGTGTTCATCAGGTCCTGGCAGTGACGCCACATGCGTCGCAGTACCATGGGCTGTGTGTGTGTGTGTGTGCATGTGTGTGTGTGTGTGTGTGGTGTGTGTGTGTGTGTGTGTGCGAGAAGTCTGTATGTGTGAGGAGGATGATATTTGGGAGGGGGGTTGTTTCAGTATGGTGATGATGTAACCAGTCAAGTCTACACTGTTTAATACAGTGTAAAAAATGTCTAGTCATGTTTAATGCAGTGTAAAAAATATCTAGTCATGTTTATTGCAGCGTAAAGTCGGTCGGCGCCGTGGGCTGGTGTGGTGAAGGTCATCAAGTCGTCATCATCCTCTCACCCTCTCTCTCCATCTGTTCCTCCCTGTCTATCCCATTTCCTTTCTCTCTCTCCCTCTCTCCCTCTTTCTCTCTCTCTCTCTCCCTCTTTCTCTCTCTCCCTCTCTCCCTCTTTCTCTCTCGCCCAGGCTGGCACCTACCCAAGGGCTCGTTGCAAGCGTCTAGACACTGCTAGTGACTGGGCATCTTTGATGGTGGTGGTATTGGTGGTGGTGGTGGTGGTTGTGTTGGCTGGGGTGAGGGGTTGGTGGTAGCTTACGGGTTAACCCTAGGCTAGAGAGAGAGTTAGCAAGGCCCCTAGTGTGGGGGGCTAATCACGTCAGTGTTGAGAAAGAGAGAGAGAGAGAGAGACAGAGACAGAAATAACAGTAATTAGGTCTTTGAGTTCAGGGCTTACTGTAACATTTGGAGTCAGGAGTCCACGCTTGTGAGCTGTGCAGGAGCTTGCGCATAACAACTATTGAGGAGGTGCTGACCGGGGCCCAGTAGGGATCATTAGCTTTGGTCAGAGCAGCAAGGATGATTTCTGTGGCAAAACCATTCACCCTTGTTTTGGGGGTGGGCAGCACACTTTTTTAGCCACCAACTTTTTTTACCACCTAATTTGAGATTTGTTGAGATTTGTTGAGTGGCTGTTTAACCAAATCCAGGCAGAATAACAGTTAGTCTGCTACTGTGTTTGTTTGGAAAATATCACAATGTTTGTAGTCTGTAGAAGCTTTTCTTTGACAGCAGGTAATACAACTAATGTTAGAGGTCAGAAGCAACACAATAGCTGAATATGGCTTAATGGGTGAGCGCTAAATACTTTGATGTGCAACAGTTGGACCGAAGCCTCGCCACACATACTGCTATTGATGTCTCTATTCAGATTTATGTTTTTTACACTATTTTATACTAGAGGGAGTGTTTTTAAGAGGCTTTTGCAACATTTCAAGATTTCCATATTTAAATGAGCACAGATGGAAAGATAATTCACAGTGAATCACGTGGCCCACCAACATTACAAATTCACAACCAAAATGTGAGGCTGTGCACCCCTTTCCAAGCAAGCTGCTGGCATGCCTGTTGTTCACGTATGGAAGCCTTTTTCACAGAAGCATTTGTCTGCCTGATTTAATCATTCTCAATGAAGTAGGAACACAAAGCCTTTCTTAACTATTACACCTACACACTACTTTACACAACATGGCAGAAAACATGGCACAGGATATCTAAAAAGGAAAATTAGATGGCACGTATACCAGAAACATGTGTTCGGCCGGTACAAACCTCCTGCACTTTTATAACAACAACTGTTGAAGGACAAATTAATTTAATATTTTACCTGAAATTCCGTAAACAGCCAATGCTTTTACCTAAAGCAGCATGCTCTTTAATTACCACTACCAGACTCGGAGTAAAGTTAACATGTATGTTAACACACAAATAAGCAAAAATGAGCTTTTTCTCCATTTTAAATCATAAACAAAGTTGTTCAATAAGCACAATTAATGTGAAAAGAGGGATCATAGACAAAGCAAATAAAGCAGAAATCCAGTTCAGTGTAATGAATGCATGGTGGTAAATGACCACTTGTGGGAGAAATGCATAGTTCAGGCCCATTGCTTCGGAGCCACTGGTACCGGAGAGCTCACCATGGGGTTCCTAATGGCCTATCTCCCCTGCAGGTCTACTCCGCCAATATCAAGGAAATTGTGCCATCAAGCCAATTGTTATAATAACAGTGTGGCGGGGTGCAACATTTGCAGAGACAGGGGCAAAGTACTGATTGATGACAACAAAATAAGAGTGGAGGACAAGAGAGAGAGAGAGAGAGAGAGAGAGAGAACGTACAGACACATGATGATGAATAAAAATGACAATTATCCTAGTCATTTTGATGTGATTCCAGTGATTTCTGCTTCGGGCTGTGTGCTAGATTGCAGATGTGGAGGTAGATGGAGGTAGAACAGGTGATTATCGGCCCTGTGAAAATAGCAGCGATCGAATATAAAACTGTCCTGTGATCACAGAGGAGAGAGAGAGACATAAAGACATCTTGTGTGTACCACTGGGTGGAGGAAGAAGTGTGTGTGTGTGTGTGTGTGTGTGTGTGTGTGTGTGTGTGTGTGTGTGTGTGTCTGTGTGTGTGTGTGTGTGTGTGTGTGTTTAAAGGAGGTTAAGAGATTACACGAGATGTTAGCTTGTCATTTAAGACCATGAAATTGAGTGCGTTCCCCCATTTTCTGACATGCACAGGGCTTTACACAGCAGTGGGCGTGTGGATTAGGGCATGGAGTCTCTCCTTCCTTCTTCCACTTCCTTCTTCCTCTTTTCTCCCTCCCTCCCTTTTTCTTTCCATCTTCCTTCTTTCTTCCCTCTCTTCATATGCATCTCTCTCTCTCTCTCGTCTCTCCTCTCTCTCTCTCTCTCATACACACCCATCCGGTCACATCTCCGTCTGTTATTTCATAATGCAAACCATGTGTGAGAAAAGACAGAGCGGTGACAGAAAGAAAGAGACTGAGACCAAGAATGAGAAAGGGATGAAGATAGAGGGAAAGATAGAGAGAGAGAGAGAGAGAGAGAGAGAGAGAGAGAGAGAGAGAGAGAGAGAGGCAGTTTTGATGCTGTACCATTGTTCACGATACACGGGTGTTTCCCGTCTCTAGACAATGCAACATCAAACTGCTCTGCCGTGAAGCCATAAAGAGCCAAGGCTGCTCTCTGATTCATGTCGGCCATTTAGCATCCCGGTTTTTACGTGGCCACTTAGTCCAGTGATCTCGAGGAGAGAGAGAGAAAAAAAGAACAAAAGATTAACGGTGGGCAATTACTATCTCAGATGGATGCTCTGGCGTGTCTTCTAACGGCGGGAAACACAACTCTGTGCCAGGCACTGTGCTCTGTGGCTGGTGCCTCTCTGCCACCACTGTTGCTGCCAGAATCTGTTCCAGAAGTTTCTAAATCACCGTTAGCCGTGTTTGCACAAAGGAGCTTCTCGGTGGACTTTCCTGGCTCCCGACAAACAAAGAAATAAACAAGCAGAAACATACACACGCACACACACACACACACACACACACGCACAGAACCAAAAACACACACTTACAGTACTCACACACTCTCATCCGAACAGAGTGGTCCCACTGTACTTAATTAAGTGTGAATTGTTCCAGCAGGCCGTTCCATCTCTTTCCCACTAATTAAAGTGATGCGAGCCTACGAGCCTGCCACGCTCACAGTGGCCTCGTCCACTCCCTCTCAGCATCGCACAGCACAGGATGCATCAGCTGCCTCGCCCAACAACACGGTCACTCCCGCTTCAAAAGACAGTCTGCCACTGTGCCAGACTGCCACTCAGCCACTGGCACACTGGTCAAAGTGACCGTTCTCAGCACGGCGACAGTCTCACCTGCCAAACACATTTCACGCCTGAGATGCTCTCTCTCTCTTTTTGCGGTAATTCTTCTAAAGTAGGAAAGGGAGAATATTTAGACGACGAGCTGATACCTCACGAGTCCCAAATGCCCCAGCCATTATCGCTCCCGAACGCGCAACAGCAGCCCCTGAGTGCCCATTGTGTCTTCAAATGACACTTTCCTTCGCCATCCATCTTCTCTCAAACTGGGTCCCCAACAACATGTCAACATCACAGCATGCTCTCCTAAACACACACGCTCCACTTCTTCTGTGATGTCACAGGGCAATCACACACTCTCTCTCTCTCTCTCTCTCTCTCTCACACACACACACACACACACACACACACACACACACACACACACACACACAGACACACTCACATACTGTACACACACTCTCACACACACATACTCACATACATACACACACTCATATACACACACACCACTCTCTCTCTCTCTCTCTCTCTCTGTCCCCCTTTCTCTCTATCACTCTCTTAGGAGACGGGTGGAGCAGAAGATTGAATTGGCCAGCAATGTGGGCCTGCTGGTGCAGTCCGTTACTGATGTCGAGCCAAATGGGGTTTGACAGGCGGAGAGTCAGTCACGGCCCCCATCTCCTCATGCGCTCTGACGGGCTCGGGCGCCTCCGGAACCTGGCCGCAACAGGACAGCAGGTGACCGTGTGTTTATGTGTTTGTCTCTGTGTTTGTTTTTTGTTTCTGTGCACTTGTCTGTGTGTTTGTGGTGGGGTACTGGAGGATGAGAGTGACCATATGCTTGCGTAAGTGAGTAAACACTGTCTATATGTGTGCGTCTGTATATTTATTGCTGTGTTTCTGTGTGTGTGTGTGTGTATTTCTGTGTGTCTGTGTATGTCTGTGTGTGTGTGTGTGTGTGTGTGCATATGTGTGTGTGTGCATGTGTGTGTCTGTGTGTGTGTGTGTGTCTGTGTGCATATGTGTGTGTGTGTGTGTGTGTGTGTGTGTGTGTGTGTGTGTGTGTGTGTGTCTGTGTGTGTGTGCATGTGTATGTCTGTGTGTGTGTGTGTGTGTGTGTGTGTGCGCGCGCGTATGTGTGTGCATGTGTGTGTCCATGAGAGAGTATGTCACTATTGATTCAATCCCCATCTCTTTCCATTCTACTGCATTCTTGATCTCGGGTGTATTTGTATGTTAAGCGTGGCACGCTGAATCAGTACCAAGTGTTCCTGTGGATCCGCATATACTAGATTGCCACGGATATCAGTCATCACGCATATCTTTTGATCTGAGCTCGGAGACTTCATTAGATTGATGGAAGCCACATAATCTAATCACATGCAGTATGTGCGCCTTCGCCTGTCTCACAATAGCACTGTGAAAAACCAAAGGCAATTCTCCATCCTCCTTTTCTTTGCTTCTGCTGTTGCCCTTTCCTCTCAGGGAAACATGCTTGAGACGAGTGGAGTGCGTATTATTTGGAAGTGGAACAGACGAAAGAGAGGAAGTTGAAGTGCAAAGAGTGGAGAGAAGAGAAAAGAAAAAGGTTCAAGTGTCACAGGGAAGCCACAGCGGGCGGGTAACAGAAGCATTCCGTTCGCAACGCGTAAAAAACATTTTAGAAGACTGGTCTAATTTTTTTCCGAAATGTACGTGCTGCTATCACGTCTGATGTAGCTATTTCCCTTGATTAAAGTGGAAGCTAATTGTTGTAGCAGACGCAACGCACACAGAACGCTTCAGTTACGTGCCTGGTGTAGCTTCCCTGTGAGTATATTATAGGAACAGTGTAGCCATGACAGTGAAGTGTGTTTTCAGTGTGTTTTGCAGCTCTATGGAAATGAACATGGCTTACTGACACCATACAATCAATCACAATCAATACTGACACAATACAATACAAAAATATAGGCTAATTTTATTGTTTAACCCATCAGTGTTTAAGTTAGCACCATTAATACATATACTCTTTACATTCTTACCTTGCTTGGCCTCTAATCCATCTCAAAGTGTTACAGGAGTCTTGTATGTTACACAACATGCCATCATGCATTCCATGTGGGATAACACCACATACTGTAAAGACCATAAGGGTGAAGAGGAGATGATACACGGGATGTTCCACTGGGAAGGCAGGGCATACACGCAATGTTAAAGCCTCCTCAGTGCAGCACCCCAACCCCCCCCCCCCGGGGCAACATGGTGCACCCTCAGGCGGGAGTGCTTAACCCGAGTCCTTTAAATTTGCCCCCCTGCTGCGCTCAAGAGATCTGTGGCCATACAAGCAACAATGCTTATCCCCTAATGTAAACAAACAGGATGATGCGCATACTCTTCACAACCCCTAACACTCTCACAACACACACATACACACACACACACACACACACACACACACACACACACACACACACACACACACACACACACACACACACACACAATTTTAAGAAACCTTTACCCCCCACAAGAAAAAAACAAAAAACATAATCACCACAAGAGCCTTCCACAGGCCTCCAGATGATTTTCTGCTGATTGCAATAATGCAGTTCCTACCAATCAACCCCACTGCCACATTCACATCTTGCACATAAACAAATACAAATCCTTTAAACAGCATATCGGAGGCAGAAGAGAAATAAGAAGTTGCCAATTACTGTACTAGAATGCAATTGAGATGATTGGATATGCTCAGTGTCCCTCCAGTCCCTAAAGCATTGTGATGCTGGATACATACATACTGTAGCCAACCACTGCTGTCAAAGTGCAAAGTAGGAAGAATACTGTAGCATAAATGATGATGAACTGCATGTGCCCCTCGGCAGGGTTAGTTAGCTGCCCACAGATGATGATGATAGATGCTGGGGCACCAAGGGCTGGAAAACAAGGTTTGCAGGATGTTGAGGATCAGCGCCCTGTTTTTTTTTTTTTTTTTTGTTTCCTCTCCTTCTTCGTCGTTCTTTTCTTTGCCTTCCTTTTCTTTTTCTTTTCTCACAGACCAAAAATAGGCCACGGTACTGTAGGAAGATTAATTCCCCACTCCAAATATTTACCCGAAATTTAAAGTGATAGTGTTAGTCTTGATTTAGCACACTGAAAAAAACAGTATTGTGAATTCAAAAGTTTCTTGCAAAGAAATGCATATGATATAATATATAAATATATTTCCTCCAGTGATACATTATAATACTGGGAATGTGTGCAATGTAGCTGATGAAATTATTATTATTACAAACATGATAATAAAAAAAGAAACAATTATTGTGTACTTGTTGTTTTATGTTTTATTTTTTGATCCACTGATTGTTTGTTTGTGTGTGTGTGTCCGTGTGTGTGTATGTGTGTGTGTGTGTGTGTGTGTGTGTGTAAACAAGGACCTTGGGCACATCACATCTGTGCTTACTTTACAAGTATCCACGATACATTATCCACGGTACATTACAGACCTATATGTGCAGTTTTGTGTGCGTATGAATGTGAGTGTGTGTGTGTGTGTGTGTGTGTGTGTGTGTGCGTGCATGCATGAGGTGTTAGGATTGTTCACACCCAATCCCTTAAGATGTCTTTAAGCCATGCGGTGGTGAGCGAATGAGAAGGGGGTGGAGGGGTGGAGAGTAAGGACATATTACAAGACTTTAACTAATCCCGTCGGAGTTGATTCATTCTCACATGAAACCCTGTACAGATGCAGAGCCATACAAGCCAGACCCACCACCCCCTCCCCAGCCGTCGCACTGCAGAGACCAAACGCTATTAACCCCTCACACGCCAAAGACCTCCTCCCTGTGGATATCCTAGCCACAGCAGACTTTTCATATTCGCTTCACTTCAGCTGTCACGCTGTCAAATGGGATCTAATACAACAGCGCAACATTTTGGCCTCCAAATGTTAGTTCTGCTTTGTTGATGCATGTTGAACACACATATGTAAATTGAGTAGGCACAGGGTAGGCAAAACCTGCAGAATTTTCACAAAGATAACCCAGCAGTTCTAGTGCTGAGGTGAGACATGGATCCCACGGCACAATACAATTGCAAATCAGCCCTGTTTTTTACCTCCATAAACATGAACCATGTTACTGTAATATCATTGGACTTTGACAGTAAGACTTGGAGTTTGCAAGAAGCTGCAGAAGTAGGGGTGGAGGCCCCTTTTAGGGACGTGGTTTATCTGGTTCACATAGTTGGTGGTAACATCATGTGGCGATCATATTACGTTTGTGGTAGGGTACATCTAGTTGGATGTTGACGGCCACTGTGACCAATAACAGAATGACATAGCATATGCCATAACACAATAATAACATGATTATACCTGTCTTATGATAGAGGGTTAAGTGCAACTGTTGTTGCTGTCATTCTCTGTTACAAAATCAAACAAGAAGCCTTTAAGAAGCCTTAGGTTACAGTGATTTTAGAACAGTTAACAGGAGTTGTTTGGCACGGCACGAATCAGACTTGTAACCGGAGGGTTGCCGGTTCGAGCCCCGACCAGTGGGCTGCGGCTGAAGTGCCCTTGAGCAAGGCACCTAACCCCTCACTGCTCCCCGAGTGCCGCCATTGTAGCAGGCAGCTCACTGCGCCGGGATTAATGTGTGCTTCACCTCACTGTGTGTACACTGTGTGCTGTTTGTGTTTCACTAATTCACCGATTGGGTTAAATGCAGAGACCAAATTTCCCTCACGGGATCAAAAAAGTATATATACTATACTATACTATACTTTTTTGTTAATGTCACTGCAATGCACAATCTACATACATTCTCATCAATCATTTTGACCTCAAATTTCAAACCACTTCAATTAAGGAAGCAGAATCAGTGAGATTTATTTGAAGCGACACATCATATTAACATCTGTAAAATAACAGCATTTCACCAGACATTCTAAGGGTTGTGCTAGGTGACCTACTGCAGAGTGAGCTTGTAGACTGACAGGGAGGCCACACAGGCACACAACTGAAGCGTTCCGTCCCTGGTGCGTCTGCTGCAACAATTAGCTTCCACTATAATCAATGGAACTGGCCATACCAGACGTGAGAGTGGCGTATACGTTTGAAAAAAAAAATTAGAGAAGTGTTCTAAAACGCTTTACACTATATGTGAACGGAGCGCTTCACAGTTGTGGGCACTGTGTAGCCTGGGCCTGACACACTCAACCATTCACTGCAGGCTCGCCGCTTTTGTGGACACTGATTACAGAGTTGCCATGGCGGTGGACGGCGGCTGACTTCAGAGGTCTCGGAGCTGATGTGCGGAGCTCAGCGGGGGAAAATGGCCACTCAGTCTCGACCGCTGGCAGGGCCTTCATCTTCTTGTTTTCTTTTTAAGTTATAAAGAACCGTTGGCCCCCTCTTTACAATAACGTAATCTATGGGAGCCTCAGAGACAAGACAGAAGGTGATTATGCTAAGAGATAGCAGCAGGAGACAGACAAGTGTGTGTATGTGTGTGTGTGTGTGTGTGTGCGTGCGTGTGTTTGTGTGAGAGAGAGAGTGTGTGTTTGAGAGAGAGCAAAACATCCTTGCCAAAAAGCATTCTCCTTTAAGACTGTGTGGCTTTAACTATTCATGGGTTCTCATGCTCCTGGGGATGACAGGTAAATGTTCATTAAAAAAATGGAGACAAAAGTCAGATTGATGCACCTATAACGAAAAAACGCTTTAGGAGGAGAATAAATTGGCTATGAATTCATCTCCAAAGGACTCTTTTGCAGTGATACTTAGCATGCAATAGCAGCCCTATTGGGGTTTTTTGCATGGCAGGATACTGCATACTCGTGCTACGTGATGCTTTTGAAAGGTCACCTTCAACTCACAAGTCAGCAGAAAGAAAAAAATCTAAAAGGTAAAGAAAGAGAGAGAGGGAGAAGAGAGAAAGAGGAGAGAGGAGAGAAAGTGTGTGTGTGTGTGTGTGTGTGTGTGGGGTGGGGTGGGGGGGGGGTGCTGCTTCCCCCCTCCTCTGTTCCCTTTGTTGACTTTCATTAGTATCCTCTGGACTCCAAGGGTGTCACATCCTCTCACAGGCAGACCACATGAAACAAAGAGGACAGGAGGAGAGAGACAGAGAGAGAAATAATATAGAGACATAAGAGAGAGAGAGAGAGAGAGAGAGAGAGAGAGAGAGAGAGAGAGAGAGAGAGAGAGAGAAAGAGGTGAAGAGATAAGACAGAGGGGGAAGAAGAAGGAGGAGGAGAAGCAGGAGAAGAAGGTGGCAGGGGTGCAGGGATGAATGAAAAGTGGTGGCTTGTGTGTGTGTGTGTGTGTGTGTGTGTGTGTGTGTGTGTGTGTGTGTGTGTGTGTGTGTGTGTGTGTAGGAAAGAGCAGCGGAGCACCTGACCTTGCTGTTAGACCCCATACTACCCACAGATGGAGCCAGGTGCAGCCTTCCCCTCAGCAGGGGAGCATATGGTGGAGACCAAATGGCAGGGGCAAGAGACAGAGGGAGAGAGAGAAAGAAAGAGAGAGAGAGGGAAAGAGAGAGGGAGAGAGAGAGAGAGAGAAAGAAGAGAGAGAGAGAAAGAAAGAGAGAGAGAGGGAAAGAGAGAGGGAGAGAGAGAGAGGTCAGGAGGGAGGGAGAGAGAGAGAGGTCAGGAGGGAGGGATGCAGGAGAGAGAAGGGGGCCGAGGTCAGGAAGCAAGAGAGGTGGACGGGAGAAATGATGGAAAGATTATAACCAAACAAAGGTAAACAGAAGGTGTGTGGGGTTGGTCAGAGAGTTGGAAAATGTGGGAGAGAAAGTGAGAAAAAGATAGACTCAACAAGGAGAGTGAAAGAGAGTGAATGAAGGATAGAGAGAGAGAGAGAGAGAGAGAGAGAGAGAGAGAGAGAGAGAGAGAAGATATCAAGAGAGGTCTACATGGGTAACGAGAAGAGAACAAGAGACTGAGACAGAGAGAGAGAGGGAGAGAGAGAGAGAGAGCATGGTGTATGTACAGAGGAAAAGATGAGGGAGAAGGGGTAAGGGGGGGGGGGGGGGGGGGGTGGTAAGGTCCGCTGCTGCTCCTGCTCACTTTAATAAGCGGCTGTTTGGCGTTGATCTGGTGACCTGTGCTGATGAGCAGCGTTTAATAGGCTGTAATCCAAGCAGATAGTCTGTCCCACTCGTCTCTGCCAAACCAGCAGCGACCTTCTGTTAACAGCGACCTACAGCGATCCTTGAAACGACAGACGCCATGGGAGGGGGCTTCTGAAACCTGGCCGGCAGCAACAAATCAGATCGGCTGTTTTTGCTTTTCTTTTTTTCCCTCTCTGTCTTTTCTTTTTTTTTTTACTTTCTTTGCCTATGTCTGGATCTGTGTCTCCTAGTATGAATTCACTTCATGTGGGCTGCTTTAGTTGTTGCTCACAACGGGCAAATCATCTGACGCTCAGCAGATCTCATCGACACCATCAACTGCATACTCACAAACAGCGCGAGTCCCTCTGCCAAATCTCCCACCACTAAGCCACTCTCTTCACTGTGCTGTGTGGTTGAATTGTTAGATACTTTTATTTGTATTAATTGGTGTGGTGGTTGCTTCAGTGTTCACTACTCCATGTAATTAACATTAATTAAGAGGAGCTCAATGTGCAGCAACACCATTTGGGACAGAGAACAGTCCAGTTTTCTTTGATATCACTTTGCCTGTGAGCGTACTGTATAAGAACTCGTGCCAATGATCTAAATGGGGAATAGTGATGTTTCATCTGCTGCCGTATGGGACAGAATTAGTCATGTTTGTTAGCTCTGACCTTCATGACTTTGTCACACATAAAAATGCAATGGGTTATGTTGCTTAAGAGATCCTGGGTGTGAGGCAAAATTGACTGTTTAACATGAGTCAGGGGTGAAGTCCAGCATTTAACATCAATTATGTTTTATTAATACAGACGTTTGTGGCGTGTTTGCAATATTGAATGCAGTAGCTAATGTCAATTAGTGGAACTATAGTGTAAATCTTGCCATGGGATAGTTGTGATCCTGACAAATCTGCTGTCTTAGATATATGTTGATCTTTACGTCACTTTAGATTATGATTTGTCTGTTGATGGTCGTGAGGCCCTCTCCTCGTTTGCGTTTCTCTCCTGGCTGTAATAGTCATCAAATCTGCCGGGTGTAAATCAAAGATGACGGTGCGAAACAGCCGGCGGACACCGCAGCTCGAGCGAAAAGCTTTCGACAATCAATCAACACCGGCGACAGGATGGAAATGACCCCGGTTCAGGATTTTTTATTAAATAAAGAAAACAGTGATTAGACTGGCTCGGCTGGGAGGGGCCCCCGTGTGAAAGACCAACAGCAGGGACAGGACTTGTCTGCCGTCGGGACATTGAGTTGCGTTTTTTCTTTTGTGGGACCCCTTCTCCCCCACATCCACCCTCCCTCCTTTTCATTTTAATACTTCCAATGCCCTCCAGCTGTACTTGCTCATCATCTCAAAGCCAATAATCCACATCAAGTTTTTTTCCCCCCTTCCGTCGCTACTTTGCTTAAAAGTAAAAGGGGGTTATTTAAGTTGAAGGGACAGATGACGGCAGACTGGCAGGGATTAATCCAACAGGTGCCACTCAGCGGGATTCATTAAAGGAGCACTCATGTCCAAAATGTAGTTCTTCTGACGTCTTAGAGCCTCGTGGAGCTTCCCCGTGGTGCAACACTGATCCCAGTCATTCAGCTACAGGTTTTTGAGCTTTTTTTGTAGATTCTGTACCAAAAAGAGACCAAAAAAAGCTCTGTTTCATAACTTGTTCCCAAACTGACCTCTTGCATCAAGTAGTCTATGGCATTAATTTACTTTGGTGATATAATGTTGAAGAATTTCCACGAGTGCCAAATGTAATTACAGTCATGCCGATATCCTTTACCAACAGCACAAACCACAAGTGCCTTTTATTGCTTTTATACAGTTCAACAGTTCCATTACAGCCTACTTTAGCTTAAAGACACAAAATTGCACAAAAAAAACCAAACAATTTATGTTGTTTATTTTGATTTTTGTTTGTTTATCCTCTGCCCCAAAAAATAGTTCCTATCTTAGCCTTGGTGTTTCCCGCCATGTGCTGCGAGAGGGGCTAGGCTGTTTGTGCACACAATCATTTGTACTGTATTGCCTACTTACTTGTCTATGTCTCATATTAAATTGAACATTTACCTACTCTTCATTTACTCAATTTTTTCACTCAAATGTGACATTATGAAATCGCTATTCTCTCGCTTTGAATAAATGGAACGTTTCCATTGGATAATTGGACAACTGGACAACACTGCAAATGTCCAATAAATTCATTTAGGCACAGGTGGACTCCAATCAAGTTGGATGGATGCACGAGAGCTCAATTGCAAGTGTCATAACAAAGGGTCTGAATATTTATGTAAATGAAATATTTCAGTCTTTTATTTTTTTTTAATAAATTTACAAAACACTCCAAACACCTGCTTTTTGTGGAGTGTTGGGGTATTGTGTGTAGACTGATGAGGGAAAAGATGAATTGAATCCATTTTAAGATCAGTATGAAACAAAACAAAATGTGAAAAACTTGAAAGCGTCTGAAAACTTCCTGGCTTTAGACTGCTTAAACAAACAAGTGCATTCCTAAGACATTTCCGGTGGCACAGTTAACAACATTGAGCTAATGGCAACTTGGGGACAAACAAAAAATCATTTTTTTTCTTAATTTTTGTCATTTTCATTTCAAAGCATCTGCATTGGTTTTGAATGTTTCAACCGGAAACCCTCTAGGAACAGATTGAAAGGGTCTATATATATATTTCTTTCCAGATTCAACAAAAAAATATGAAGCTGAATACAACTAAAAGAAAATTCCATCTGTTCAGAATGTCGTGACTGTCTGAGTGCAGGCTCTAACTTGTTATTTAGAGTTTTTGAGAATTGAGAGATGGCACAAGTGTGCTGTGCCACTCTAGTAGGCTCCTGTGCATTGTAAACACTGCTTACTGCATTGAGAAAAAGCAGTGGGTTTATACAAAAACAAAATACTACAGAAGTTCACTTTTATATCTTGCAAAAATGTAGCCTGGAAATCCAGCCCCACATCTAGAAAGATTAAGGGTCTGGCTATGAGTAATGGAAATGACCAAGTCGAGGGGAGGCACCATAATCATGCATTTGAAAATATCACTGCACACAATTAGATAACACTACGACCAATGTTTACTGACTGATTCCGGACTTCGACGTTGCAGCACTGTCGTCATCTGTTTAGCTTGCCTCTGGCCCGCCTATATCAGATACACCGATGTGATTGGTGCAGGTCGGCTCCAAGGGCATGGATAATGAGCATCATTACTGATTGCCAGAGTGACTCACTGAGCTACTTCAGGCAACCCGCACTTCTTGTATGAGATCCAGGAAGTAAACATGGCTAGAGTGCACTTTTGATATGCTCTGAGAGGTGTTGTGTTTCTTTGATGGGTGGGAGAGAGGGAGGGGTGGAACATTACCTATGGTGTAAATGAAAAGGGTTCTCTCTCTCACACGACCACACACACACACACACACACACACACACACACATGCTAACACACGTACTCACACACACAGCACCATTGTTTGTTAGTGGGTGGCAGTGTGTCACATAACTAGGTAAGCAATAAGTGAAAAGGAGTGGACAAGAGGGAATACAATAGCCCCCCCCCCCCTCGCTCCCTCAGTGATTACTTTGTAATGCTGAGGGACTAAACCTGCCGAATGGAAATGAACAAGATACATTGTGCCTTGATTTTGTTTTCTTCTGATCTCTCATTTTCATTTCCTCTATACATTTTCACTCTAAAACGTAACGTTTCCTTTCCTATAACTCCTCTGTTTGTCTCTGTTATGTTGCAGGCAGCCATGAGAACAGCATGGGGCTCATTCTGTGCATGTACAAACTGATGATTAAAAAAAGCGCCCCCAGTCCAATCACAACCAGACGAACAATTACATGCTCAGACGACTAAATGCACTATAGCAAGTGATAATTGTGAGAATGCCAGTTAATGTGTGTAAAAGTCAGTGTTAATTGGGTTAGTTTAGAGGAAATTGGAGCCGCTTTAAACTTCTTTTTCGTCTTTTTTTTCTTTCCTTTCGTTTTCTCCACTCTTTATAAATCTGCCCACTCACTTCAGTGTTTTACTACCGAGAGAATGGGTGTTGGATCTCTAATGAACTTTCAGAGAGCACACATGGTGATGACGCAAGAGTGTGCTATAATGTGTTCCTCTCTCTCTCTTTCTCTCTCTCTCTCTCTCGGGCCACTGCAGTATCACTCTCCCCTGCAGGCCTCCGAGGACAGTCTTTAATCCTAATTGAAACAGAAGCCAAAAGTGCCGGCTGACACTGCGATAATGATGCAGACACAAACGCTGAACTTCCAGCTGAGAACTGAGGAGAGCAAGTGAGCGAGTGAGTGAGAGGGAGGGATAGAGAGAGAAGAGAGGGGGGGGGGTGAGATCGAGAGATTGAATTAGAATTAGGAATAATTAAAGTGAAAACATCAAGGAGAAGAGGCTAAAAAGAACAAAGTAAGACAGAAGATATTCATAGATAAACATAAACAGACAGTCTAAAAATACACATAAGGGAGTGAGTGAGACACTGGATAGAGGTCAAGAGTGACTGAGATAAGTAGATAGATGAAGAGAGAAACTGCAAGAGGGAGAGAGTGAAAGAGAGAAAGAAAAAAGAGAGGAGGTATCTTTTGAAAAAAATATGGCTGGCTTCTCCCTCTCCATTGCTCAAGCACTGTATCATAAAATGAGAGGGCCTTTTAGCGTAATACTGAAATTAATGAACTCAAAATATGTCAAGGAGCTGTGAAAAACCAGAATCAGAGGCCTGCAAAAAGCTCCGGCAAATAGACAGCCATTACCAATTCACTGGTGTTAAAATCCAATTATTTTCAGAACAGTGTAATTTTCAGCTTCCTGGATTACGAACAATGACGTCTAATGGAATTCTTACCGACAGGAAAACTTAAAGGAGAAAAAAGACGGGCAAAAGTGCCTGAACACTTTTTTTATCCTTGACAATCTTATTATCCTTTCAACAAAAGAGGTCATTCACCAACACACCTGCAAATCTCTATATCAGAGTGTGTAATTTTATAGGGCAATTGAGTGGATACTCAGTTCAGTCGTGAGCTACAGCACACTTACCCAAACCACGAAAGGAGATAAGGTCGTAAAAACATGTTTTAATGTCTATTTTAGCTTTTTATTTAAAAAAAAACATAGGAGCTATGATATTGATATGATAGTTAAAAGGTTATTTGTGATATCCACTCAGGTCTTTAATCAATCCACATGCATATTGATTAAGGATATTTTGTTACAGCATAAGTTATAGATCTGGATATGGAAGCTAACATCAAAATATCTTGGCATGTCATTTTGTCAGGTCTTCCATGTTATTGCATTGCAATCCATTGGTTCACAAATGTACATACACCGCAGTGTTTCAAACTGTAGAGTGGGAAAGGCATTTATAAAGTTGTAAATGCCCTCTCAGCAGATCTTCTGAGAAAACTCCAATTGGCCTCCGGGTTCCTTTACATTTCCCCAAAACCAACTTCTCGTTCACCTTGACGTTTCTTCTGGATCCGCAAATGTCCACCAGCTGTTTTCTCTCTTCTCCCTCGGCTCGCTGTGTTTGCTTTTCCAACACACACTGAGATGAAGACACCAGATCTGCCCTCTTAAGTCTTCTCAGCATCGCCCCCTCCCCCCAAACACACACACACACACACACACACACACACACACACACTTTCCACACTACAGGGGGTGCGATGGTGAAGGGGGAAAAGAGAAGGTATTATACGCCAGAGCTGCTGCCTTCTAAACCCCACAGAAAAAAAACTGTTTGACAAGTGCTCGGGGTTCATCTTTTTTTTCCCCTGTGGATGTGTGTGTGTATGTGTGTGTCTGTGTGTGTGTGTGTCTGGAGCTTATGCAATATTAATGCATTGATATGCTAATCTGACACCTGATCATCATTCCATCGGTCCAATCTACCCCCCTGCGACTTGCTGTCTTGCCTCGTCGGCGCTTTTCTCCCAGCGACGGGTGTTTGCATGGAGAGGCCTGAGAATAGGCTGCTCACTCCGTTACTCTACAGTAGTCTCTTGTCATTAGGTGTCCTGGGGTTGTTTGTATCGCTGCTGAGCAAATGCACAAATGTTGTACGGCATGTATAAGGTACAGAGGGGTTCCAGAACAGAGAAATACAATGGAGACCATTCAAAAACACCATACAGTCTATGCAGACTGCGTTGGTTGAAACTGGGTGTCAAAAATGGATGTCATATTTATGTGTGTGTGTGTGTGTGTGTGTGTATGTGTGTGTGTCTGTCTGTCTGTCAGTGTATGTGTACGTGCGTGTGTGTATGTGTGTGTCCGTGTCTGTCAGTGTGTGTGTGTGTATGTGTGTGTGTATGGGTGTATCAGAAACACACACAAACACAGATTAAACAAACATTAGATTAGATTAGAGCCCATAATATCAACATGCAGATTCAGGCCTCGAATTCTGTTTTTTATTTATTTATTTATTTTTTGATTGAAAACCATGAAAGCGGGTTTTCTCCAAAGCCTTTTAGAGCAGAGCTGTTGAACAGCTCTTCCGACAGGTCCACCTCTGACAGCCAGCTTTGATCTATCCAGGGATTTGCTCAAGCATTTCAGATCCACCTTAATCTTGGAGTAGACCATAAACTCAGTTTAACTCCTCTGCTAGACACATGGCCTCTTAGACCGCAGGCTTGCCTTTTAAGCAATCATGGGTTAAGCTTTGTGCATCGCACATCGCCATTTCCTCCCGACGTCCCATACCTGTTTTGATGCACAGGGATTTGTAACAGGCCTTACTGGATTGTATAAAAAATGCTGATTTCAGGATTATGGCATCCCATCAAGCATAACAATGAGGCCTGATTCTAACTCGCCTTCTCTATACAACTGGCTGTCACTGTTTCATTTCTGCGGCAGGGAGTTGAGTAAGTGTTGCCTGAGTTGGTTCGGCTAAATTATGAGGGAAGAAAGTTTCATAAACTCCCCCCCTCCTTTGCTAAGTGGTGAGGAGGATTCAATTTTATGGGTGTGATAGGCCCCAGCATGATTGAAATTCAGAGACGTCCTTTTTCCTTCCTCAGATATGGAAATTTTCTTGGGCGAGACCTTGCTATTTCAGCATATCAATGCGGTTAATAGGGGATGGTTAAACAGGGTGGGAGGACTCTAATCTCCCGCGCGCCAGAGATATCGTCCGTAATTCAGCAAAGTTTCTCACTCTCTCTCTCGCCGATGTCGAGCACTCTCACTTGAGCTCGCTGATCCTCTTAGCTCAGATTTACAAAGGGGAGACAGGGCTTGTCATTCTTTTCTTTTGTTGAAATATTATGATAAAAATGCCATAATTGAAGAAAATGCGTGTCTCTGTTGAACCTGAGATTAAAAAGTTTAGCAGGGCCTATTGTTTTGCAAGTGTTCCACCTCTTTGTATGATGTCACAAAGGTACAACAGAAATGAGACATCAGGAATGTCAGTGCGGTGAATGTTAATCTACTTGGAATGCTATATGTTCAGTGTCTTTTAAAAAAATCAGGAGAAACATTAGTATTCTAAGAGGGCTGCTAATGCCAACCAACTTAATGTTTCGCTAATGTTAAATTACAACAGTAAGCTTTTTAATGGACACTTTACTTCGGCTGTGACTGATGTTGTTTCATAACAGTTCACAAGTTCGAGAGAACAGAAGTACAGAAAAGAATGTATATTGAGAAACACCCCCACATTCTCCACAACATGCTAGCAAATCAAAAGAGCATATTTCGCAACAGACTCATTCAACACTGATGCGCTTAACTAACCTAACTAATTAAGATGTTACAGATACAATTTCAATGCTGAGTATTCTAAAATACATGACGACTTCAGATGTGCTTTGGAATACTACCTAGTTTAACTGGCAAGATATGAAATAATATTTTTTATGCAAATATTCTTCACCTAGTTGAATTTATAAATAGCCATCTCTATTCTGTCAAGCATTTGCATGGCTAGTGTAAGTTAATTATCTGCATCTGCATCTACAGTAACTACTTCTCTTAAAACTTAAAACTCATTGTGAGTAATTGTATAAATAGTGATTAATTTATACTCATGGAAGGTCATATCCAGCAATGTACATTAAAGCCAGTGTACTGGAGTCCAGTTAGCAGCATCTAAGATCTTGCCTGTCAGGGCTCCAGGGTCTTCTGAGGGTTGTTGTGTGATGCAGCAGTGAGTGTGTCTGTTGGACATCCCACCTTACAGCAGAGCCACAGTCCTCTTTGTATGCTACAGCCTTCGCTCTCTCTCTCCCTCCCTCACAGCGTCACAGCCAATCAAAAGCTGCAGCCTCATTGCCTCGCCTCGTTTCAGGAGCAGTGCGGCAAAGTTGACGCGGGACAGCCAAAGGGTTCCGCTGTGCCATTCTCCTCTCCTCTTCTCTCCTCCTCCTCCCCCTCTCCTCACTCCTTTTTCTCTTACCCACACAATCCCTCAGCCTCTTCCCTTCCTCTCCCAGTGAAAGCTCCTGTCTATTCTCCACACAGCTCAATGCCCGTCTGCTGGTGCAGTCCCTGCACTGCTGCCGTCACCGCACCTCCTCCGACACCTGTAGGGCTCTCCAGAACACAGGTTTCCATGGAATCCATCACATATTCCAAACTCAGGTTCCCTCTGTGCAATCTAAGCCTCTCAAGGCTTCTTCTTTCTTTTTCCCCCTTCATGAAATTGAAATGGGGAAGGGGTTGCCAAAGTTCAGAGGAAAAAGTGCCGGATCAGGTGAACAAATCAGTTCAGTTACTTCATTAGATCCCATGCAAGGTAGAAATGGGCAGACATGGTGAAGTTTATATTGAGTGACACGGATGAAATGGTCTGTGTGGGAATGTGGGTGTTAATGTGTTCATGTAGTCCAGTAGGATTCAATCCCAGAGTCCTATGTGCTATGTGTTCATGTAATAGGCAACGTAAGGTTCTATAGGTTAAGTGCTATGACCTATTTCACACCATCCCACTGCGCAAAGACACGTCCAAATGACATCTTTTACAAGTCCAATTTTGAAGATGCAGACTGTGACACCAGATGACGTTTTTTTTTTTTCTCGATGTCCAGTATTGATGTCCACAGGACCTCTGTATAATGTCCAATAAAGGTTATAGTTCAACTACATATTGACGTCCAAGTGGGGTCATGGTTAGATGTCCGAATAGCGGACCTAGTTTGCACGTTGTGTAGTTGTGACGCAATATAGACATGATCTGCACGTCCATCAGACGTCTAATGTTTAGTGGGATGTTAATTGTACCTGCATATCAAGGCCTCTAGCTTATGTGGTCCATGTGTGTGACCGTTATTATTGTATGCTTTTGCCTACTTCTGGGCGAGATAACCTGACCCATGCCATCTGTGTCCACTTTGTATGTGCTCACACATAATGGGCTGTGCCACAGCAGTGTTGTTATTGAATATATTCGCCTGTTCATTTGCTGAATGTGATGCCGAAATGGCCCACCTGGGCTGTGATTGGTCGAAGCGTCAAAGCAGAAATCCTCGGCTGTGATATTGACTCCTTATTTTGCTTATGATTTGTCTTGTAAAACAGCAGACATCACACGCACATGTCAACAAGGTTAAAAAACTTGATTTGCACCATAGGTGGTCTTGAAGTATGTTTGTTTTCATTACACTGGCATAAGTAAACAACCACAAAAAATAATGTAAATAATTTCCATCCTGTGTAGTGGACGTTTTCTCGTCAGGTTGTTTTATGTGACTGCACTTTGCCTGCAGAGCCAATTCTCAGTCCCTCTGTGCATTATCATTCAGGTGCTGTGTGTGCATCAGCTGTGGCATTGCTCAGATGGTTCACAAACCACGCGGCACCTTATCGACTGTCCTGCACCTGTGAATACATCTGTTTGGGCTGTTTATTTTAAACTCTTGTTGGCTCAAGGCTATGTTTTATTTATTTATTTATTTACTTCTTTATGTCTTTATTTATTTATTATAGACGCTGTTCAGCCCGGCCCTGAATATATTTAATGAATAATTGAATGAATAAGATGGAAATGAAATTACTCAGACGGAGCCCAATGAGAATTATGTGAATGAATGATGATGTTCTTTTCCTCAGGTTAATCTTTTGATCGTCTTGCCAAGGACCAATTCTCATTTATCTTCATGTCTTCATCTGATTCTCTTAGTTGATTTCAAACAACATCTATATTACATAATTTTACAATATGCCTTTCGCTCTCTGACGGCCAGGGAAAGAAAAAAAAGACACTAGTGCACTGTGCAGTACAAGACTCTGCTGTTAGTTGGAACTGATTTTATGTCAGAACCCACCCACCCGCCTGCAGTTCTATTTACGGAGAGACTGTATGTTGTGTGTCAAGCGGTACATATTTTGTGGTTAGCAAAACACATGGTCCATCAAACACCAAGTATAGAGCATGTTGCAGTGGATCAGAATCACAATCCTTATAGCATATCATCATGCCATACACTCTTTTGATCGCACTGCATACTGTATGCAGGCTTTCATTTTAGGTGGGGGAGGAATCCCATTGGATTCTCTTTAACCATTACAGTTGGGCTGTCAGTAGTTCAAAAATAAAGATTGGTCTTTGAATAGTGTAGCCTTGCTCCAACTGTGGGAGGAGAGGCGGTCTGACTCGGTGAATAACGGCATCTTCTCCCATCAATGAGAAGACGAGGCTGACATCTTTTGGCTGGTTGTATCTGCCACTTCTCCCCCCATTAGTGTTCGACTGCTGGTGACAAACCAGACAGGCGGCAGTTGTTAAATAATGGCGAAGGCAGAGTCAGGAGGCTGCATAGTTTACTGTCAATCCAATATAATCTGCATGTCAAATTACAGATATTTTAAGATCGTCATCACTTTATTTTCTTGCTTGTATTTTAATGAAGTCTATGTCTAACTGCAAGACTGTGGTTTAGCATGTGACAGGATTCTTTTGCAAATGAATCACTTCTAAGTGTTACATTATAATAGATTTACCATTAGCATAAGAGAATAGACTATTGATAGAACAGATTAGTTTATCAACAATGTTCATCAATGTTACTCTATTTAGACTACATTAATGTCAGTGCCGCCATTCTCAGCCTTAAACATTAATATACTGTATAATTAAATTAAACACATTTAATTTAATAAATAAACAAATGTCCTCCCATGATAAATCAGACCGTCAGTTAGGTTGGCATAGGCTATTTGCACCATGGTGCCTGAGAATGTTGATAAGAAAATATTGGTACTGTAATCAGGGGTGTAGTGAAAAAACAAGAAGTGAGTAAACTATGAATTCTGTAATCTTGGTGAGGTGGACTGCGCCATAGATATCAGATTTTTGAAAAAGACATTCAGAACATGTTTGATGATGGTGGAGGTTATTGTCCAATGTTTATAACAATACCAGTGATATTAAATGGTTCCTAGAGTGTTGATGAGTGTACATATTGTGAATGTGGATAATACAGTGTGATTTTTGAATATTAAAAGTCGCATACACTCTTTTGTGCGGTGGATAAACTATCAAGAGGTGGATATGAAATATATCAGAGGTGGATAAACTGTGATTACTTGCGTTTAGCCTCCACTACAGCCCTGACTACAATATCTAAATGTGAAAATGTGCTCATGCTTTTTCCAAGCACTCCACCACATGTGCCAAAAGCAGTCTCTTTCCCACCTCAGGTGAATAATTCATTGGCTGCTGACTATCTATTAGGGAAATGTGGAAAAGGCATCCACTCAAGGCATTGCCCCCAGCTCTAGCCACAATGTTCAACAGCCCTGATAGTCATCACTTTGACAGATGTGCCAACAGTCGGGATCTGATTTATATATCAGGAAAAATCCCTAATTTCAAATGACATGAACAAGTTAAAATTCTTTAAAATTGCATAATCATATGTACATTATCCACAAAGTATCCTATCCAAGTTTCCTATAGGCCTGTGTCATTTTGTTGCTTTTCAGCATTATAGACCAGGTGATGTCTATGCCTGGACATCCAACAGACCGTTGTGACCCAGGGAGAGGTGAAGATGTCACAGAGACACTATGACAGCATAAAAAATGTATGTGAGGTCTCGTCTTAGTTCCCCGTGATTTTCAGAAATATAGCCAGGCCTCTCTACCTTCTCAGACATTCAACCGACTGGTAGAGTATGCATACACAACTGAGGAACCCTCAGCCACAGACTTAGCCAACAGCACAGTCATTAGTCTGTTCTAGTTAACGGCATAGACCCATCTCAAATACTCTATTACATTCTATTCTGTTAATGGCAGAGTCTCAGTCGGAAAAGTAAAGGTCAGTATTAACAACTCTGGACTAGAGAATTAAACCCTGATTAGGGTAATGTACAGAACCTGGGGCAAGAGGAAGCAGGTAATGACTAGGATGATGGACACTCCTGAGGAATCACCATGGCACCATGGTCATTGGTCTCAGCGAGCTTCGAAAGCAATTAGCCACAAATGACAGGGTATCCATCATTCGGTCAGGTTTAGCTTTCTGTAGTCACAAGATAGCCATAAGTGTCCAGTGTACAACTCAAGCAAGAATGGTGTCTATGGCTGGGGAGCCAGAAGCAGATGTGAGGGGAGATGAGTGTGAGAAGAGAGAGAGAGAGAGAGAGCGAGAGAGAGAGAGAGGGAATGGTTTCACTGCTCAAGGCAGGTAACGTCTGGCTGCACATTGAGCAAGAAACTTAACCCCCAACTGCGTCCAACGGCTGGAAGAAAAATGTGATGTATCAACGTACTCTTTCTAACATTTCATCTTTTTACAGTGTGAGAATTATTTAAAGCCTATCGTGTGTCAGTCATATGCCTGCACATGCTAGTGCTGCTCAACTCAACATTATTATAAAAATCCCAGGAGGGGTGGAAACATTTCATAATTTGATATTTACATAATACATTTTCATTAAATTGTTCAATAGAAATCCAATCTTAAAAAAGATTACTGTTACTGAAGAACATAATAAAAGCTCTCATAGATTTTTTATTATATATTTATCCTTTTGGGTTTTTAAATGCACTAAATAATGGTTTAGTCATAACTGAAAATAGTCGTAAAAATAGGTATGTAGTGAAATGGTATTTTTATTGTACATATTTAATACCATTCACATCTAGCCATTGTTGCCTTGGCCATGAGTTTGACATTTGGGGCTGACACCCTAAAGTAGCCAGAGTGATGGATAAATTGAGAATAAACTCTCGACTGCAGGCACCTTAAATGTCACCAGTGACAGACAACAAAAGAAAAGATCAGCCTGAAAGAAACAGACATAAGTATATATTTATACTGTGTGTGTGTGTGTGTGTGTGTGTGTGTACAAGTGATATTGCAGCACAAAGAGTGAGGCTGGAGAAAAGAGTGAGTTTGGAAGATATCTATATAAATATAGGGCACTTAAAGACTTTGAGAGAGACAGAGAGAGAGAGAAAGAAAGATAGTGCAAAGAAAGTTACAAATCAGATTCATTCATTTATTCATTCGTTCATGAGATGGCATTGTCAGCAGGAACATCTTGTTCATCGCTCCTCACGCGGCCTTGGGAAGCACACAGAGGCTGCATTAAGAATAGCTTCAGTACAAACAGATGGACACTGCAGGACACGCTTGGCCATTGAATCTACATGGAAAGCAAAGCTTTGAATAAAAACTGTGGCTCAAGGTCTTTCATCGTGACAATAATCGTTTTACAAAAATGATCCAAACATTGTGCATGACTTTGGTCTGAAGTTGTGCAAAGGGAAAGAAGGCAAACTAAGAAATACCTGACAGTAGTCAGAACATCTGCTCATTAAAGCACATAAGTATGACTTATTCTAAGATAACTTTTAAATGGTAGATGTCAGCAAGATCTGATGGTAAGATATACCAAAGCTTTGCTGTGTCATGCCAGACACAATGTGTAGCATCACATTCTATTTTTTTTTAATTCAGAACGGGGGGATTATAATGGATTTTGGTGCTGTCGTTCAGATAGAGGAGTTTTGGCCAAGAATAGCAGTGATAAAATAATCCGAAAAGAACAAGGGGAGACTAAAAGCATAGTGCATTGTAATCTACTTGTCATCACTCTACCTCTCCATCTTTTTCTGTCTCACCCTGTCACTCTGTTTTCTCTCCATCTCTGTCTCTCTATCTCATTCTCTCATTCTTCTTGCCTGATTCCCTCTCTCTCACCTCTCTCTCTCTTTTTCTGTCTGTCTATATATAAAAATATCTGTCTGTCTCCCCTCCTTCTCTTTCCCTCTCTCTCTCTCTCTCTCTCTCCCTCTCTCTCCTCCCTCTCGCTCTCATTCTAAAGAGCCCATTGTTGCAAAGCTCTCTTGGGGCATGACCCTGGCCAGTCTAGAACACAGAAAAGACTAGACAGCCAGCAGCAAATGAATAAGAACTCGTCAGTCCTCCTCCTATCTCACGATGCACAGAGCCCACTCAGGCAACAAAGGCCGGGATCATATAAAATGCACGGAGAGGATCCATTTTCAGCCAGAACACCACATGCACAGTTTGTTTATGAGTCGGCGAATATCATGGCGCCGTTATGTGTTCACACGGTTCATCTTTCATCTGTCTGCAGGATTGCTGGAAAACACAACACAGTCACGGAGGGCACATGAAAGGCACATGCACATGTGATCAATCCCGTAGGATCACACCTCATCGGCAAAAACAAAACAAAAACAAAAAAACGAGGAACAGGGGGTGAGGAAGAGAAAGAGGAGATAGAGAAAAAGAGATAGGAAGAGAAAAAGGGAGAGAGGGATAGAAAGAGAGAGAGAATGAGAGAGAGAGAGAGAGAGAGAGAGAGAGAGAGAGAGAGAAACAAAAACTTAACAAGACTTCATCATGCATGCAGCTGTGGGATGATACGCATCACAAGAATCCTTGAATGGCATCCTGCAGATTTATAAATAGCGCTTATGAAAAATGCATACGCTTATTCAGAGCAGCATCAGCCTAATGTATTGTGGGTTGGAAGGCAGTGGTAGATTTTCTCCGGACAAAACCCAAGGTGTGACAGCATCTGTCAGTGCATCATCGAAGCAAATTTGCGGCAATCGGCACAAACTCAGACGAGCAATTTGTAGTTTTGCTTTGTTGTCTTGCATTTAAAAAATCCCAGAGCTACAATGATGCAACTCTGAAAGAACAATGAAACAGCTTTTTCCCACAAAGTGTTGACATGTTGTCAGGTATGGATTGATTGATTCATTCATGTTTCATTTCCAGAGATGTTTCAAGAAATTGTAGCCCATCAACATGCACAGAATGGCTAGAACTATTTGAGAACACTGTATTTTCACAAACTACATTACTGTTGTAGGCTACGTATAAAAATGATTTATTCAGGACAGTAAAAATAGTTAAAGACATCTCTATAAAACCTACAATTGTGCGAACCACATTATAATGAATATACAGTAATAAACCATTATACAGGCGTCCATACTGCACAGCATTAAACCAGACTGTCATAACGGTTGTAGAGCAACAAAGATGAAAACTATGAACACATTCATAATCAATTTCACCTTTATTCCTTTCTGGGGAACCTCGAAGGCCGTTATCCTGCTTATCCTCTGGTTGCCAATATGTATATCGCCAATAGTCATGCCTTTAATAGCACCCAAAAGAAAACAAGTGGTACAGGATTAAAAGAAGCTGACTTGTTCAGTTTGTTGTTGTCTTTCTTTGGTCCTGACAGCGGTAACGGTGGTAGTTAGCTCATGGCCTACCTGTTAGGTTTGGGCTTGTAACCGAAGGGTTGCCGGTTCGATCCCCGACCAGTGGGAATGGCTGAAGTGCCCTTGAGCAAGGCATCTAACCCCTCACTGCTCCCAGAGCGCCACTATAGCAAGGCAGCTCACTGCTCTGGGTTAGTGTGTGCTTCACCTCACTGTGTGTCCACTGTGTGCTCTGTGTGTTCACGGATGGGATAAATGCAGAGACCAAATTCCTTGTATACGCTTGTATACGTTCTGTATGCCCATACACAACAAAAATGTATTTAAAATATATTATCACAATATATTTCTGAAATATATGTAAATATTCGAAAGTGGCCCAAGAATATATTTTTCACACTTTTTTTCTGTATGCTTTGCACCATTAAAGCTTGATAAAGTTATTTGTGTGCTCTGGTCCTTCCCTGGGTTCACTATGGTTGTTATAGTTACCATTCAAAAGAGCATTGATATGGAACGGTGATTCAACTTTTTTTTTTTACCAGATCTACTTCAAATGTGTCCCGATATTCAGAATTAATAGCCACCCCACCCTCCAATCAGAAAAGATTATTTCATGTTTCTGGGGGATAAATAGCTAACAGCTGGAGGAGGGAAGCCAGCCGCTGAAGCAGAGTTAGTGAAGCAGATATAACATATGCATAATTTAAACAGTTGGCCATTAAATACCTGCAACTGTAAAGACTGAAGCTGTATCTTGTGTCTATCTAATAATTGCTTATGACCTACAGTTTAAGTGAAGGGGTTAGCCCTGAAGTTCCTGTCTGATAAAACTTCTGAAGCAGACAAGGCTAGCATTTTTCTCTGTGACATTTATAAAATGTAAGCAAAAAATACTTTACAAATTAGATTTAACTTCTGAGACATCCCTTCATAACATTTATTTACAAATCCCCAACTAGTGTGGTGAAGTGCAGATCTACTAGTGCACTCCAGCGAACAAGTAAACGCTCAACAAAGTGTGTATACCACTTGCGAAGATTAGGAAAGCTCTAGATTCAACAGAATTACTTCTTCATGGGTAATTCCTACTGTAATGCACCATGCCTCTTAAATCTATCACTTTGGTTGAGGTGAATCCAAGGGCAGAGTGAGCGAGAGAAGGTGGGCAAAGAACGAGAGGAGAGGAGGTTAACGCCAGGTATAAGTGCACTAACTGAGAGACCACTCGAGTGCTCTGCCACTAACTCTGAAGTGATTGAGAGAGGAACTGAGATGGAGAGAAAAAGAGTGAGAGAGCAAGAGAGAGAGAGAGAGAGAGAGAGAGAGGCAGAGAACAAAATAATGCACTTTTGTTCGAGTAGAATGATGGAAGGAGAAATTGGCGAGCCACCGACGGAGAGAGCGAGAGCAAAAGCTGAGAACGGATCGGAATGATGAAGTGATGACAGAAGATAATAAGAGAGAGAAAGATTGTTATGAAGATAAAAGCCTAGGTGCTAGCCATCATGGAAGAGGGGTGGGGGTGGATAAGGAGACAGAGAAGTTGGAGAGAAAGACACGAGAGATGAAGAAGAGTGATAATGAAAGATGAGAGAGAGTGTGTCCGTGTGTGTGTGAGTGTCCGTGTGTGTGTGTGTGTGTGTGCTCGCCTTGAGAGCCTCAGCCTGAGGTTATTCTCCTCCAGTGGCTGTGATGAGGTGCCGGGAAGCTTCGGGGTGACATCTGCATCATGGCTCCACTCCAACCTGCATCATGTCAGTAGTGCTGTCCTATTTGAAGGCTCAAGGTTAACCAATAACACAACACCTGCACCAGTCCACTTACAGCATATAGCACTGCCCAAGTGAAGAGGCTGTCATCTCTCACAAGGAGGTGTGTGTGTGTGTGTGGGTGGTGGGGTTTCCGTTGTTGTTGTTGCTTACCTTTCACTGACTCACAGCGTGAAAATGGAGTGAAGAATGAAAGAAAATATTTTGAATGTTTTTATACATTTGCACTGTAATTTTACTTTGGATCCAAAGTGTTTTTGTCTAAAACTATAATATAGATATAAAACCTATCTTACCATACACGTCTTTCTGACTTAGACATGACATCTTAATGCTAAGATGTTTCAATACATTTGTTGCCAAATGTATTGAAACATCTTAGTATTAACAGAACATTATTTAAAGTACTCATCCATTTCATTAAGGATTCTATCCATTTCAAAAGTTTTTCTCCAACAGAAGATGGTAATGCTAGCCCAAATATACTAATATAAATATAGTACTGTGCAGTGGCACATGAAAATGTAGGGGTGATCAAATTGAGCAGCAGTCGCCTGACCCGACAAGCTGTGTGAACAATCTCTGAGAAGCGCGAAGCCAAGCGTGAATGTGCAAAAATGGCAAATTATTATGTGTGCATGAGAAAGTGCATGCAGTTCACTGTATAATGCAGTTTGGGATCAGGATAAGCTCACTGACTGCTGTCCCTCTGCACTCTCGCTCTTTCTCTGTCTATTCTCTTTATTTCTTTCTCTCTTTCTCTCACTCTCTGCCTCTCTTTGCTGCACTGTTTCAAAAGCGGAGCTATCTGGAACTTCTAAAGACTCATTACAGGCTGGGGCTCGTTGAATGGCTTTGGAAGCCTAATGGGGTCTTTAGTCATTCCAAGACAAGTCAAAGGACAGGCCAGGGTGTTGCACTACATGAGGTGTGGGGAACGGGGGCTGTGATGACATTGTCAGCCTAATCAATATGATCTAATTTAGCAGGATTAGTGCGGCGAGTTGTCTAACTGGCTCAGATGTCAAAAGTGCATGTGTTGGGGTGAAAGTAACTTTATGACTTGCCGTGATCCATTGACAACCAGCCATCCTCTTCCTCTTGTTGTTTTTCTCCAGTAATAAATTTGCCCAATTATCAGCAAATGCTTTTACCATTGCAGTCACAATTTCTCTCAAAACAGCCTAATATTTAGCCACATCCGGTGTTGACATTTTCCATTTCAGTGTATTTGTTTCCTCTGTACCTCCATACCTGCCCTCTCCCACCCCCACCCTTCTCTCTGTCTCTCTCTCTCCCTCTCTCTGCCCACACCATTCTCATTCTCTCTCTCTCTGCCCTTGCGTTCCTCCCTACATCTCTCCTCTGCTGGTCACTGGACGAGTTGAAACAGTGGGCAGAGAGATGTCAGTGCGGGTCAGATGGTCTGGGCAGTCATTAAGCAGAGAGTGCGATCGGTCCTCAGTCCTCAGCCTGTCGCCTCGTTCTCAGGAGGCACGGGTCAGCTGGCTCAGTCGGGAGAAGGTGGTGGGGAAAGTGCTGACGTCCCGCACCCACTGGCTGTTTGTGTGGCCAGTGCGGTGTTGTGCTCGGTGTTGTGGTGTTGACATGTTGTGATGCGGTGGTGGTGACCGCCATTCGGAGATTGGCCCTGACACTCACTAAAGAGGATAAATAGTCTCCGCCAGCCCGCCTGTCCTTGTGAGTTAACGTGCTAGAGGAGGAGGGAGAAGGCAAGTGTGGCGTCCCGGACCCTCCGGTGGTGTCACCACTACCAACAACAACCCACACACCAGCACACACACACACACACACACAGTGCACATACCAGCACACACACACACACAAACACACAGTGCATACACCAGCACACACACACACACACACACACAGTACACACACAAGCACACACACACACACACACTTTGCACACATACACACACACACACACACAAACAAACAAACACACACACACACACACAGTGCACACCCCAGCACACACACACACACACAAACACATACACAAACAAACAAACACACACACACACACAGTGCACACCCCAGCACACACATACACACACAAACACATACACACTGTGCACACTCCAGCACACACACACACACACATAGTGCACATTAGAGATGCGCGGTTCGCAGTTAAACCGCGGGTCGGGCGGTGAGAGGTGAAGAAATATAATATTTCAATTAAATTCGGACCAATCAAATGAAAAAAAAATATAGCCTATACATTGTTAAATTGTGTTACCTACATCCGGGGAAAAAACGAGCACACTTTGAAATAGTCAAATTTTCCTCAGCAGTAATTTGGCCTAGTTGCTTCTATGCATGCTGCTTTGTCTAGGCCTAGGCTACTATCAGAGATGGTGTTGCGGAATTGGTGTATTCCGATGTTTCACTGAGCAACCCCTCTCACGCACGCACACACACACACACACACACTAAAGGTAACAAAAAGTGTAAATGAAGTATCCTATCGTAGCCTACCAGCATTTTTTCCTCTCCAGTGTGCAATAAGAAAGTAGAATAGGCTACAGTGCAAGTTGACCGATGATTCATCTCCCATCTCGCGTCTCGTTGCAGAGCCTTGGAAGGCCACTAAGCAAATCTGCAACCTATGAGCCTCTGCCAGTATTTGAGGAGGCCTAAACATCTCGTAGATGAGACTGCCTGGGTTATTTTGTTTCGATATTATATATATGGTGCGGATGGATGGCGGATGGATGATAAGTTTTGCTATGCAGTTACGGTTGAAATAATAGCCCATCCGCACATCTCTAGTGCACACCCATCCACACACACACCAAATCACTGTTACCCTGCACCTCACCCATACCACTGCCAAAAGCTCAGATCACAGCACAATTTAAATAGCCCCTTCTTCCTGTCTTTCCATCTTTCTTTTTTTCTTTCTTTCCTTCATTCTTTCTTGCTGTCTTTCTTTCTCTCACTCATTTTTTTCACTCTCATTTACAACCATTTCCACATTTCTCGTTCTGCCTTCTTCCTTTCCCTCCCCTCCTCTTTTTTCCTCCTTCATTCTTTCTCTCCCTGTCTCCTTTGTGCTGGGCTGTTTTATTTCCCTCCTCCTCTCTGTGATGTTCCATTGTTCTGGAACGTGACTGAGAATAGGGGAAGCGCTCCATACTGCCAGAGGTGACTGTTCTAATATGAATACTCAGAGATCCATTAAGGCTGTGGGGCATTGTTCCTTCAGCAGGGAGAAGACGATGTATGTGATGCAGGCCTAATTAATTGCATTCTGCCTCACCATGCATCACAGACCTCTCTCGGTGCCTGACATGTAGGCTGCTTGGCTGTTGTGTGTGTGTGTGTGCGAAATGGGTGTGTGTCTGTGTCTGCAGACGTGTCTCTGGAAATGTTTCAACATACATTTAGGTCTGTGTATGTGTGTGTGATTTGGTGTGTGTATGGGTGTGTGTGTCTGAGTCTGCAAATGTTTCTCTGGAAATACTTCAATGTTTCAACATACATTTATGTCTGTGTGTTTACAGTATGTATGTGTGTGAGAGTTTTCTGTGTGTGCAAACCCGCACACGGAAAAGAAAATCGATCACCTCCTGGCACGGCTCCCTCCCGATGATGTTGAACATCAAGAAGCCTGACAGACAGCCGATCAGCCTTACCGCACCCTGAAGGCTTGCTGTGACAGTCGGCCATGCCACCACGCAATGCGGCACATGCCGCAAAAAGCCCTGCCTGCCAGCCTGCGCTGAATTATTACCGTACCGCACGTCATGCGCTCCTGATGGAGGATCACCCGTCAGTCTGCCCGCAAGCACCAGGTGGATTTGCAGACAGGCATTGCCCAGGGCAGAAGGGGAGTGGAGGCCCCCAGCCAACAGGGAAGTAGAGAGATTGGCCACGAGCAATCTGAATAGATAATGGAGGGAGGTAGGGTGTGTGTGTGTTTGTATGTATGTGTGAGAGAGAGAGAGGGAGGTGGGATAGAGTAGACTGTGGCAGACTGTACTGAGCAATGATAGCCTAGTATAGATGTGAGTTTTTAATTCATAAATGATGCTGGTGTTTGGGCAAGTGGATGATCTGGATGTTGATTTAACCAATAGAAGGCCTGCTTCAAAGGTTGTATCAGCGATAGATACTTCACTTCTGTTGATGTTCAAACAAAACAGAGCACTAGCTCGCTACTCCCTCCCCCTCCCTCCCTTGCAATTAAAACTCTCCTACAGTGGGTCCCAGTTAAGAATTGACACTTCATTCACCATCAAGGTGATTCACGCAGCTGGGTGAAATGTAAGTACAACTGCAGCCGCTTGGGGGCAGCATAGTCCATGGTCGAACCGGACGGAGCATTTGACAGCAAGGGCTGTGATTGGCCGAGTTTTCAGTGCGTTTCTCTGTGTTTTTAGCAGCCCCACTGTAGCCTATAAGCTTTGTACATAATGTTAAACATAGTTTTAGATTCAGTGGCAAGATGTATTGATTGTACAGTGCCTGTCTCTCAGTAATGTTTTAAAATGAGAGCTTCGTTAGCTGGCAGTAGGCTACTTTGTCGGCAGTCATGAGAAGTTCGCTTGCTAACAGAACATAAATATGCTGCCCAGAAACCTTGTGAATAGTTCTGATTTGTTTTACTACACTAACGAGGTTAAATATAGCCTTTGCCTATAGCATCTCCTTAATGTTAACAAAATGACAGCATTCATATGACAAAGGAAAACGAATTCGTTCACTCAAGGCTGTGCCACAGCAATTAGTGTAGGCTACAGTCCTACCCAATAGGCCTACTCGAAGCAGATAGCGTTGTCTGACGGTCGAGTGGGTTAATGCGCGTATTTCCAGAACAGGTCTGCAACTTTCAGGCAGTTCTGAGTTCGAATCTAGGCAGGAGCAGAGCCATATAAAGGCCTAGGCCTTTTGTTATCTTTTTTTGCAAGGTGTTGCTCCTGGCAATACTTAATAAGACGTTTGGTGATTAGTTGATAGCTGTTTTTGGGACACATTAAACGTTCTTTATAATGAGCGCATACGGGGGAGTAAAACAACTGTTACGCGCTGTTACAACTGTAGGCTACAATAATTGCAATACAAAAATATGCGCGTGTTAGTTTAGTTAGTTTTGTGATTTTTTGCACTTTTGCCTCATGTGTTTTCAGGTTTGAGGGCTTTTCTGGCAAGATTGACCTTGGTTAGACTCTGCATATGTTATTTCTCCGTATGGAAAATAAAGTAAATTTTCGACACACGTCTGTTATTAGTTCAATAACAAGTGCTCCTTGTTACATGTGACTAGTGAAACTCAAATGATTTTAGAAATATTTAGCCAAAGCCATAAAGTGTTAGAGAGAAGGAGAGACGCCGGTGCAGCTCAGACGTCTTCTTAATTTTCTTTATTCTTTAGTAAAAGGTGCAGAACATTATTAAACTTTGACTAACGTTTCGATGTTCGTTAGTCAAAAACATCGACACATCGAAACGTTAGTCAAAGTTTAATAATGTTCTGCACCTTTTACTAAAGAATAAAGAAAATTAAGAAGACATCTGAGCTGTACCGGTGTCTCTCCTTCTCTCTAAAATATCTGTCCTGGCCTGGTTGCACCGGATTGTCGCCAAATGACAGAAGCGCGGAGAACCCTCCTTTGTCTACCAAAAAGTACTTTGTGCCCCGCGCTCCCCCACTGCTTGTGAAAGAAGGGGGTGGGGGAGGGGGGCTTAACGTGAAAAAGCTTAATGTCCCAAAACGGCAACAAGTCATAATGGTAGGCTACAGGAAGTGGGGGGAGGGTATGGGATGACCAGAGCCGTCTTCGCTGTGCTATTCAGAAAGCATCTTCTATTGTCTTTCCAGGCGCACACAGCTCGTTACCATATAGCCCATCAAGTGCCTTAACAGATAGGCTCTGCTCTTGGGTTTGGCCTCACAGCAAACTCAACCCTCTTGTTGCTTGCAGTTTCTTAAATAAAGCGATGCAAATGCACATGCAAATGCACATGTAAATGCACATCTCGTCGGTTATTGGTTGAAACCCTTTATTTTGCCTTTGAGTGGGTTGCCAACCCTGTGTTGGTAGCAATTGTTTTTGTGTACAAATCTCAGAGCCTAGGCTGCTTACAGAGACACATTTTTTTGACGGCCTACTTATGGGGCAGACAGCTAGAGGATCGTTAGGAAAGATTAGATGAATGTGATCATTTATGTTTGGGCCTGAAATCGCTGATACAACCTTTAATAGGGGTAGACCAATAGGAGGCCTGCTTTAATAGGGGTAGACCAATAGGAGGCCTGCTTGAAAGGGGTTGACTTTCTGCAACTGGTGCAAATTCTAAAGTTGGCTATTAAAAATGCATCCATTCAAAGGGCTGTATTTTGCACACTGGCGCATGGCGTAAAACTTGTTTTCCACCCGTGCAAAGATTAATTCGGTATTTTGCACGTTTATTTTTTAAACAATGCGCCCAGGGGTGTGGCAATTAACCTAGGGAGGGGCCTGGCGCATTGTCTAAAAATCGCTATTGTACACCTGGTCAGAAGTCTATGGCGAGTTGTATATGTTATGACCGTCGCGCAGCGAAGCGGCGGTCATATAGGTTTAGTCAGATTTTTTTCTTTTTCGCATGTCCAAATTTCCGTCAAGGATTCCCGGGACACTGTAAGACCGGGGTAGACGAAACTTGGTGGGCATGTAACTCCATATGGATAGCATGGAACCATCGTTTTTCGTTTTGATCTGTAGCCCCCCTTCTGAACTGCAGACACAGTTTTCTGTGAATATCTCAAGAACCGTAAGGTTTAGGAGGACCATTTTTTTTTTGTATGTTGATCTCAAGGGGCCATGTCAACCCATTCCATAACCACTCATTTCATGTATAGCGCCACCTAGTTAAACATAAAAAAGTAAAAATGAGGTGTTGTAATCACAGGTATCTGTGACCTAACATAGTCAAAACTGCATGAAATTGGAAGTGTAGGATCATTATGACACCCTCTGAATGCACGCCAAGTTTCGTCGAATTCTGTTCATGGGGGGCCACACAATAAATTAATTTATGTTACTATACACCAACTGGCCTGTAGGTGGCCGGAGACAGTTTTCTGTGAATATCTCGAGAACCGTAGGGCCTAGGAGGTCCACCTTTTTTTTGTATATTGGTCTTAAGGGGGCATGTCAACCCATCCCATTACCACTTATTTCATGTATAGCGCCACCTAGTTAAAAAGTAAAAAGCAAAAAATGAGGTGTTTTCCCCACAATATCTCTAGCTGACATGGTCAAAACTGCACGAAATTGAAAGTGTCGGATCATTATCACACCCTCCAATTGCATACCAAGTTTTGTGAACTTTCGTTCATGGGGGGCCTTACAATAAAATAATTTATGTGTACATTTAGTGACCGTACACCAACAACGATTCCCGGGACACTGAAAGACCGGGGTACACGAAACTTGGTGGGCATGTAACCCCACATGAATAGCATGGAACCATCAGTTTTCGTTTTGATCTGTAGCCCCCCCGCTGTACTGGACCCCCCGAAAGGAGGGTAAGGCAGACACAGTTTTCTGTGAATATCTTGAGAACCGTAGGGCCTAGGATGACCAATTTTTTCCGTATGTTTGCCTCCAGGGGTCATGTTAACCCATTCCATGTGCACACATGTGCATAAACAGATACACACGCACACACATACATTCACAGTAATCATACGTATGACACATACTCACACAGTAGACATATGGACGCATGCAAGCACATGCACAAACACACATACGCAGGCAAACACACAAGCACGCACACACACACACACACACACCCACACACATAAACATAAACGTGTACACGCACACATGCACACAATTCAAGAATTTCTCAGAATTATGAACAGGCAAGATGGGGGTGGGGTTATATAAAATGAATTTTACTTGTGAAATCTATGAACTAATCATGTTTTGGTACTTGTTGTCTAGCAGATACCAGTGAGAATTGAGTGTGGATAATGCAATTTAGTGAGACAGTTAGAATCATATAGGCCTTTCAGCGTGATTTATTTTTGTGGAAAAAATGTGCTGGACTGGGCGGCGGTCATATTTTGTACCGCTCTGCGGTACATCTAGTTTTAAGAGTGCATTGTCAACAGTCATATTGGCAGGTGCACGCAGAATCCTTCTATCATTCATGAACGCACACCAGCGCACGTCCATGCAAAACATTACAAATTGC
Organism: Alosa sapidissima; assembly: GCF_018492685.1. Classification (NCBI taxonomy): domain Eukaryota; kingdom Metazoa; phylum Chordata; class Actinopteri; order Clupeiformes; family Clupeidae; genus Alosa; species Alosa sapidissima. Next base: position 8,601,032 of record NC_055962.1, read on the forward strand.
ACGATTACAATGGGAAACATAATTAGAATAAAGATATTACGAAATACTGTACATCTCATCATGAGTAGTATACCAATATTTGGGTAAGTGTTGCTTTTTTCAGCCTATGTTTTTCGATGGTAACCCATTGTCAGTCATAGTGAAAGTAACTGCATACAGTATAACTGTCTTGTCGTTGACTGACACCTTGGTGAAGTTAGTTTCACTTTGCCAATGAGTTCAAATAATAGACGAGTGCAAATGCGTGAAGGCTATGCTAGGTTTTAGTAAAGCATGGTTTAGTGGAATGACTATTCCATACGGTCTCGCAAGCAGCCTCCTTCAAATGCGCCGTTGAATGCCATAATACCGATGCATTTATTTGACATATCGCAGATATCATTCTCATTCTCATCATTCTCACAGATGTCATTCTCATTGGTTTAAATGATGTTACGCCCCAAACACACCCATATGACTGATTAAAAAAACCTAGGAACACCTTGTTGCGCCATGCGCTCCACGTTTGATAACGAAACCCCTCCCAATGTGGACTGGACATCCTACTAAATTTGAATAAGCTTTTGACGAGTGACGATGCGCTTTAAAATGTCATGATAGGGCCCAAAGTCAAAATTAGCAGAATTCAGTCATTGAAACTCACTCATTTTTGTACGTTCCACAAACAATCTAAAACACATTGCATGTTGCAGGACAGAAAACCAGTTTGAAATTAAGTCATTAGAAAATGATTTACCAGCTATCATTAGCCACCATTAAAGGAACCGTATGTAAGAAATGTATTTCAATTAATCATAAAATGGCCCTGATATGTCATTAGACATTAAGAAATCATGTTCATTTCAAATATTTATATCACTGACAACAGTAGTCCGGCCAGGATATTGTCATTTAAAAAGTGAAGTTGCAGCCCTCAACTGATGTTGATGTTGTCATGTTGTGTTTTGGCCTGATGCGCCACCTCCATCTATCTACTAATCACAAAGTCAGTAGTGTTTCGGCATCCGGGTTGCCAGCTCTGTCAGTCAGGGTGGAGGGGGAGGGGATACACCGCTCTACAGTAATTTGAAAGTGATTGCAGTACCAGTTTTGGCCACAATCTTACAAACGGTTCCTTTAAGTCTAATTGTCATCCAGAATTTGTCAACAAAACTAAGGCGGCATGTAATAGAAATACTGGGTTGATCATTGTACGTTGTTGTGGTGCTGGGGGTAAATGTTGTAGAGACTGTTACATAACCAGATCAGGGACTTCTCCTCTCAAGTTTGATTTTCTCCCCCCACTTGTACACGGAGAACGTCCTGAGATTCGCCCGGGTTGATTGAAGCGGCTCTGGCTTGATGAATTAGATATACGGTTCTTGCTGCTTGTTCTCCCTCCTCTCTCGCAGACAAGGCTCCCTGGCGCCGTGGCTAATATGATTGAGTCTGCGTTTCAGGCCGGACCCTCGTGGATCAGTGGAGCTGTCAGTCATGGGCGAACTGAGCTGCCTTCCCATGCTCCAGTGAATAGTGGAGAGAGCTCGGGGGCAGGTCGGACCTACAGTAATCTGATTTGGGCATATGTGCACGGATGACACAGTCAGTTCCCAGCGTTTTGTCCCCAAATCACACAGGAGGGTCAATGCGTGAAGTGCATTGGTTTTCAGAAATCATCACAAAAGACACAATTTTGCTGCTAATTCTGTATAAATCAATTTGTATTAATGAAATACTTGATTCAGCTAATGAGATAATTCAGATTTTACACATAAGTTGACAATTTACTGAACACATTTATTTATTTGTCATTGTCATTTTCAGTATTATTGTCCCTGGACAAATTGAATACTTTTTATGCTGTATCTGAAGACGATTATGACAGTTTCACTGTTATGATCCATTTTATATCATGTTTTTCATGGAAAATGCAGTTCACAGAAAGTGAGGCCATTAATATTTGACCAGCGATGTCCAGCTAGAACCATTTTCACCAGAACAGCCTACCCAGGGTTCATAGCGAGTGCATGTAATTTCTGTAAGGAGCGCTTCTGCATAAACATGAGCTGGAACGTCGCCTAGCCTTCCCCGCTACTGTGCCAAAGCTACAGTCGGGTACAGAGTTTGGGAATCTGCCGAAGACATGATTTTTTAAAAAGCTACTTTTAGTCAAGTTTACTATCAAATGTTGCTCATTCAATATTCAGGGGGAACATCAGAGCTTGGGAAGCCACACGAGTCTTGCCTGTAGGGGTCCAGCTCTCTGTGTGAAAGTAGAGGGAGGAGAACTGTTTTTGGAGGAGGTAAAAACAGCGTGAATTTTAGTGCTCAACCTCAATGTTTCCCCAAAGTGTTTTTTGTCCAGGTGTGACTTTGGTTTTGATCTGTTCTTTTTTAAGAACAGAAAACATCATAAGCACATGTACACACAGACCCCCCCCCCCCCCCCCACACACACACACACACAGTCAAAAAGTCAGACCAGAAAGGATATCTAGAACTGGTAAAAACTTAACCACCACTTATATTGTCATATAAGCATTTGTGAAGTCAAGTCAAGTTAAATCATATTTCTTTATATGGCACATTTACTGTAAAAACAACAGGAGTTGTACCAAAGTGTCTTTCAGTTGTGGTAAATCAACTGAGAGATTGCTGAGAGGCTGAAAGACAAAAAGAGATTAAAAGACAAAAAAGATTCATGAAAGACAGTGAAGCTGTTTTTGACCTTGGTGATACAAATCTGTGTCTTTTGTAAAGCGATTCCTTCACAGTGAAGTGAAGGAAAGAAAAGGGAACAATTTCCACATCTAACGTCCATTTAAAATTTTAACAAACACGACTTTGAACTCTTATTCAGTGGATAAAGATTTACAGCCAATTAAAAAAGAAATGAAGAGTAATGTGTTAAACTGTTACTTATTATTCATGAGCATTCCGTAGACCCTCAGAGGTGCTAACTATAGTTGTTCCAGGTACCAAGTATGGAAACAGTGAAAGGATGAAGCAGGAACTTACAGTTTTTTCCAACTGCTAACACACTAAAATGACATAAGCAGTTATTTAACTGACACACAGAGAACCAAACCTCGGTAACACTTTATAATAACTACACACAATTCATCATTTATTAAGCCTTTGTTACTTATTATAGTGGATGGAATCCACTATCTTGAAATCTCCTGGCTTCTTCTTATTACAGTGCATGAAAATGCACTGTTCTGTTATCCGAAGTATTCTTCTTCTTATTATTATTCTTCCCACCAAATTTCTGCGTGTAATTCAGCTTCAACCGTTTAACATAGAAACTTTGTTCAAACTTTGTAACGTAGGTCTTGAGAAGGACACTTGAGGAATGTGTTTTTCACTTTTGTAAACTTTATACTTTTTGAGATATTAACAAAAAACAAGCTTATTTTTCCCCATAGACTTTACATTAGCACTATGACATCACAATGGACTAATTAACTTGATTTGCACCTGTATCAACTAGGACCCATCAAAGGGCCAGTTAAACTGATTGCACCTGTATCAACTGCTTTCTGCTTAACTAGGCCAACTCTCTGTCTCTCCATTCTACAAGGATATAAGGCACATTCCATCCAACTTTCTATCCATTCATCCTCTTCAAACCATTCACTCATCCACCCATTAAACTATCCATCAACATCCATTAAACAATCTGCCTATCAACATCCATTACACTATCTACATTCAACTTTTAAACTATATACTCTGTCTCAGGCTTTAAGCATACAATCTGGCTCTCTTAAGACTACTATTTCCTCTGCCCACAACTGTTTCAAAATAAATGTCCTCACTACAATAATTCACTATTAAATAATTTAACTATTTAAACTACTCAACTATTTAACTGTTCAGCCATTTCAACTGTCAGTTGTTATCAACTATGACTCCTGCCAACTGTTTCCAAATAAAAGTTTGTTTGGCATTTTATGTTAATATACAGTATGTTTATATTTTCATGCACTTGTAATTTCCTCGAAATTACATTTTCTAGTTATAGTGGATGGAATCCATTATCTTGAAATCTCCTGGCTTCTTATTATTATTATTAGAGTGCATGAAAATGCACTCTACTGTTATCCAAATTATTAGAGTGCATGAAAATGCACTCTACTGTTATCCGATTTCTTCTTATTAGAGTGCTGTTATCCGATTTATTACAGTGCATGAAAATGCACTGTACTGTTCTTCCAAGGCAACAACATCAACAACAACTTATTATTATTATTCCGCTTACCACTTTTTCCGTACGCAATTTCTCTTGAACAGTTTAACTTAGAAACTTCGTTCAAACTTTGTAACGTAGGTCTTCAAACGGACCAAGCTGCTATGTCTTTTCAACTTTGAAACTTTTATACTTTTTAAACTATTAAAGAAAAACTGTTTAAAAATCCCCATAGACTTAACATTGCCGATTGTGACATAATACGGCCGTTAAGCAATTAGAATCCTATGGCAGGTGTTCAGGCCACCTGCAGCCTCAGGCTTTAAGCATACAATCTGGGTCAATTAAGACTACACATCCTATTCAACTGTTTCCTCTGCCCAAAACTGTTTCAAAATAAAAGTCCTCACTACAATAATCCACTGTTAAACAATGTAACCCACTGAACTTTTTACATTCAACTTTTAAACGGTCTACTTTTAAACTATCATTAAACTATCTATCTATTAAACTAGCTGTCTATCAACAACTTTTAAACTATCTACATTCAACTTTTAAACTTTTAAACTATATACATTCACTAGCTGTCTATCAACAACTTTTAACTTGTCATCAACAACGTCAACACTTTTCATCAACTGTGACTCCTACCCACTGTAGCTAGTTAGCATGGTTAGAAAAGTTAGCATTGCCACCATTGTTAGCATTTTTAGCAAAACTGCTAAAAATGATTAGCTAGGTTAGCTAAGTCACATGGTTAGCATAGTTAGCATGTTAGCATTGTTAGCATGCTAGTTAGCATAACAAATAAAAATGATTAGCTAGGTTAGCTAAGTCACATGGTTAGCATAGTTAGCATGTTAACATTGTTAGCATGCTAGCATTGCTAACATAGTTAACATGTTTAGCAAAACTCTTGTCCTAAGTAAGACCTACGTAACATAGTTTGAATGAAGTTTCTACGTTAAACGGTTGAAGCTGCATTAAATGCGTTAGAAGAAGAAGAAGCCTAGGAAGAACAGTACAGTGCATTTTCATGCACTGTAATAACTAGAGAATGTAATTCCTTAGGACAAGAGACATCATTAGCTAAGTAGCATGGTTAGCATAGTTAAAAATCTTAGCATAACTGCTAGCAAACATTAGAGCCATTCCAACTTTCAGTTATCGTCAAATATCTACCTATACACAGCCATTAAACTATTTGAATATCAACATTCATTAAACTTCCAGTCTACAACTTGACATCACAACTTGAGCATTTTCATGCACTGGTAATTCCTTGGAATTGCATTTCTAGTTCTTCTTATTTTTCTTCTAACGCTTTTTGTGCGTTTAATACAGCTTCAACTGTTTAACGTAGAAACTTAATTCAAACTGCGTTGCGTAGGTCTTACTTATGTGACTGGCTATGTATTTTTCAACTTTCTAACTTTTATACTTTTTAAACTATTAACCCCATAGACTGTATATATAGAACTGGACAGTGTGCCGTCTGTTAAGAGTGATGCGAGCGCTAGTCCAGAGCCCCCTGGTGGCTGGCTGCAGTACAATGTGTAACTCCGCCCATCCCCATGTATTTCAATGGCCAAGTAGCCAACTTTCCGTGTCACTTTTCTCACCTAAAACTATTTTTGTATCAACAACTTTTTATTCGAAAAAATAGTTTTCACGATGCTTCAATACACACAATTTTTCTTTTCTCGCTGAAATTATTTTTTTTAATGTTATATTAACAAATCTAAAAAGGGCGTGTTTACACCTATGATTGACAGCTGGCTGGCTGCAGACACGACGCTTTGTCCATTATGTTTTACCGTCTAGGCTGCAGACACTACCACGCCATCGCTCACTTATTTTAATGACACCTGTTTTCGACACATAATCTAACCTAAATAAGTGTTGCTGTTATTATCATTAGGCTATATCTTATCACAGTCTGACTAAATACATATTGATAGTCATACATTGTGTAGTTGTTTGTAAGAGACATCGTTGTTAGTTGTTACAGATTCTTTGTGAAAAAAGATATGTGCTGTTCTTTCATAGATGCTAAGTATATTAGCTCATAGCATGCTACATCATGCTAGCATTAGCCAGTTGATAGGTAAAGTAAAAGGGCTCTGCTATATTGATCCGAAGTGACGTTAGCCATAGTCCCCATAATTTACAGTCCTACTTGTTTCAAATGGTTTAACGTAACCAGTGATTGCCGCCATCATCGTTGCAACTTCATTTGAATACACTTTGTCTCTGGAGAAGGCGATGTTAAGTTTCATTAACGTTAACTCTTGCTTAGTTTTGCGAATGGCAATAAACGCCACCTAGCCTGCTAGGTCGACAACCTCGGTATTCCCATTTATGAATCAGCCCGACAAATAACTTTACTTGTGTTTTAGTGAACACATTATTGGACCATAGCTTAACGTGAGGTAGGATTCAAAGTTACAAATGGACAATTTGCCTAGTATGCTCATAACAGCGGTATCTGAAAATGCTGAGTTAAGGTATCGTTGTTGTTACCTGCGATTGTACTGCTGGAGAAGCATTTTGCATTGGTATGATTTGATCAGGTATTCCCAGTGATGTGTAAATCCTCCCATAGACGTACCCCATTTCAAAATAATACGTCTAAATTGAAAACTGTGACAACTCATTGATAGGCTCTCTCAATATGTCTGTAATCGTATGCCTCTACCACAGGCTTGCTAGTCTTTCACCAGAGAGGGTGCTCCATTATAAATCAAAAATGTAATACTGCAGCCTTCATGTCAGCTGTAAAAATATGAGAACATGGACCTACTACATCAGGATACTCTGTAAACATTTTACACATAATCAGGAAGCTACTTTGCTGTTCAGTGTGTGATGTGTTTAACAAATACAAAACAATATAATACTTAAAACAGGGATCAATCAATAGCCTAATGAAATAAACAATGAGGGGGGAAAGCAATAATAAATAATAATGCCCATTCAATCAATAATATCAAAAACATGGTAAGACTACATTAAAGAGAATATCAATAATAAAAAATGTCAAATTAATCAACAGCCTATAATGAAAATAAAACAGTACTACTGCATACAAACCATAATGTATAAGAAGTGCTTAAAAGACCAAAAACTATCACAAGAACGAAGAGCACTGGGCAACTCATTCCACCAACATGGAACCACTGAGGAAAAGAGTCTTGAATTTGACCTAGCGTTTAAGACTGAAGCTCATCAGAAGACCGCAGTGGACGGTTGGGGATGTATATCTTGATCATTGAATTAAAATAACAAGGAGCAGATCCAGTCAGTGTCCTATAGGCCAAAGTGAGAGATTTAAATTTAATTCTGGCTACTGTAGGGAGCCAATGGAGAGTAACTAGGAGAGGAGTTACGATGTGTCCTCTTTGGCTGATTGAAGACCCGTCATGTTACAGCATTCTGAATGATATATCACACAAAAGAAATAAAAAAAAACATTCAATATTGATTTAGTATCAACAAATAATTATTATTTTAGTAACGTCTACATCTTTGTGTAGGCTACAGTTAAATACTAAGCAATGGCCTCTGACTTAAATACCAAGGCAGTTAAATGACCGTGGTATGTTATAGTCTACGTGATACACAGGACTACACAGTAAACCCATTTAAAAAGCATCATCATCTCAGTATACCCATTTAAAATAGGCAAGGATACGTATTTAATAACATTTGGGGTTGCTCACAGTATACCCACCACTACAACTAACTAACTAGACTACACCACTGGTTAAATGGCGCATTGCAATTTACAATTTGTGTGAGTTCAGGGGCATACAGAAAGTTGAAGTTTGGGTGACATCAATAAAGAAAATAGAAACAAAGGGATGTGTACAGACTCTAGTATGAATGATGTCACATTAACAGAAGGTTCAGAGCAGCGGCAGACTTTTCTTGGTGCCACGCAAGTTATTGAAAGTCATGTGTTTTCAGAACGTAGTGGTGCTGTGCCATGTCCCATGTATAAGGGGATTCATGTTGATCCAGTGACGGTGGGTGATGATGTCAGGGAGATGGATGTCAGGGGACTTGGAGAAAGGGGGAGGACATGCCACCTCAGACCACTCCAGCCAAACCACTTCACGTAGGCATTCCCTTGCTTGCAGACTAATGTAGATCATGGAGACCACCTTGCCGCCACCTCCAGTACATTCATCCATCACCCATATCTTACCTGCAAAAAGTTACAATAAAGTTACAATAAAGTTAGTCAGACAATTTTACAACATTACAAAGCATCTAATCAGGCACTCAACACCACTAGTAATACCAATTAATTAAATATGTGTGTGCAATAAACTTCACAGCCTACCTAATGTTAACTACACATTTAAATATGCGGTGTGAATGTTATTAACTTGCGTCAGCTTGAAAAATAACGTTATCAGTATGACTGATCATGGACGTTAGATGACAAACTAAGGTCTTTCTCAAATGTTCACCGATATCCCTGGGAAGTGACTGGTTCTTGGCGTAGTGTTTAATGCAGGCGTTTCATTTATCATTCACTTATGCGGTCTACAACTACCGACCTATTTTTTTACAGTCTATGCTACCGACCTATTTTTTTACAGTCTATGCTACCGACCTACCATCACAGAAGTAGCTCTAACAGAGGTGTCTGTCGTTAACGTTAGAAAAAATGCAACGCTGGTAAACTGGCTAGTAGTTACATTAACATGACGGGTTGATGAGGTCCATGCTTCACATTACGTTAACGTTAACTTGCGTTGCTTTATCACATCATACCGTTGCTTTATCACATCATATACTGTACTGACTGTCTAGTGTTATTAATCCCCATGTACAGTCAATGGTTACTCCATGTTGAGATGGCATACATTAAGATTGAGATATTTGAAAACAGCAACAACTAATAAAACCAAGTATATCATGCATCGACTGTTACGGGAGCTGTGTGCTAATCTTCACTTCAACGACTAACTTAGCTTCCCGTTAACGGTAACGTTAATGTAGCTGCTAACGTTAGCATCTATTTCGCTGTCCGTATTTCTGTTGTTAGCTCATTAGTATTCACCATACTAAATTGTCACAGTCTATAATCAACATAATAAGCTCTATTAGACGTATTTAAGAACACCAATAGACAAAAAAAACTTTTCAGTTGATACGCAACACTTACCAGACAAGAACAAACCGATTGTTGTTTGTACTGTTTAGCTAACTCACAGCCGCAAAATTCATCCAGCCAGCTAGCCTTCTGCGCCGAGTCGACCTGCGTTGTGGAAAGGAGAAGGGGGCGGGTTTCACTTGACAAGGGGCGTGTTTAACTCGCTGAGTGGCAACTGAGTGGGCGTGCCTGACCGCGACTCCTCTTCACTGCGCATGCTTCAACTTTTGCTGCGCAGCCGCACTTCAAATTGGCTCCAAATTTTCCAAGATGGCGTCGCCTCGGCGGCTTCAATTCCATAGAACACTGTAGAATGCAGCCACACTGTCCAGTTCTATATATACAGTCTATGATTAACCCTTAAAGGAGTAACGTCACACCGGTGTGACGGGAATGTTGGGAAATTAACATTCTAAAGAATATCTGGGTTCATTGAATTCAACATAGAATTTTAGAACCTTCAATTGTTGCGGAACTTAGAATGTTCAAAAACCTACACCTTTAAGGGTTAATTAAAAACTACTAAAATTTCCCTATTGACTTAACATTAGATTATGACATCACAATAGAGCAATTAGAATCCTATGCCAGGTGTTCAGGCCACCTGCAGCCACTGTCTCAGGCTGTCTCAGTCTTTAAGCATACAATATGGCTGTATTAAGACCACAGATCCTGTTCAACTGCTTCCTGTGCCCACAACTGTTTCAAAATAAAAATCCCTTTAAACTATCCAACTTTTTAACTGTTCAACTACTGTCAACTGTTCAACTGTTGTAACTGTCAGTCAACTATGACTCCCATCAACTATATCCTCTGCCTTCAACTATTTCTAAATAAAAGTCCTCACTAGCATCATTAGCATTGTAGCATAACTACTAAAAATGATTAGCTAAGTTAGCTGAGTCACATGGTTAGCATGCTAACATTTATTAGCAAAGCTACTACAAATGATTAGCTAAGTTAGCTAAGTAACATGGTTAACATTGTTAGCATGTTAATATTGTTAGCATCGTTAGCATCCCTACTAAAAAGGATTAGCTAAGTCACATGGTTAGCATAGTTAGCATGTTAGCATTTTTTACAAAACTGATACTGAAAACTGAAAAAGCTAAGTTAGCTAAGTAACTTTGTTAGCATAATTAACGTTGTTAACATAGTTAGCATAACTGCTAACAAACATTAGAGCCATTCCAACTGTCAGTTATCCTCAACTATCTACCTATATAGAGCCTTTAAACTATTTGTCTATCAATATGCATTAAACTATCGGTCTATCAACAACTTTTAAACTATCTACATTTCATTTTTAGACTTTCAACATTCATGAAACTATGTGTATCAACATCCATTAAACTATCTGTCTATTAACAACTTTTAAACTATCTACATTCAACTTTTAAACTGTCTACTTCTAAACTATCAACTTTTATTAAGCTATGCTGTCTGTCCTAGCTTCATTTTCATGTACTCGTAATTCCCTGGAATTACATTCTCTAGTTATTACAGTCTGTACTGTTCTTCCTAGGCTTCTTATTCTTCTTCTTCTAACGCATTTAATGCAGCTTCAACCGTTTAACGTAGAAACTTCATTCAAACTATGTTACGTAGGTCTTACTTAGGACAAGAGTGCTATGTATTTTTCAGCTTTGTAACTTTTATACTTTTAAACTATTAATTAAAAACTGTTCAAAAATTCCCCATAGACTTAACATGGGCTGATGACATCACAATAGAGCCGTTAAGCAATTAGAATCCTATGGCAGGTGTTCGGGCCACCTGCGTCAACTGCCAGTCTCAGGCTTTAAGCATACAAACTGGCCCTATTAAGACTACACATCCTGTTCAACTGCTTCCTCTGCCAAAAACTGTTTCAAAATAAAAGTCCTCACTACAATATTTCACTGTTAAACAATTTAACCCTTTAAACTACTGAACTTTTTAACTGTTCAGCCATTGTAACTGTTACTTGTCATCAGCTATGACTCCTACCCACTGTAGCTAGTTAGCTAAGTCACATGGTTAGCATTTTTAGCAAAACTGCTAAAAATGATTAGCTAAGTTAGCTAAGTCACATGGTTAGCATAGTTAGCATGCTAACATGTTAGTTAGCATTTTTAGCATAACTGCTAAAAATGATTAGCTAAGTAACATGGTTTACATAGTTAGCATGCTAACATGTTAGCATGCTAGTTAGCATAACTGCTAAAAATGATTAGCTAAGTTAGCTAAGTAACATGGTTAGCATAGTTAGCATGCTAGCATGTTAACCCTCTAGGCGCCACAGTCGACTATAGTCGACAAGATGCGGTACTGAATAAAACGGCCGATTTAGTCAAATAGGGTGTCATATTTCGTTCGACTTCCACTCCACTAGATGGCAGACATGTCATACGTCATCCCCGAGTCGAAAAAAGGGCACGCTTTAAACAAAACTTTCTAGCTACAGCGCATTGAATCAGTGCGTGAAATACCGGAGCTAGTGTGCGTGTGAGCCACTTTGTCAGAGCGATATTGTCAACGTCAGCGAGTATTTGCATTAGATTATCGTCTAATGGCATCAAAAAAGTTTACCTGAAATGAAGTGTTGGGTCTTCTATTCGCGGACCCTGATTCTGAAGGGGAATATCTGCCTTCAGAAAATTACGGTGATTCGTTTAGTGAGGCTTCAGATGCGTCCCTGCCTTGCAATGATGCAGCTGGACAAAGTGAGAGTTTACTCCATAGTTTAGCTTACACCAAGCACAAACGTTGAAACGTTTGCCCAATGTCACTGGTGGGAATAATGTTTCACGGGTTCGGAGTGTTCATCGGGAAGTTAGCAGGGTGTTAGTGGTGTGGCGAACGAGGCTGGAGGTAGCATAATGGAGGTAGCATAATATCCATAGCGCTAGCTTCTGTCTTATGAACGTGTGCCTCTCCACAATCGCGGCGACAGTAACGTGGTGGAGCCTTTGTCTAATGCCACTGGGTATGTTAGACGAGGTCGAAGTGCTCATAGGACAGTTAGGGGGGAATGTAGTGGCAGTGTGGGGAGTCGCAATGAGAATGACAGTAGGCCTAGTCCGAGCTGCGCAAATTCTCTCCACTCGGCGCGCGCGAGGCAGATCTGGCCATGCTGCTCGCATGGTGGAGGTGGTGACACGCTCTCTCCCTCTCCCACACACACACACACACATTAGGTCATGCATAGTCTATCACAAGATGATGGGAATGCCGGCCCTGTATGGATAGGGATATTCATTATCATTATCTCTACAGCAAAAGGCCTGCTACATAAAAAAAAATGTCAGCCATTTAGTAATGATTTACACTGTTGATTTGCTATCTACTTCCCTGATCATTTAGGACATACAGTACACTATGTGTTCCTTTTTGTGTGTTCATGTCCTTGTGATGTGTGTCAAACAACAAAAAAACATCAACAAAAACAACAAAAAGAAAATACTAACATTGTCTCTTGTCTTGTCTCGTCATCTCACTCCTGATCTGTGCCTTGCCGTGGCAAATGAGCTTTTGAACTAAACAGGTCTTGTCTACTTGTGTTTGTGTGTCATCTGAATAATATATATGTGCCCCATACATGGAATCAGAGTGCCTACTGTATGTAGTTAACGGAAAATCTCTACAGCAAAAGGCCAGTCTACCGCTACATGCATTTGGTTTGTTTCTGCCATTTATTAGTAATGATTTACACAGTTTGTTCACTATTTACTATTTACCTGAGCATTCAGTATTGTGCAATATAGCATACAGAAGGTGAGGGACATTTTGGGGGGAAAGAAGTGGTGCATTTTATCATTCAAACATGTGACTTTTCATGAAAATTCTATAATCCAAGATGGCCGGCACCATATGACGTCATAATATGCAAATTAGATATAAACATTTAATCTCTACATAAACTTTGGGTCATCCTTAATATTTCTCTAATTTACAGAAAGTCTCTATCTCTTATCACTTTTAAGATATAGCCTTTTGAAATGAAGATGTCAAAATTGATCGTTTCGGAAAAAAACCTCTGGCGCCTAAAGGGTTAACATGCTAGTTAGCATAACTGTTAAAAATGATTAGCGAAGTTAGCTAAGTCACATGGTTAGCATAATTAGCATGTTAGCATGCTGATTAGCATAGTTATCATAACTAATAAAAATGATTAGCTAGGTTAGCTAAGTCATATGGTTAGCATAGTTAACATTTTAACATTGTTACCATGCTAGTTAGCATAGTTACTTGGTTAGCATCATTATCTTTGTTAACATAGTTAGCATAACTGCTAGCAAACATTGGAGCCATTCCAACTGTTAGTTATCGTCAACTATCTGCCTAAATAATTTAACCATTTCAATTATCAACCTATTTAACTGTTGTCATTCCAACTATAGTAAACCTTATCTACCAAGCAAATAATTTAACCATATGAACTCATCATATTTTTGCATTTTCATGCACTGTATCTCTCTTCAGGAAATGCTTTTCTAGTTATTATAACTTTTTTTTCTTTTTACCTTTTCAAAGATTAATGCGACTCTAACCGCTTAACGTACAGACATGTTGAAATAACCGTTGTGAAGGTCTGGAGTGGGGCAAGAGAGTTATTTTTAAAAAAGTTTTTTTAAAAAACAGATTTTTAAAAAAGTTTATACTTTTTGAGAAATAGGGGATTAAAAATGTTAAAAACCTCATTTTCCCCCCTTAGACTTCAAAGGCTGTGATGTCATAATGGCCTAAAGGCAGCTGCGCTTGTTAAGCTCCCAGAGTAGTTCCCGGGCTAATTAGAACACTGACACAGGTGTCACCTGTGAAATCAACTGTCTCAGCTCCTAATGCATACAATCTGGTGCTCCTTAAAACTACACATCCTGTTTAAGTGTTTCCTGTGTGTCAAAATAAAAGTCACAGCCATATCTCATGCTTTGCGCATTATATCTCCAGAACGGTTTGACGCATGTGCTTCAAATTTGGTACAAGTGTTTGTATGGACTCAAAGATGAAGTGAGTTGATGTTGGAGGTCAAAGGTCAAGTCAATGAACACTCTAAGTGTGATATCTCAAGAATGCCTTGACATACATGCCTGAAATTTGGTATGAGTATTTGTATGGATTCAAAGACGAAGTGAATTGATGTTGGAGGTCAAGGTGAAAAACACCTTGAGTGTTATATCTCAAGAACGCCTTGACACACAAGTTCTTTTGGTACGAGGGTTTGTATGAACTCAAAGATTAAGTGATTTAATGAATTTTTTTTTTTTTTTTTCCAAGGACTTTCCCCACCAACATTAAGCCAGCAGATTTCCATCCACTATTGTAATTCCTCTGGCATTACATTCTAGTTATTATAGTGGATGGAATCCACTATCTTGAAATCTCCTGGCTTCTTCTTGTTATTATAGTGGATGGAATCCACTATCTTGAAATCTCCTGGCTTCTTCTTCTTATTACAGTGCATGAAAATGCACTGTACTGTTCTTCCTAGGCTTCTTATTCTTCTGCTTATTACAGTGCATGAAAATGCACTGTACTGTTCTTCCTAGGCTTCTTCTTATTACAGTGCATGAAAATGCACTGTACTGTTCTTCCTAGGCTTCTTCTTATTACAGTGCATGAAAATGCACTGTACTGTTCTTCCTAGGCTTCTTATTACAGTGCATGAAAATGCACTGTACTGTTCTTCCTAGGCTTCTTCTTATTACAGTGCATGAAAATGCACTGTACTGTTCTTCCTAGGCTTCTTCTTCTTATTCTTCTTCTTCTTCTAACGCATTTAATGCAGCTTCAACCGTTTAACGTAGAAACTTCATTCAAACTATGTTACGTAGGTCTTACTTAGGACATGGGTGCTATGTATTTTTCAACTTTGTAACTTTTATACTTTTTAAACTATTAATTAAAAACTAATCAAAATTTCCCCATTGACTTAACATTATGATTATGACATCACAATACGGCCGTTAAGCAATTAGAATCCTATGGCAGGTGTTCGGGCCACCTGGACCAACTGCCAGTCTCAGGCTTTAA
Source organism: Alosa sapidissima (assembly GCF_018492685.1). NCBI lineage: Eukaryota > Metazoa > Chordata > Actinopteri > Clupeiformes > Clupeidae > Alosa > Alosa sapidissima. The sequence goes on from NC_055962.1 coordinate 8,616,385, forward strand.
GCATACAAACTGGCCCTATTAAGACTACACATCCTGTTCAACTGCTTCCTCTGCCAAAAACTGTTTCAAAATAAAAGTCCTCACTATAATATTTTACTGTTAAACAATTTAACCCTTTAAACTACTGAACTTTTTAACTGTTCAGCCATTGTAACTGTTACTTGTCATCAACTATGACTCCTACCCACTGTAGCTAGTTAGCTAAGTTAGCTAAGTCACATGGTTAGCATAGTTAGCATGCTAGCATGTTAGCATGCTAGTTAGCATTTTTAGCAAAACTGCTTAAAATGATTAGCTAAGTTAGCTAAGTCACATGGTTAGCATAGTTAGCATGCTAGCATGTTAGCATGCTAATTAGCATTTTTAACAAAACTGCTTAAAATGATTAGCTAAGTTAGCTAAGTCACATGGTTAGCATAGTTAGCATGCTAGCAGTTTAGCATGCTAATTAGCATTTTTAACAAAACTGCTTAAAATGATTAGCTAAGTTAGCTAAGTCACATGGTTAGCATAGTTAGCATGCTAACATGTTAGCATGCTAACATGTTAGCATGTTAGTTAGCATAGTTAGCATAACTGCTAAAAATTATTAACTAAGTTAGCTAAGTAATATGGTTAGCATAGTTAGCATGTTAGTTAGCATAGTTAGCATAACTACTAAAAATGATTAGCTAGTTCAGTCATTCCAACTATATTAAACCTCATCTACCTAGTTCAGTCATTTGAACTATATTAAACCTCATCATGTTGGTTGCCAATTAGCACATCATCTGTTTTAACAATATATTTCACACCATGTTTTGCATTTTCATGCACTGGTAATTCCCTGGAATTGCGTTTTCTAGTTACAGTGCATGAAAATGCACTGTACTGTTCTTCCTAGGCTTCTTCTTATTCTTCTTCTTCTTCTAACGCATTTAATGCAGCTTCAACCGTTTAACGTAGAAACTTCATTCAAACTATGTTACGTAGGTCTTACTTAGGACATGGGTGCTATGTATTTTTCAACTTTGTAACTTTTATACTTTTTAAACTATTAATTAAAAACTAATCAAAATTTCCCCATTGACTTAACATTGGGCCTTTATGACATCACAGCAATTAGAATCCTATGGCAGGTGTTCGGGCCACCTGGACCAACTGCCAGTCTCAGGCTTTAAGCATACAAACTGGCCCTATTAAGACTACACATCCTGTTCAACTGCTTCCTCTGCCAAAAACTGTTTCAAAATAAAAGTCCTCACTACAATATTTCACTGTTAAACAATTCAACCCTTTAAACTACTGAACTTTTTAACTGTTCAGCCATTGTAACTGTTACTTGTCATCAACTATGACTCCTACCCACTGTAGCTAGTTAGCTAAGTAACATGGTTAGCATAGTTAGCATGCTAGTTAGCATTTTTAGCAAAACTGCTTAAAATGATTAGCTAAGTTAGCTAAGTCACATGGTTAGCATAGTTAGCATGCTAGCATGTTAGCATGCTAGTTAGCATTTTTAGTAAAACTGCTAAAAACGATTAGCTAAGTTAGCTAAGTAACGTGGTTACCATAGTTAGCATGCTAGCATGTTAGCATGCTAGTTAGCATTTTTAGCAAAACTGCTAAAAATGATTAGCTAAGTCAGCTAAGTAATGTGGTTAGCATAGTTAGCATGTTAGCATGCTAGTTAGCATTTTTAGCAAAACTGCTTAAAATGATTAGCTAAGTCAGCTAAGTAACATTGTTAGCATAGTTAGCATGTTAGCATGCTAGTTAGCATAGTTAGCTAATTATTTTTAGCAGTTATGCTAAGTTAGCTAAGTCACATGGTTAGCATACTTAGCATTTTAACATTGTTAGCATGCTAGTTAGCATAGTAACTTGGTTAACATTATTATCTTTGTTAACATAGTTAGCATAACTGCTAGCAAACATTAGAGCCATTCCAAGTGTCAGTTATCGTCAACTATCTACCTAAATAATTTAACCATTTAAACTATCCACTTATTTAACCGTTCAATCATTCCAACTATATTAAACCTTATGTTCCAAGCAAATCATTTAACTATATAAACTATCCACTTATTTAACTGTTCAGTAATTCCAACTATATTAAACCTCATCTACCTAGCAACCAATATAGTTTGTTTTTACTCTGTATGATATTTGACATCATATTTTTTGCATTTTCATGCACTGTATTTCCTTCAGGAAATGCTTTTCTAGTTACAGTGCATGAAAATGCACTGTACTGTTCTTCCTAGGCTTCTTATTACAGTGCATGAAAATGCACTGTACTGTTCTTCCAAGGCTTTTTCTTCTTCTTATTCTTCTTCTTCTAACGCAGTTAATGCAGCTTAAACCGTTTAACGTAGAAACTTCATTCAAACTATGTTACGTAGGTCTTACTTAGGACATGTGGGCTTTGTATTTTTCAACTTTGTAACTTTTATACTTTTTAAACTATTAATTAAAAACTAGTCAAAATTTCCCCATAGACTTAACATGGGCTGATGACATCACAATAGAGCCGTTAAGCAATTAGAATCCTATGGCAGGTGTTCGGGCCACCTGGACCAACTGCCAGTCTCAGGCTTTAAGCATACAAACTGGCCCTATTAAGACTACACATCCTGTTCAACTGCTTCCTCTGCCAAAAACTGTTTCAAAATAAAAGTCCTCACTACAATATTTCACTGTTAAACAATTCAACCCTTTAAACTACTGAACTTTTTAACTGTTCAGCCATTGTAACTGTTACTTGTCATCAACTATGACTCCTACCCACTGTAGCTAGTTAGCTAAGTTAGCTAAGTAACATGGTTAGCATAGTTAGCATGCTAGCATGTTAGCATGCTAGTTAGCATTTTTAGCAAAACTGCTTAAAATGATTAGCTAAGTTAGCTGAGTCACATGGTTAGCATAGTTAGCATGCTAGCATGTTAGCATGCTAGTTAGCATTTTTAGCAAAACTGCTAAAAATGATTAGCTAAGTCACATGGTTAGCATAGTTAGCATGCTAGCATGTTAGCATGCTAGTTAGCATTTTTAGCAAAACTGCTAAAAATGATTAGCTAAGTCACATGGTTAGCATAGTTAGCATGCTAGCATGTTAGCATGCTAGTTAGCATTTTTAGCAAAACTGCTAAAAATGATTAGCTAAGTTAGCTAAGTCACATGGTTAGCATAGTTAGCATGTTAGTTAGCATATTTAGCAAAACTGCTTAAAATGATGAGCTAAGTCAGCTAAGTAACATGGTTAACATTGTTAGCATGTTAGTTAGCATAGTTAGCATAACTGCTAAAAATGATTAACTAAGTTAGCTAAGTCACATGGTTAGCATACTTAGCATTTTAACATTGTTAGCATGCTAGTTAGCATTGTAACTTGGTTAGCATTATTATCTTTGTTAATATAGTTAGCATAACTGCTAGCAAACATTAGAGCCATTCCAAGTGTCAGTTATCGTCAACTATCTACCTAAATAATTTAACCATTTAAACTATCCACTTATTTAACTGTTCAGTCATTCCAACTATATTAAACCTCATCTACCTAGCAACCAATATAGTTTGTTTTTACTCTGTATGATATTTTACATCATATTTTTGCATTTTCATGCACTGTATTTCCTTCAGGAAATGCTTTTCTAGTTCTTCTTCTTCTTCTTCTTCTAACGCACTTAATGCAGCTTCAACCGTTTAACGTAGAAACTTCATTCAAACTATGTTACGTAGGTCTTACTTAGGACATGGGTGCTATGTATTTTTCAACTTTGTAACTTTTATACTTTTTAAACTATTAATTAAAAACTAATCAAAATTTCCCCATTGACTTAACATTATGATTATGACATCACAATACGGCCGTTAAGCAATTAGAATCCTATGGCAGGTGTTCGGGCCACCTGGACCAACTGCCAGTCTCAGGCTTTAAGCATACAAACTGGCCCTATTAAGACTACACATCCTGTTCAACTGCTTCCTCTGCCAAAAACTGTTTCAAATTAAAAGTCCTCACTATAATATTTTACTGTTAAACAATTTAACCCTTTAAACTACTGAACTTTTTAACTGTTCAGCCATTGTAACTGTTACTTGTCATCAACTATGACTCCTACCCACTGTAGCTAGTTAGCTAAGTTAGCTAAGTAACATGGTTAGCATAGTTAGCATGCTAGCATGTTAGCATGCTAGTTAGCATTTTTAGCAAAACTGCTTAAAATGATTAGCTAAGTCACATGGTTAGCATAGTTAGCATGCTAGCATGCTAGTTAGCATTTTTAGCAAAACTGCTTAAAATGATTAGCTAAGTTAGCTAAGTAACGTGGTTAGCATAGTTAGCATGCTAGCGTGTTAGCAAGCTAGTTAGCATTTTTAGCAAAACTATTAAAAAGGATTAGCTAAGTAACATAGTTAGCATGCTACCATAGTTAGCATGCTAGCATGCTAATTATCATTTTTAGCAAAAAAACTTGGTTAACATTATTATCTTTGATAACATAGTAGCATAACTGCTAGCAAACATTAGGGCCATTCCAACTGTCAGTTATCGTCAATTATCTACCTAAATATTTTAACTATTTAAATTATCCACCTATTTAACCGTTCAATCATTCCAACTATATTAAACCTTATCTATCAAGCAAATCATTTAACTATATAAACTATCCACCTATTTAACTGTTCAGTCATTCCAACTATATTAAACCTCATCTACCTAGTTCAGTCATTCCAACTACATTAAACCTCATCTACCTAGTTCAGTCATTTGAACTATATTAAACCTCATCATGTTGGTTGCCAATTAGCACATAATCTGTTTTAACAATATATTTCACACCATATGTTTTGCATTTTCATGCACTGGTAATTCCCTGGAATTGCGTTTTCTAGTTCTTCTTCTTCTTCTAACGCATTTAATGCAGCTTCAACCGTTTAACGTAGAAACTTCATTCAAACTATGTTACGTAGGTCTTACTTAGGACATGGGTGCTATGTATTTTTCAACTTTGTAACTTTTATACTTTTTAAACTATTAATTAAAAACTAATCAAAATTTCCCCATTGACTTAACATTATGATTATGACATCACAATACGGCCGTTAAGCAATTAGAATCCTATGGCAGGTGTTCGGGCCACCTGGACCAACTGCCAGTCTCAGGCTTTAAGCATACAAACTGGCCCTATTAAGACTACACATCCTGTTCAACTGCTTCCTCTGCCAAAAACTGTTTCAAATTAAAAGTCCTCACTATAATATTTTACTGTTAAACAATTTAACCCTTTAAACTACTGAACTTTTTAACTGTTCAGCCATTGTAACTGTTACTTGTCATCAACTATGACTCCTACCCACTGTAGCTAGTTAGCTAAGTTAGCTAAGTAACATGGTTAGCATAGTTAGCATGCTAGCATGTTAGCATGCTAGTTAGCATTTTTAGCAAAACTGCTTAAAATGATTAGCTAAGTTAGCTGAGTCACATGGTTAGCATAGTTAGCATGCTAGCATGTTAGCATGCTAGTTAGCATTTTTAGCAAAACCTCTTAAAATGATTAGCTAAGTTAGCTAAGTCATATGGTTAGCATAGTTAGCATGTTAGCATGCTAGTTATCAATTTTAGCAAAACTGCTAAAAATGATTAGCTATGTTAACTAAGTAACATGGTTAGCATAGTTAGCATGCTAGCGCTAGCATGTTAACATGCTAGTTAGCATTTTTAGCAAAACTACTAAAAACAATTAGCTAAGTAACATGGTTAGCATAGTTAGCATGCTAGCATGCTAGTTAGCATAGTAACTTTGTTAACATTATTATCTTTGTTAACATAGTTAGCATAACTGCTAGCAAACATTTGAGCCATTCCAACTGTCAGTTATCGTCAACTATCTACCTAAATAATTTAACCATTTAAACTATCCACCTATTTAACTGTTCAGTCATTCCAACTATATTAAACCTCATCTACTTAGCAACCAATATAGTTTGTTTTTACTCTGTATGATATTTTACATCATATTTTTGCATTTTCATGCACTGTATTTCCTTCAGGAAATGCTTTTCTAGTTCTTATTCTTATTCTTCTTCTAACGCATTTAATGCAGCTTCAACCGTTTAACGTAGAAACTTCATTCAAACTATGTTACGTAGGTCTTACTTGGGACATGGGTGCTATGTATTTTTCAGCTTTGTAACTTTTATACTTTTTAAACTATTAATTAAAAACTAGTCAAAATTTCCCCATAGACTTAACATGGGCTGATGACATCACAATAGAGCCGTTAAGCAATTAGAATCCTATGGCAGGTGTTCGGGCCACCTGGACCAACTGCCAGTCTCAGGCTTTAAGCATACAAACTGGCCCTATTAAGACTACACATCCTGTTCAACTGCTTCCTCTGCCAAAAACTGTTTCAAAATAAAAGTCCTCACTACAATATTTTACTGTTAAACAATTTAACCCTTTAAACTACTGAACTTTTTAACTGTTCAGCCATTGTAACTGTTACTTGTCATCAACTATGACTCCTACCCACTGTAGCTAGTTAGCTAAGTTAGCTAAGTAGCATGGTTAGCATAGTTAGCATGCTAGCATGTTAGCATGCTAGTTAGCATTTTTAGCAAAACTGCTAAAAATGATTAGCTAAGTCACATGGTTAGCATAGTTAGCATGCTAGCATGTTAGCATGCTAGTTAGCATTTTTAGCAAAACTGCTAAAAATGATTAGCTAAGTTAGCTAAGTCACATGGTTAGCATAGTTAGCATGTTAGTTAGCATATTTAGCAAAACTGCTTAAAATGATGAGCTAAGTCAGCTAAGTAACATGGTTAACATTGTTAGCATGTTAGTTAGCATAGTTAGCATAACTGCTAAAAATGATTAACTAAGTTAGCTAAGTCACATGGTTAGCATACTTAGCATTTTAACATTGTTAGCATGCTAGTTAGCATTGTAACTTGGTTAGCATTATTATCTTTGTTAATATAGTTAGCATAACTGCTAGCAAACATTAGAGCCATTCCAAGTGTCAGTTATCGTCAACTATCTACCTAAATAATTTAACCATTTAAACTATCCACTTATTTAACTGTTCAGTCATTCCAACTATATTAAACCTCATCTACCTAGCAACCAATATAGTTTGTTTTTACTCTGTATGATATTTTACATCATATTTTTGCATTTTCATGCACTGTATTTCCTTCAGGAAATGCTTTTCTAGTTCTTCTTCTTCTTCTTCTTCTAACGCACTTAATGCAGCTTCAACCGTTTAACGTAGAAACTTCATTCAAACTATGTTACGTAGGTCTTACTTAGGACATGGGTGCTATGTATTTTTCAACTTTGTAACTTTTATACTTTTTAAACTATTAATTAAAAACTAATCAAAATTTCCCCATTGACTTAACATTATGATTATGACATCACAATACGGCCGTTAAGCAATTAGAATCCTATGGCAGGTGTTCGGGCCACCTGGACCAACTGCCAGTCTCAGGCTTTAAGCATACAAACTGGCCCTATTAAGACTACACATCCTGTTCAACTGCTTCCTCTGCCAAAAACTGTTTCAAATTAAAAGTCCTCACTATAATATTTTACTGTTAAACAATTTAACCCTTTAAACTACTGAACTTTTTAACTGTTCAGCCATTGTAACTGTTACTTGTCATCAACTATGACTCCTACCCACTGTAGCTAGTTAGCTAAGTTAGCTAAGTAACATGGTTAGCATAGTTAGCATGCTAGCATGTTAGCATGCTAGTTAGCATTTTTAGCAAAACTGCTTAAAATGATTAGCTAAGTCACATGGTTAGCATAGTTAGCATGCTAGCATGCTAGTTAGCATTTTTAGCAAAACTGCTTAAAATGATTAGCTAAGTTAGCTAAGTAACGTGGTTAGCATAGTTAGCATGCTAGCGTGTTAGCAAGCTAGTTAGCATTTTTAGCAAAACTATTAAAAAGGATTAGCTAAGTAACATAGTTAGCATGCTACCATAGTTAGCATGCTAGCATGCTAATTATCATTTTTAGCAAAAAAACTTGGTTAACATTATTATCTTTGATAACATAGTAGCATAACTGCTAGCAAACATTAGGGCCATTCCAACTGTCAGTTATCGTCAATTATCTACCTAAATATTTTAACTATTTAAATTATCCACCTATTTAACCGTTCAATCATTCCAACTATATTAAACCTTATCTATCAAGCAAATCATTTAACTATATAAACTATCCACCTATTTAACTGTTCAGTCATTCCAACTATATTAAACCTCATCTACCTAGTTCAGTCATTCCAACTACATTAAACCTCATCTACCTAGTTCAGTCATTTGAACTATATTAAACCTCATCATGTTGGTTGCCAATTAGCACATAATCTGTTTTAACAATATATTTCACACCATATGTTTTGCATTTTCATGCACTGGTAATTCCCTGGAATTGCGTTTTCTAGTTCTTCTTCTTCTTCTAACGCATTTAATGCAGCTTCAACCGTTTAACGTAGAAACTTCATTCAAACTATGTTACGTAGGTCTTACTTAGGACATGGGTGCTATGTATTTTTCAACTTTGTAACTTTTATACTTTTTAAACTATTAATTAAAAACTAATCAAAATTTCCCCATTGACTTAACATTATGATTATGACATCACAATACGGCCGTTAAGCAATTAGAATCCTATGGCAGGTGTTCGGGCCACCTGGACCAACTGCCAGTCTCAGGCTTTAAGCATACAAACTGGCCCTATTAAGACTACACATCCTGTTCAACTGCTTCCTCTGCCAAAAACTGTTTCAAAATAAAAGTCCTCACTATAATATTTTACTGTTAAACAATTTAACCCTTTAAACTACTGAACTTTTTAACTGTTCAGCCATTGTAACTGTTACTTGTCATCAACTATGACTCCTACCCACTGTAGCTAGTTAGCTAAGTTAGCTAAGTAGCATGGTTAGCATAGTTAGCATGCTAGCATAGTTAGCATGCTAATTAGCATTTTTAGCAAAACTGCTTAAAATGATTAGCTAAGTTAGCTAAGTCACATGGTTAGCATAGTTAGCATGTTAATTAGCATTTTTAGCAAAACTGCTTAAAATGATTAGCTAAGTTAGCTAAGTAACATGGTTAGCATAGTTAGCATGTTAGTTAGCATTTTTAGCAAAACTGCTTAAAATGATTAGCTAAGTTAGCTAAGTCACATGGTTAGCATGCTAGTTAGCATTTTTAGCAAAACTGCTTAAAATGATGAGCTAAGTCAGCTAAGTAACATGGTTACCATACTTAGCATTTTAACATTGTTAGCATGCTAGTTAGCATAGTAACTTGGTTAACATTATTATCTTTGTTAACATAGTTAGCATAACTGCTAGCAAACATTAGAGCCATTCCAAGTGTCAGTTATCGTCAACTATCTACCTAAATAATTTAACCATTTAAAGTATCCACTTATTTAACCGTTCAATCATTCCACCTATATTAAACCTTATCTACCAAGTAAATCATTTACCTATATAAACTATCCACCTATTTAACTGTTCAGTCATTCCAACTATATTAAACCTCATCTACCTAGCAACCAATATAGTTTGTTTTTACTTTGTATGATATTTGACATCATATTTTTTGCATTTTCATGCACTGTATTTCCTTCAGGAAATGCTTTTCTAGTTATTATTATAACCTTTTCTTTTTACCTTTTCAAGAATTAATGCGACTCTAACCGCTTAACGTACAGACATGTTGAAATAACCGTTCTGAAGGTCTGGAGTGGGGCAAGAGAGTTATTATTTCAGATTTTTTATACAGTTTATACTTTTTGAGAAATAGGGGATTAAAAATGTTAAAAAGCTCAATTTTCCCCCTTAGACTTCAAAGGCTGTGATGTCATAATGGCCTAAAGGCAGCTGCGCTTGTTAAGCTCCCAGAGTAGTTCCCGGGCTAATTAGAACACTGACACAGGTGTCACCTGTGAAATCAACTGTCTCAGCTTCTAATGCATACAATCTGGTGCTCCCTAAAACTACACATCCTGTTTAAGTGTTTCCCGTGTGTCAAAATAAAAGTCACAGCCATATCTCATGCTTTGCGCATTATATCTCCAGAACGGTTTGACGCATGTGCTTCAAATTTGGTACAAGTGTTTGTATGACTCAAAGATGAAGTGAGTTGATGTTGGAGGTCAAAGGTCAATGGTCAAGTCAATGAACACTCTGAGTGCGATATCTCAAGAATGCCTTGACATACATGCCTGAAATTTGGTATGAGTATTTGTATGGATTCAAAGATGAAGTGAATTGATGTTGGAGGTCAAAGGTCAAATGTCAAGATGAAAAACACCTTGAGTGTTATATCTCAAGAACGCCTTGACACACAAGGTCTTTTGGTACGAGGGTTTGTATGAACTCAAAGATTAAGTGATTTAATGTTTTTTTTTCAGGAATTTCCCTACCAACTTTAGCAGCTTTCCATCCACTATTGTAATTCCTTTGGCATTACATTCTAGTTATTGCATTGCATGTAAATGCAATGGACTATTATCACTGTTCTTCTTATTATCTGTTCTTATTATTCTTCTTCCGACCAAATTTGACGTTTAATGACACTAAAACCACTGAACCGTTTGACGTCATTCAAACACTCCTACAAAGGTCTTGTAACGGACAATTCTACAAAGTATTTTTTACATTTGTGAACGTTATACTTTTTGAGATATTTACGATAAAAGAGCAATAAATTCCCATAGAGTTAACGTTGAGACGCTTTGGCGGCAAAGATGCATTGTTACCTGAGTGCTAATTAAGCTTTAGATCTACAGCTGTGAAAACATTCCAACACTAGAAGCAATCTAACATTGAAGTAGAATCTACCATTCCACAGCTGCGGTAAACCTGAACGTTAACGTTTTGTCGCCTGCTGTACTCCTATCTTTCAGAGGGTTTCTGTAATTACAGACAAGGTAAGTGTTCCATTTTTTGGTATCTGACTTATTTAGAACTATGTCGTCAAACATTATATCATATCAAGTTAGCATTAACGTTATAGATGTGCGAATTGAGTGGTCGTTGATATGTGTTATGTTATGTAAGGAAACCTACTGTTAATTAACGTTATATATGTCGTCAAACAACGTTACAGTAACCGGTTAGCTGTAGGGAACGTTATAAATAGCTAAACACAATCAAACCTCACGTTAACGTTAGCACTATATTAAGATAACGACAGTCAAACCTAACGTTAGCTCCCAGCTAAAGTTTAACGTCAGCACTATATTTAGCTAACGACAATCAAACCTCAGCTAGCACTATATTTGCATTGCATGTAAATGCAATGGACTATTATCGCTGTTCTTCTTCTTATTCTTCTTCCGACCAACTTTGACGTTCAAAGGCTCTAAAACCACTGAACCGTTTTACGTCATTCAAACACTCCTACAAAGGTCTTGTAACGGAGATTTGTCCAATGTATTTTTCACATTTGTGAACTTTATACTTTTTGAGATATTTACGATAAAATAGCAATAAATTCCCATTGACTTAACATTGACCGCTGTGGCGGCAACTTTTAGCATTATGACGTGACCTCCAGCTGAAAGCAATCAACAGTTGAACGTGAGCTACCGCTGGCCCTGGAGCTGTGAATCTTCTGAACGTCTTTGCCTGCTGTGCCTTGGTCACTTTATTTGCTCATAAAACTCTTCTTCAGATTCACATTTCTCTAATTACAGACAAGGTAAGTGTTCCGGTTTTTGGTATTTGAGTTATTTATGTCGTCAAACATTATGTAATGTAAGCGTGTATGAAATGATGGGTCACAAATAACTAAACTAACGTTATAACGTTAGGTAACGTTAACGTTAGTGAAATAGTTGACGTTAGCACCTTGCTACGTTGATATGTATTATGTAAGGAAACCCACTGTTATATCAACGTTAATATGTCGTCAACTTTACAGTGACTGATTAGCTGTAGGTTTCGATAGGAAACAAAAACGTAATGCACTAACGTTACATTTGTTCATTAGGCCTACCTACCAGGAGCGTTTTAACTAGAACGTTAATGTAAACCAGAGAAGTAGGCCTACAGATACTAGGCTCTGGTTCTATTCAACATCAGGTCACTTTCCCTAGAATAGATTATGAATGCAGACTTCGTGGTGATTGATTATAGCCTAGGGCGGCTGTGTGAAGGGACCTGATGAAACCCATCATGGGTTTCAATCATGGCATGAATAACGTTAGCTAACGTTACTTGTTGATGGTCATAACGTTATAGCTTCTACCGTTCACATTTTAGTTAAAGTTAACAAATATATGCTCCTGTTGTTATTTTAACAAATGTTTAACGTTGTACACCGCTTGTTTGTGTATCAAATAGGCCAGGCTCGTTTCATTCTACACTCCTGATTCTTACGTAGCCTACAATAAGTAAACACTATCACGGTATACTATAGTTCGTCTATTGATGGGTTTCATCAGGTCCCTTTCAACAGACAATCAAGCACCTAGATTATGAATGCATTGGTGCTTTATTAATACTCCTGTGGAAAGGGACCGTATGAAAGCCATGAATAGGCTACTGCTAGGAAATGGACAATACGACTAAAGTCTTGTTAAAACACACAACAGAAGTTGAGCTATAATGTTTGTGTTGCCAACATAGGCTACAATGTTTACTTGGCCTACTCATTTCTGCATTGTTCTGGTCTATAAATTAAAGTGTAGCCTGGCACGTGAATCAAACTTTCCAGTTGTAGTACATTGTAATCTGTAGGAAAAAATGTGGCTGACAGACCTAGCAAGCTGTTTAAGTTATAGCAGTTGGTTATCAAGATACTTAGTATCAGAATGATCCATCCTTACTCATATGATTATCAACAGCAACAACAGACCCTTTGCCTGCAAAGTTTTCTAAGCTGTTTACGTTTTATATTTAAAAAAAATATGATTAGCTATCACCTATACTAAAACTGAAAATAATAAAACACAGAATTCTGCTTTGTTTGCAATTTAATATTATAGGCTAGTATTTAACTACCAGTAGCTTGATGGTGCAACAATTGTATTGTAGGCCTACTGTACCTTTTTTTTTAATTGTCCTAGAATTGTTGAGAGAATTGTTTAAAAAGCTCATGTTAGTCGTTAGGTTATAATGTGTCAGCCTAATGTAATGTAACAACTTCACTTAAATACCTTATTTGTGTTGAACAATTGTACAATTGCAGACATTCCTTGTTTTGGTATAACTGTTAAACTTGTTTGCTTTTGCCTTTTAGGTTCCAGACCAGACCAGACCAGTGGTGATGACCGTGTATGACATTACGTGTGTGCCTGTCTGTGTGCACACCTGTCAACCATAGATCTCTGACAATGTTGCTAGCAACATACCTACTAACATACATTCTTACAAACATGTGACCATATCTCAACATATCTGCACATACCATTTAACCATACTGAGACTTATCTGAAATCTACACTGAGACATTCTGAGAAATATATTGTTGTGTGAGGACTATACTCACTAACTATATAGAACATGTATACCTGTGAATCATATTTGTCAACCATTCATACCTTTAATCATACCTGTGCTGTAACATCTGTGAAACATAGCTGTGCTGTTAGACCTCTCTTTTTAGACCTGAGCTGTGCTGTGTGAAAAAAAAGATTCTAACCTAAGTTCTGTCTAAAACTGATCATCTGAAGGGCTGACTCTTTCGTTCTTCAGTGTATATATCACCATCAAATTTGACCTAATACCATTAACTGAGGCCTAGCTGTTGCTGCCAGTTCAGAGTTACCACTGATAAATAGATCTGTCTTAGGATAATATGATTGGCATTATCAAGTTCTGTATATATAATATACACAACTGTGATTTTTACTTCAAGCTTACATTGGTAAGTGTTCATTAGTGTATTCTGAGTATTATTCTGCTGTATTAAAACAAATAATGTTGATCAATATTGAATTGACAATTTATTTTTACTGACTGTCATATACTCTAAGCTAACATCTAACCAAGTAAGTGGTTTTCAAGAATACTGTAAGACTATGTAATATCTGAATAATCATACTGTAAGTAATATAATGTTATACACAGCAGCTTCTTTGCATTTACATGCAATGGTAATTCCCTGGAATTGCATTTATAACTAGTATAAATGCACTAGTTATAACCTTTTTTCTTTTTACGTTTTCAAGAATGAATGCGACTCTAACCGCTTAACGCACAGACATGTTGAAATAACCGTTTTGTAGGTCTGGAGTTGGACAAGAGAGTTACTTTTTCAGATTTTCTTAAAAGTTTATAGTTTTTGAGAAATAGGGGATTAAAAATGTCAAAAAGCTCATTGTCCCCCCATAGACTTGGCTGTGGCTGTGATGTCATAATGGCCTAAAGCCAGCTGCACTCTTTCCCGGGCTAATTAGAACACTGGCACAGGTGTCACCACCTGTGATTTCAACTGTCTCCGCTTCTAATGCATACAATCTGGTGCTCTCTAAAACTACAGATCCTGTTTAAGTGTTTCCTGTCTGTCAAAATAAAAGTCACAGCCATATCTCATTCTTAGCGCATTATATCTCCAGAACGGCTTGACGCATATGCTTCAAATTTGGTACAAGTGTTTGTATGGACTCAAAGATTAAGTGAGTTGATGTTGGAGGTCAAAGGTCAAGTCCATGAATACTCTGAGCGTGATATCTCAAAAATGCCTTGACATACATGCCTGAAATTTGGTATGAGTGTTTGTATGGAGTCAAAGATGAAGTGAAATGATGTTGGAGGTCAAATGCCAATGTGAAAAACACCTTCAGTGTTATATTTCAAGAACGCTTTGACACACAAGGTTTTTTGGTACGAGGGTTTGTATGAACTCAAAGATTAAAGGAATTATCCGGAGTAAAATGCACTTTAGATCGATTTATGGATGATTGGGGGTACATACGTTGAGTTGACATCAAAATTATGTCATTCGGATGTGTTTTGAGAAAGTTCGATTGTACCGTTTTCAGTCACAACTCGTAGCCTGGAAGTGAGCGGGGCATTCAATTGCGCCGCTACAAAATGCTATTTGTATACCTCTTCTACAGTTCCAAACAACATAACACTTAACGTGGTAGTGAATAGAGGGTCCCTAAAGCCAAACCGAAGTATCCCGAGGTCTTTATGTGGTCGAATAGAGAGTCCAGAATGAATTTCATCAAGCCAGTACCTTTCCGGAAATGTTGCCATCTTTGCCGCCACCTTCAAAGTCTGTAGGAGTCTTACTGCTGAGTGTGTTGTAACACGCTCTGAAAATTCACAATTTCGTCGCCGTTTTTAAAAAAAAAATAAAAACATAGTCCAGTATTTCTTTCGAAATTGAAATGAAGTTGTATGGACTTGACTATGTTTTTTTTTTTTTTAAACGGCGACAAAATTGTGAATTTCCAGAGCGTGTTACACAGCAATAAGACTCCTACGGACTTTCCCCTGAAGGTGGCGGCAAAGGAACTGTAGAATCGATCTAAAGTGCATTTTACTCCGGATAATTCCTTTAAGTGATTCAGTGTTTTTTTTCTTCAGGAATCTCCCTACCAACATTAAGTCAGCAGCTTTCCATCCACTATTGTAATTCCTCTGGCATTACATTTTCTAGTTAGTTAATGGTTTGTTCATCATTAGTAATTTGTAATTTATCACCAGTAAAGCATTTGTTCACATAGTTATAAATAGTTTGTTCATAGTAAATAAGCCTATATCTAAAATATGTTTATACTGTACATTATTGTTAATACTTAATAAATGATGCAATAATATGTTTTTGATTAAGTAATATTTCCATTATTTAACAGTTGTTACATACACATACACTAATGATTAGTTAGGGTGAGGATACTTATTTTATAAACCACTTCCTAATACTATAATTAATAATTAACTCAGGAGTTACAAGTGGTTAGTTAATGATATTTTGTGAGCTTATCTAAAGTGAGGACCTTTTATGCCTTTCAACACATTTACAAATGAGTTATAAAGTTTACACTTGCATTTATTCATTTAGCCGACACTTTCACCCAAAGCGACTTACACATGTCAATTAAATTAAAGGGCAAGGCCACATTGGTGGATGCTGGGGTTTGAACCCCCAACTTTATGGATTACTGCATGTTAACCCGGCTCCCTATCCACTACACCTCTGCCCAGTGGTATTACATCAGTCAATTAAAAAATATAATATAGATATGCGTGTTTACTATGAACAAACAATTTTTAACTGTGTGTAAACATGATTTACAGATGCAAATTAATGTAGGAATAATGCTTTACAAACAAAGAATACAGCATTTAATAATAGTTTACAGATGTTTAATAACAGAGTGTAGTAGAAGAAAACAGAAACTCTTGCATAGTTGTAGGGGTTTCTATCTGGGCCAAGGTAGTGGATAAGGAGCAGGACTAGCAGTAGCCTGAAAAGTTGGGGGTTCGATTCCCGGCTTTCACTGTTATGTCAATGGCCTTCAATTTAATTGATATGTGTACGTTGCTTGTCTGCTAAATGAATTAATGTGAATGTAATCTTTACAACTCATTTGAAAATGTGTTGCAAGGCATAGAAAGTCCTCACTTTAGATAAGCTCACAAAATATCATTAACTAACCACTTGTAACTCCTGAGTTAATCATGAATTATAGTATTAGGAAGTGGTTTATAAAATATGTATCCTCACCCATTTGAAAATCTCACTGGACGCAATAGGATAACACTATATGATCAATTTTAACTGACTGATTCTGGACTTTGACGCAATTGGATAACACTACGTCTGTCATATGTTTAGCTCGCCTCTGGCCCACCTATATCAGCTACACAGATATAATTGGTTCCCCGCGATGCAAGGGGCAAAAGTTACGTGCATCATTACTCGTTGCCAGAGTCTCTTGCTGAGCAAATGCTTCCGCGAGAACTCTGGATTCCCAGGGTAACAGTGATATTTTGATAAAACCACAATAGTTTGCAAAATTGTGTTTTAGCAATTGGAAAAAACTGTAAATGCAGTCAACAATCATAACTTACACACTCATCTCGGCTCTCCAAATAAAAAAAATTGACGCTAAAAAAGTTTCTAAACTTAGTCATTAGCAGTGGCAAGGCATTTGGGTCAAATGGCCTTTTGAATGGGAATTGTAGGGGCACTACTATTTTGATACATGATCTCGTCAAAATCGCTATTTTTAAAACACTAAGAAGGCTCGACACAACATGAAACTTTGATCTAAGTATCATCAGTGTCTCTACACATGAACTTGAGCATTGAGAACATTGTTTGTGTACACAGAGTTCACTAAAAGAAAGGTTTTGAACAACTCACTTGGGTTTTCTGCTCGCCGCCATCTTGCCAGTCAAGGTGTGTGTTGCCATTTGACCTGAAAATGAAAACACGGACAAGCTTAAAAGTGGCGCTTCCGACGTAATTATGCTTTTAAACCAAAGTTTGACTCAGGTACATTCACAAAAAGACCCTAGTTTGCATTTTGGCGAGAATTACCCTTTAAGGCGAAAATCTTGCATAGTGTACCTTTAAAGATGGATTGTGGAGGAAAAGTACATTTTACTGATCACTAGAGGTGGATTTTGTCGTTCGTTCTCATGACACAGTTCGCGTCGTTCAGTTCGCTAAGATGATTCATTCTGAATTGTTTGTTCGTTCGTTCAGTTGCATTTCCGGTAGCCTACAACGTAGTTCAGTGGTGAATCATGGAATGCAGGTTCTCAGCTCCTCGTTTGTGCAAACGGTCAACACAACACTGTAATTGTAGCGGCAAATATATAGCTGCAACTTCATGATTATGTGTACTGTACTTTTAGACAAAACAGCAGTAGCTAATGTGTTCATTCACCTTGACATTAAATTGACATATTGAAGGTAAATAGAGTAGACTACGGCTAGATCAGCTAATTTCTTTTTTAAAAATGTGTTCATTCATAAAGGAACAAAGACCCAGTAGGCTATGCCGACAAACATGTTTAAAGGCTTGGCAGAAAGATTATATTGATGAAAAGGTTTCAAGTCCCCATTTTGCCTAGGCTACAGAGCCATAATCACTCTGCTTCTAGCCAAGAACGAGTGACTGACTTAACGAGAACGACAGACCAAAGTGAAACAGGTGGGGGGTCTTGGCGTGAGAACGAACGAACGAACGAGACAGATTGAAGAGACATTTATTAACCTGGCATGACACAGAAAATACAAAGACAGCATGCATTTACCATTAGACAGATATTTAAATGTAAATGCCAATATTGAAATGCAAAATGGAATTGTTAATGTAAACCATTATTGTTATTTTTTATCGTATGCTCTTCCACTAGTCTCACTAGCCCATTTGTTTTTTTTTTCATGGAAACGGTTGCTATGCTTTCATGCCCCTCATTGGCTAATTCGATGAGAACGTGTTAGAAACAATACAGACAACAGCATACGATTGGTTTGGCTCTTGCCTTAGGAAGCTGGGCCATAGGCATTCACAGCAGCACTAGGTCAGTGTGATTCAGCGACGAACGAAAGAACAAACAAGAACTGGAAAGGTGAACCAGTTCAGGTCGTTCATTTTAAAGACCTGTTTGAACGAACTAGTTTGTTCGCGACCGACCCACCTCTACTGATCACATTTTATTTATTCTCTGTGAACAGGTTGCAACTAGCCTGGCTCCACCCTCCTACGTACTTCCGCTCAATTTTAATTTGCCTTCAGTACATCGTCTGGGATTTCGGTATATTCACGGGTTTTCTCAGGCCAAATTTTACCTGTCCAATCAGCGAACAAAGGAGGTGGCTGAGAACGATGACGTTGAGGTTGTGCGCTAGTTTGAGCAACAGAGTACTCGCCTTCAAGGAAGTTAAAGCTTGGCAATGGAAAGTGGCCAGACTCTCTGTACATTATGAAATCTACGAGAGTATGGTAGGGCCAGGCTAGGTTGCAACCTCAACTAAAAGAAAATATATGTTCTAATAGGAATCTGCTGCTAATCTTTTAAACAATTGTGTCAAGCTATTTTGGTACATATGCTTTAAACATTCTAAGAAATAGCCTACATAAAAACACTCTTATTGTGATGAGTGGGCTATTTATTATGTCCCTCTCACACAGCTTACTCTCCTTCAACTGAGACAGGGTAAAAAAACATCAGCATGGCACACAGCTCCTCTCTGTTGACAGAGAGGTGAGAAATGTTGCATGGCAGCAGCATGCATCTTGTTTTAATGGAAAGATGGGGACAAAAAGAAAAGCTGATTGATAGGTGAAGGAGTGATTTGATGGAGAAGCCGCAAACAAACACATTTATCTCCTGTAATCCTTCATTATCAGGCCATTTATACAGGCAGGCAGTCCGTCTTTTCTGCTTGTTCAATTTCTATTTGAGTTCAATAATTTCAAAAACGCTCAGTGGAGTGGAGAACAGTTTTCTTCAGAACACAAAAGCATTTGGAAGAACACGCAAAGCCCTGAAGGGACTTATTTTACTGATAATGACCGGCGTTCCATACATTACCCCGCATATTATATGGACACTTGCCAAAATTAGGCTTTTGCTGAGAAACAAATAGTTCGCAACACACGCTGGACTTAAATCAAACATTCTTTAGAACACAGCTAATCAACTGTCTGCTTTTGAATTAAGTGCTGGTGCTGGTGTGCCAGTGCTGGACTCTGTCAGAGTTTTCATCCCTTTGATAGCACCACCCCTATGCCCTCTGGCATGTTCTCTTGGACAGACAGATTGTCTGATATTGGCTCCAGGACACTGGGGGGCAGCACTTTGCTGCGGGCCCCTATTTGCTGCCCTACAGCCCTGCTCCACAGCCTGCCCCCTTGGTGCAGAGTTTAGCAAGCAGCCCATTGTGTGTTTGGGGAAGGAAGGCACCATCTATAATCAATGAGCTGCTGCCGCACTGCATGTGGGGCAGAGCATCTAGCCAGGCTGTCAACAGATCGCAGAGTCTCCATTCTCTTATTTCCTTCTCACGACTTCAATTTGCAATTCCCAGTGTCCACCCCACATTGAATGGGAGACTGGCCTGTGGTATAATCAGGATTCCAGTGAGGGTGTTGAATACCAATCTACTTACCAATACCCCCAACCCCACTCAATCCAAATTTGTCTGGGGAGAGAGAAGTGGGTTGGTATTGACCTGCTGGTTGCGGCCAAGGATCCCCCTATACACTGCAGCGGATTCTCATTTATCTGATGATAAGAGGGCATTTGTGTTGACTATTACTTACTGTACAATAATGCTCATATGTTGTGAGGCCTTTCTACTATCTCTGTGTTAAAGGGACACTTCACCGATTAGCATTAAGCTTTATCAGTAGAAACCCAGTAGTATTTTTGAATGACCGTACTTCCCTCCCTCATGTCCCCCTAAGATGAGAGATGTCTGTATTTTTTGTCTGGAAAAAAAATCTTCCGATGGCGCAAAAATCATAATTTCGCCAAATCGGCTGAGAAAATGGCAGTATGTAGAGCACCATAGCTTTGCGCCACACATGGACAGGGGGGTCCTGGATACATTTTTCAGGAAGATCCAGAGGCAAGAGACTGGGGAAAGGCAATCGTCTTGTTTTGCCTCCCTACTGTATGTTCGGAATATCAGCCGATTTAGGGTTTCTGGCGGTCAGTAGCCTAACGTTACTATGGCTATCGAGAAACTGTTGATGCTCAGTATGAGCTATAGCCTAGGCCTAATAAGTTATACATTGTTGGGTAACACTTTACTTTAGGTTTCTACAGAAGAGTGACATGACCAGGGCCGTTTCAAGGAATTTGGGGGCCCCAAGCAAAATGGACATGGAGCCCCCCCGCACGCAAAGCCTACAGGAACCACCGCATAGCCATACAGTTTAAGTTCACCCAAAGTTTAAATACAAAATACAAAATTTTGACTGTAAACTGCAATACTGCAGTTGCATATATATACTGTGCATTAGTTTTGAACATTTGAACATTTGCAAAAACACCACCGTACCATAAAATCCAATATAAATGTAAAAAAGTGCACAATAACTAAATCCAACATACTTAAACACATACACACTCACATTAACATTTTTCAGTTCTCACAAAGTGAGAAAATAAAACACTGCCATCTTATGCAGAAAAAGGATGCATTGTTCAAACTATAAAGAGTGCAGGTTGTATAGCAATTTAAAAATCCAACATAAATAGAAGTACACACACACACACACACACACACACACACATAAGATTAACCTTTCAGACCATCTTCATCAGTGGAGGTACCCTTAGGAAGAGCCTGAGGGCTGAGAAATTTAAGCAAAGCACCTTGAGGGAGAAAGAAAAGATATGTTAGCATTTCCATATTTTGATATTTAGAAGGGATGCAGCTGCTTTCACAACTACCAATGCTTACTGTAAAAACATCCCAAGCTAATGTTATACATTGACCTAGGCCTACTTGTAGCTTAACATAACATTTAAGCATTCTGCTGTTTGAGAATTAGACAGACGCACCTGATGCTTTAAAGACAGTAAACAGCTGGCGTGCATGAATACTACTAGACATGAATGTTCCAGTCTGCTTTGATGCACAGAATTTATCGTGTGGTTTTCCTAACCCCCATTTGGTAAATAGATTATCACGGTCGAATAGTTAGTATAGCAGAGAAGCTATGCCACTTTCATCAAAACCTATTACAAAGCTATAGCAATGTTATGTCATTAAATACGATAAACAGTGATTCTGGAACAGATCTGCGTCTTCCTTATCCCGTTAATAAACATATTACAGTATGCAACCATATTCCGTCCGTTCGAGAAAAAAAGTTGCGCTAACTGTTCTAGTTTGTTACAAGCAGCATGGGCCGTCAGGCAGGTAGTTAAAGGAGAATTCCGGTGTGATATTGACCTAAAGTGTATTGAAACATGATACCGAGTGTGAACGTATGTCTCATAGCCCATCTCGGCTTGTCCCCTGCACTCCAAAATCTGGCGCTAGTTAGCCGATGCTACCAACAGCTTTTTCAATAGTGGTGCTTCGGCATCGGGCTAGCCATGCAAATAAATTACTGTTTTACACCCATTTACAAGGCTCAATGTATCTCCACACTTCATTGGTAGACTTCCGAGGGCCCTGACATTTAAAACGAGACATTGAGAACTTTGAAAAAGCACTGGTAGTTTACTTACAAGATGATTTATACAGACAGTATCTTCACGAAGTTTAGCGTTTGCAGCCATCTTGAATTTAGTCACGATAAGTTGAGCAACGAGTAAGAATGAACAGGTATGATAAGGGATCAGATTCCAAAAATAATTCAGTGGAAATGCATGGATTCCAGTTTCTTCCAGTAGCAGCAACTGGAATCCATGGATTTCCACTGAATTATTTTTGGAATCTGATCCCTTATCATACCATAATTCCTCCCTCATGGTTCAGATGAATGAAACAGGCATAGGGGACAAAATAAACATACAAAGGATACAGTTTAAGATGCATGCATAGTTTAACCTATGTAAATGTCCAAAAACTTCGTTATTTTACAACATTCTAAATCAGGGGCGTTTTTCTTACGGGCAGTAGGCTAGCCTAGGCTTTGGCCTGCCACCGAGGGCGGCACAAGTGTTTGCAAAAAAAAAGTCAGAGTATTTTTTTTTAGCTTTCATTTGCGCTAATCAGTTTTCTATCGCTCATCAAGTCAATCATACAGTACATCATTGTAGGCTACAGGTAGGCTCAGGTAGGTCTCACACACACACAAGAAGTATAGGGGAAGGAGGAGGGGTGGCTGGGGGATCACTGTCTCCCTGGAGTGGGGAATATCGCACAAACGCAATTAGTAGCACATTAGTTAAATGTCAGATATGCTAGCCTATGCTGTCAATTCGCGGGACATCTGACATGGAAATATGTAAAATGCGTGATTTTTGTGCAAACAAGTAGCCTAATGATCGTTTAAATTTTAGAATCCTTATTAATGCTAAAATGTTACATTAATGTGTCCCTCTCCCTCAAAATGTTACATTAATGAGTCCCCAAGATACATTTTTGGCTTTTTCTCTGTCAAGAAGGCACTGACTTCAATGATGACTCCACATTTTTACTACATAAATGACCCAATTTAAATACACATTCATCTTCCCACCGGTGAAATGCTCCTTTAAGTGCCTAAAAGATCCCTGTCTGACAGATCACATTATTGGAGTTAGATGTCCTTCCTATTTGCCTTTGAGTCCCAGCCTTTTTCTGTAGGGACATGCCTCTTGCCTCACGTTTGGAGTGAACACTTTCAAAACAATTAATTGCGCTCAACCAATTCACAGACCACATCTGTGCCAGATCAAGGTCGTTGTTATTGTTTTAAGTTTTTATTTAATTTTTATTTAATTAGTTGAACACAATAATATATTATGTTTCTCTATAGTTATATTATATTCATTATACAGTTAAGAACACAATTATTCATACCCCTGGCAAATATTGATTTACATGTAATGTTGATTTTCTCTGTTTGTTCTGACTGAAAAGGACACTGCCACATGGCTAAAGGTTGTAATACAATGGGATAGAAACATGGGTAACACTTTACTTGACGGGTGAGTTCATAACACATTCATAGCAGCTGTCATAAACAGCACATAAAACATAAATGACTGTTTCATGAGACATGACTCATCATTCATACCAAACCTTTCATGAATGTGGAAGACAGAATGACGACAACTTGTCAAAATGAAAGTCCATCAATCGCAAAGCAGCATTGCCGTTTTTGTTCCAACCCTCTTACCTGACCATGTCACATCTGAGTCAATGGGCTAGTCCAGTGTCAAAAAGACAGAACATGGTCAAGCAAATAATTTTTGTTTCTTAAAAATGTATTTGTTTTATGATGTAACCTTTGCAGATAATTTCTCATCTTTTGCTACTGGGAATGCCCAACCAGTCCAGGTTACTCAAATACAAGTCAGCTGAATGTAGGCTAGTTTACCTCCCAGTGTTAAACTCAGTGATTACAAATACTTCACAACTTGTATAGTAAAGTGACATTCGATGTAGACTTCATAAGATATTCATGAAATATTTACAAAAATGGCAATGCTGCTTTGCAATTGATGGACTTTTATTTTGACAAATTGACGTCGTTCTGTCTTCCACATTCATGAAAGGTTTGGTATGAATGTTGAGTCATGTCTCATGAAACAGTCATGAATGCTTTATGTGCAGTTTATGACGGCTGCTATGAATGTGTTATGAACTCACCCGTCAAGTAAAGTGTTACCGAAACGTGGAATAAAAAAGAAGCATTTTCATCTTTTTTAACATTTTAAAGAAAAATGGCATGTCCAAAATTATTCGGTAACACTTTACTTGCCAGTATCGACATTCAACTTGTTATGACAAAAATGAATGTCACGTAATAACAGAAGCGTTATGTCATAAACGTTTATGACACATTCATGACAGTGTCATGTCACTCTTATGTCGACACTGTCAAGTAAAGTGTAACCAATTATTCATACCCTTTTTAAATAATCAGTGGAAACATCTTTATGTGCATTCATAGCTCTCAAAATGGTTCTTATAATACCTACCAAGCCACCAAAGAAGATGAAAATGCTTCTTTTTCTGATTCCATATTTCCACCACATTGTCTTGCAACCTTTTTGCATGTGCGATTGTCATTTTCAGTCAGAACACATACTGTATTGATAAAGAGAACATCAACATTAAATCAATATTTGCCAGAGGTATGAATAATTTTGTTGTTCACTGTATATACACATTATATGAATTCCCAGTTCTTTATTACAATCTGACCTTGTGCTTCTTTTTCTGGAAGCCATTGTGGCAGATGCAGTTTTGGTCTGTTGGTGTGTTTCTGCTGAACAAAGTCATCAATGGTCTCAGCTTCTACCTCACCTGCTGAAGCCCTACAACCTACGGCCTCATCTGAGATGCCATCATACCGATGGCCATGGATTATTTAATCTCTTCCCTAGTGAGGCAGGGCACACACTTCCCCAGTAGTTGTTCACCATTTGGGTATCAACACTGATAATGGTGTGTGTGGCGTATCAGGAATGACTGGCATGGTTGAACCGCAGATGTGATAGCTACTCACTGTAGAAATTATGGAAGATTTCTCCTTCTGTCTATGATTCATCTTCACCTGTGCTGTGCACAGAAAAAAAGGCCACACAAAGGTTCATTATTTGATTTCTTAAAGTTGGAAATAAGCTAAGTGTCACCCTTGTGAACCTTGTTGTTCCTCGGTGCATATTAAAATGTAATCCTCTGATACTTATGCTCATCTCCATTTGACCTGCTCATGAAAGTGCAGATTAGAGGGCTTTGTGTGGAAACAGCTTTTGTGATCACTCGAGCCTCTTTGATATGCACGTCGAGCTCTCACTGTCGACACCCACTGTTTGCCATGGAGGCCCAATGAGTCCTGAGGAAGGCTGCAGCTAAACATAACATTTACCTCTTTTAATTATAGATTTTACTTTTTTTCTGTTCTGTTATATTATTGCATAGTAATTCATGTGATTGCATTGACATCACATAGTCTTAGTGTTATAGTTTTGTGACCTTGAGGGATTGGCCTCTAACTAGGTGTGCACTCTGTTGATCACAAGGTGGACATTACTTGATCAGATAACCACTCTCACACGCCTATCATGTCCACGCTGACCACCAGCATCCCTATCTTGCATAACCAACATTTTACCCTCAGAGAAAAAATTATGAAAGATATCAACAAAAGCTATAACATCACACATCAGTCCAACGTGAAGCAACAAAACAAACCAAAAACAATTACTTTTGGTTGTTTTTTTATTTTGAAGTCTGAGCTACTATTCTGGGGATGAAAGGTAACTTTGTTGTGGCTTTGACCAGAGATACCAATTACAGAGCTGTGTTTTATCCTTTAATGTGCTGTTTCCACTGTTTCCTCCTGGTAACCTTGTGAGGGTTGAACTAAATGGGGTTGTTACGGACAGATACCATAAACCACAGAGTGGCTGCTGGCTGTCTCGCTAGCACATTTTGTTATATATCTTTTTATTTCTTTATTTTTAAGGGATGGGTTTGCAGTGATGGGTGCCCAGACCTGTGCTATAAAAAGGACCCCCCCACCTCCCCAAAAAAGATGAGGCACAGCAGAGATGACTCAATCTCTCCAGCTCAGTCCTCCATCAGAGCTGTTAAGTGGGAAGGTGATTGGGAGGCAGACAGTGCCAGGTGAACTCCCTTCCATCCGTCACTACATTTGTTCCCCTCAGCACTGGACTTCTGTGAAGGTTCTGCAACTGCTTTTTAGAAGTTTGACAGTTGGAACTAGAACATGGAACTGACATAGCCTACTGTAAATCTCAAATGCTACTTGCTCATATGCAAAAGTTCAAAATCCTAAACTTTCCTGTAACAGAAACGAGGCATGAATATTTACAACATTTACTTAACATAACCTAGCGCATGTTCTATGAATGTGCACAGCCAAAACTCAAACAGTTCTGTAGGTTTTGTGAAGAAAGACGCAATGACTGAGATATATGTCAGTTCACCTACAAAAAAAGAACATTCCCTTATGGATGGCACTCTGAACAGGAGTCATTTAAACAATTTCTACTGCATACTGCAGTAAGCCCATGAGCAACGTGATGCAATGCAATACATGCCTGATCAAGATGCCGAGGCTATTGAGATGGAGGAGCACTGTACAGCTCCCTTGACCTTCAGATAATCAGCATCTATAAGACTGACCTGTCCAATATGCTGTATATAGATTGAGGGCTGCGGTCGTGGTGTAGGTTTAAGAGCTTGCGGTTGGTTTCTCCTTCATTACCTCACCTGGTCTCTCTCTGCTGTGCAGTAGAACTGTTGGGGATTTTATATGTGGAGGAGGAGACCATATGGAGTGTAGTAGTGAAATAGTCCCATTCCTGTAAGAATTCTGAAAGGATCTATAATCTGGACAGAAATCTATTTGGAACTGTGTGGCTGGAACATCAGGTAGAGACTTTTAGGTCAATACAGATTCATACATATATATGAATGGAGTGGGTCCAGTGTGTTGAAATGAACCATGTCAACACTGAGAATAACTGGAATATAACATTTTATAAAGGTAAGGTCCAAGTGTCCACTGGGACCTGAGTTTTAATCCGACCTGCGGTCATTTCCTGATTCCACCCTACTTTCCTGTCACTCTGAACTGTCCTAACTGAATTTAGGCAAAACGCCCTAAAATATACTTTAAACATGTATAAAGGACACCTTACTGGGCAAGACACAAACTTTCATATGCTGTCTAACTGGCTAACATAACACAAGTTGTACATATACACAAGTTGTACATTTACAACATACCTATACATGTGTGTGAAGAGAGAGAGAGAGAGAGAGAGAGAGACATTTCAACTCATCTTGGGGGGTGTCTGCCTCGCAATGTCGTTGCCATAGTTCCCCGGGACCAAAGGTAAGACCAACACAGTTTAATACTCTCACCACCTAAATAGTTTATTGAAGACAGAACACAGACTCAAAACTAACAGCAGTCTGGATAACAGAGCAATTCCTGGAAAATGACTGAAGCCACAATAAAGCATAATGACCCTAACCACTAAGAACATTGGTTTTCAGCAAATGCCATTGAGCTGCATTAAATTTTCAGTCATTTTCTTTCTTACTATTGGATATATTTTTAATGTACACAGGACACAACAGACTATTTCAATTCTAGATAGGCTGATAATGAGCAGACAGTTAACGTCTTTACAAATTACAGGCTCATGGATCACAAAATCCCAGTGATCCCTTTGTCCACAACAAAACATGAGCACAGCAGATTTTGTATTTGTTTTCAGTATGCTTTGACAACAATGTCCTTGTTGAACACCTCTCTCCCAGCAGTGCATTGATTGCTAAAGCTTGTATCTTAGGAAGTAGACATATCTGTCTTGAAAGACATGTCTCAGAAAGAAGAAACCGCTGTCTGTTTTGAAGAAAGTAGAAACCGCTGTCTGTTTTGAAAGATTTGTCCTCCCACAGTGGGCTATCTTTTATCCTTATATATATATATATATATATATATATATATATATATATATATATATATATATACACAATCTATTATATATATATATACCCACACACAATCTATTTTGCAATTTAAGTGTAAAATGTGTGTGTGGTGTGTGTGGGCCCCACACTGATATTTTCTTGTTGTTGTTAGATTAATGTTCCCTTTCCTTGACCTCTGTGTGATTATCTCGGAGATCATTGGTAGCTGACACTTGCTCTGCCAACGTCTGCATCAATTTATCTGTGTCGCTCTGAAGGACAGACTCGAACTTCCTGGCCTGGGGTGTGTGTGTGTGTGTGTGTGTGTGGGGGGGGGGGTTGTTTGAATTGGAATGAATCAGCAGAGGTGGTGGTACCGTTGCTATATGTGAAAAGTTAGGCTTGATTGTTCCAACATGCCCCCCGCCCTGCCTGGCAGAGTCACTCTACTGTCACTTGAGTTATGATTATGATTGCCTTTTCATCCTCAGGCTGCAGAGGGAGAGGGAGGGAGAGAGAGAGCGAAAGAGAGAGGGAGAGGGAGAGAGAGAAAGCGATGGAGGGAGTACAGAGAGAGAGGGAAAGAGAGAGAGAGGGAAATATTGTACTGTTTGGTCCCTAGTTGCAGTCTTGATAATATTACAAATGCACATGGGAAGATAATGCCAACACTGTATGCCATCAACTTTGTCTCTAAATCAGCTGGGGTATGTTGAGGGCAAATCGAAGAGTTTAATAGAATTCGCAACTCAAAATATGAGTACAGTGTCATTTTGAGGATATTTACTGTGACACTAAATAATTAGCTGGCAATAAACAAATAAAGATCTTTGGAAGCATGCCCTGTAAATCAAAGAGGTTTATATGAAGGCCTTATGAAATGTAACAGGTATGGTAACGGCACAATGCGAATCGCTGACACGGGCGTTTTGTGGTAATTGAAAATAACTTTATATTCCCATAAAAAGTTTGATGATTGCTTTTTAAGACTCCTTCTTGCCTGACTCCGATCCCTCAAGCGTCAAATTAGGCTGTTAGACTTGTTAAGCAGAATTGGAAATCTTATTTGTCTTCTGTTTGAGGGTGAAGAGCTGTTTGTCATGACATCCCTGGAAGATACATCAAAAAAGTTTTGTTGTGAATGAGAGAGCAAACACCACTTCAGTTCTGAGTGTTGGCCTGCTTTATCTATATTATAAGCAATAACATTGTAAAAGCTTGTTGTATGCAAAGAGTCTTTGAGAGACATAAATAATTATTGTAGAAGTTTGTTTATAATGAGAGCTGTTTGGTGTAGTCATCGAACATGACTCAGACTTGATTGCCTTGAATAGGAAAATGATTCCAGTCACAGAAAAATGAATCTGCACTGTCCGTCATGACATTATTTCAAATTTTGGTTTACATAAAGTATTGGGAACACCCTCTTTTGATGTCATATTGACAATGTAATTTACTCTTAAGGGTGTTTAAGGTATGCCTGTATGTTGCACATAATTCTTCATGACTGTGCATATGACCACCTACACACAAACAAACACACACACACAAGTCTCTTTCTTTCTTGAATGACTAGACACACACACAGAGACAAACACACAGATGTGTGATACTGTGACGGTCCCTTTCTTTCTTTAATTACAGGACACACACACACACAGAGAGACACACACAATACTTTTGAGATTCCTTTCTTTATTTATTTATTGGACAACTGGTGGGTCACGGAACCGTTTTGGGGCACGTTTCCCAAAACCGTAATTGTTAACTAAGTTAGCAACTTTATTGGATGCAATGCAATTTCCCATTGCCAACCAACTAAATGGTTTTTGGAAACGCACCCCTGGGGGGGTTGCTGATCTTGTGGTTAAAAAAATAATAATAAAAAAATCGACTTTTAAAATGCTACCCTATCGGATATGTTGGACCTTTATTATGATAGACTTTATTTGTATGCCAGTCGTTGCCATGTACATACACAATGGTAGATGCACAGGTAATATTAGACTTAATTTTAGTGGTAAATATGGCGAAACACAAGTAGCCTATATGACCCTGAATATTTGAAATATGGTTCACTTATATTGAGGACAAAAAGGGACAGAAGCCTCAGTGTGTGGTGTGCAGTGAACTGCTGGCACATGAGAGCATCATGAAACCATCAAAACTAAAACGCCACATGGAAACAAAACGCCCTACCCTCAACAGTTGAAAACTCTGCGAATGTGTCTAACATCAGCGTGTTACATTACAGGCATTTTGTGTGTCTTACCTCATAGCTCACCGTAGTTGCCTTGAAAGCTAAAAAATATGGGCTGCGCCTTAATGACCATGGGAAATTTAGGGTCCCAAGGCCAGATCAGTAAAGAAACACTGCTGTAGAAGTCCTTTTCTGTTTTTAATTACTGGATGTAGTGTACCTGAGCTGTACAGGTCCCTCTGGATTACCCTAAGTTCCACTGCCTTCATTAAAGGTAGGTCAGAAATAGCCTCCACCATCTCCTGGGGCTCACTAACCATGTGCTGAAGCCTCGCTTCGCCAACTCGAGTGCAGACGTGAAGAGAACACAGCGACACAGTCATATGCAAATGTACTGAGCAAACCTGGGACTACTTCATAACCTTGCGGCTGCAAAAAAAAGTGCAAAAACTCTGGGATTGTATGTCCCAATTAACAGTGTTTGACAAAGCTGTGATACAAGCGCTTGTAATGCACCATGGATAGCTGATTGTCAGTAAAAAGCACAGCCATATTATCATCATTAGAGTAATTACAGTTGTGTGGAGCTACAGTCCCGAGGCACAAAGCTTTCCCCTCCCCCACCACAGTCCTGATGGCGCTGAGACTCAGTACCAATGATGACTCACTGTTCCCCTGCTTTTTTCTTTATCAAAGGAGTGTTTGTGTACCAATAATTTTTTCCATCGCCTCTCTCGCTGATGAAATGACACTGCCACTGTGTGTAAGAAATGCACAGTTGGAGAAACGCGCAGCAAGCAGCATGTGCTTATGTGTCTGTATGTCTGCATTGGTGTTTGGAAGTGTGTAGAGTGTGTGTCAGTGTATGTTTGTGTAACCCACATGGATAGCCAACTTGCCCATTGTGATGTACCAATAGTTCTCTGGTGACCCCTACACGGGGCACGAGACAGGTTCAAACAATCAAACAATAATAATAAACAACTGCTAACTGTTACTTCAAATTAGAGACGGACGTCGGAACGGATAACTAACGATACGGAAAGATAGAAGAAGAATATTAATCAAAACAAGAATAATATTGACCAAACAGAAATCAAACACATTCTTTTGACCGAAAAGCTTCAATCCTGGTGAGTCGCTAACCCCAAATAATTATTTATTATGTAGGTTGCCAAGTCACTTAACAAAGACAACATTATTATCCTGACAACTGTTACAGATAAACCACTTCTTGAACAAAGACCTCGTTGGACCATCGTAACAGATGGAAATGTATTAATCACTGGAATCCTGGTGAGCTAGTATTTTTTTAATGTTTATCTTGTAATCGATTTTTTCTATGTTGTGCTAACCTAAGCTAAGTCACCTACACTGGAGACTAATGACCCTAAATACGCCCTAATGTATTTTTCGTGAGTGAGGGGTCGTGCGGGTGTGTGTGTGTGTGCTCAGAGTGCCAATGCATGTGTTTGCTGCATGCCTGCATGAAAACCCAAGCTGATATGAAATGCGGTTTAGCAAGCTTCATTATATCTTTAATACTTTCCAACATTAATGCATGAATAACCATCACAGGTTTTCATTAAATTGTGTGTTTGGCTGCCTGACAAGTCTACAATGATATCTCTTCCCCTCATCTCTTAACCTGAATTTGTTATGATTAATGTGAATTGCTGGAGATAATTGCATTTTCATAGAGTGCGATGAGTTGTGAAGGTCTTTGACAAATGGTGGCCATTCATTTCAGCCACAGTGTATATTGCAGGACCCAGGCAAGAGCCAATATTGCAGTGGTAGTGGCAAGGACACAAGTTTAAAATTAGTTTCTAATAGAATTACTTTCAGTGCCAGTGCAGACTCAACCAAACTGCGTCTATGGATTCAGGCTTTCTTTGAGAACTTTTTGGCAACACTTTATAAAGTGTCAGTGTTTCAAAGAGATACACTGTAAATCCTCCTGACTGAATGATTATCATCATGTTGTTGTTGTTGTTACTAATCTATGTAGCTATAACCACAAATCAAGATAGTGTATTGTGTACTGTATGTCATACCTTCATATAGTGAAATTTAGAGTAGATTACAAAATTCTTCTTTTTGTCTTTAAAGCTTTAAATGGACAAGTTCCCCAATACCTAAGTGAGCTTGTACACTTTCACTGCTATGATATGCTATTAATGGCTTTTAAATGAATTGTGGAATGTAATTATATAGGCTATATTGTACATATTATTTTAGTTTTATTTTCCTGTTATGCTTTTTTTGTGTTTTTATTCATTTTGTCTTCTATTATCTATGGATTTTTTTTTTGAGCACTTAAATTGTGCTATATAAATGAACTTGACTATGACTATACCAAGAACTACAATGTTGAAAGCATCTGTGAAAAGAAGACCTCTCCTTATCATGTCTCTGTACTCTCTGTACCTCTAAACATGGGACATTGCCCTCCAAGGCCATACATAAAGGATACTTAGGGCCCTATCTTGGCGATCTGAAATGCATGGTCAGTGTCGAAAAGCTTATTTTGGGGTGTGTCCAGTCCACATTCAGGGTTATTTTGTTATCGAACGTCAGGCGCATTGTTCAAAAGGGTTGTTCTTCTGTTTCTTAATCAGTCATGGGTGTGTTTTGGGGCGTAGCATCCTTTAAACCAATGAGAGTGACATCTGTCATTCCCTTTAACAGTAAGCAGCGCAACTTTAAACAGCACATCTGTATTTTGCCAGTCAGCGGTGCTTTTAAAGGAATCTGCTTGAAAGCGAGACTGTGCGTCTTCAGCTGTGCTTTACATGCGCCTTTTATTATGGACAATTTTTTTTCTTGTCAGTGGCACCCATAACATGTAAGGGTCGTCCAAGTGCCCACGGGGACCCATTTACAAGTCTAAAGTCAAGGTTCAAGTCTGACCTGCAGTCATTTCCCGTTCCCACATCTCTCCCTCCCTCCTGCTTCCCGTCACTCTTCACTGTCCATCCAAATAAAGGCAAAAAGACCAAAAAATATACTTAAAAAACTAGATGTACCGCAGAGCGCTACAAAATATGACCGCCGCCCAGTCTGGCACATTTTTTACACAAAAATAAGTCACACTTGGCAAATTGTGTTCATTTCCTCCTTTGTTCCTGCTTAGCTTCAGTAATTCAGCAAAGTCAGGATATCTGCTGGTCTGCCTGCTGGCTAAAAACAAAAGGTGAAAGGCATATATGATTCTAACTGTCTCACTGAATTGCATTATGCACACTCAATTCTCACTGGTACTGTATCTGCTAGACAACAAGTACCAAAACATGATTAGTTCATAGATTTCACATGTAAAATACATTTTATATAACCCCACCCCCATCTTGACTGTTCATAATTTTGAGAAATTGTTGAATTGTGTGCATTTGTGCGTGTACCGTGTTTATGTGTGTGTGTGTGTGTTAGAGTGTGGCTACCCGACCCGAGCCCGACGTATTCGGTCGGGTTTGGACAAATATTTAGAAATTGTAATCGGGTTCGGTTCGGGTTCGAACATATGAGGGCAATATGCATTGGAAGCTTTACATTTAAAATTCCTTATTATGTTGGGTAACCAACAGGTCTGCATTACATGATGCAAACGTTTGTTTTTTTAAAAATAAGGTAAAATGTAAAAAAGACCTAATAGCTTTCTTCCTGTGTGCAAGATTTGTTTATCGTGACAACGCATTTCAGGAATGCCGCCTGAAATGCACACGCGTTGTCACGATACATAAACAAATGGTTATGCACATTTCGCACATATGCACATAAGTACAGTCTTGGGTGACGTTAAAAAAAGTTGTTAGCCTATCAGGAGATTTTAAGATTATTTGCGTTGCATACTGTGGTAAAGACATAGGCTACCGGTAGGTCGTCTGGTTCAACTGGATGAGGATTTCCTCGAGTTGCCCCAATTAACGTCGATGCTGCATTTGGATCAGTGACAGAGGCACTGTAGTTTCAACGACTGTTGCAGTTCATTTTTAAGACTTTTCGTCAATGGTAAGACAAGAATTCTATTTCAATAGGCTATGCTTGCTTGGGCCTCTTGTGTTAATGTGCGCTGTGTGTGACCTGCGTGCGTACACGCTCATCGGATTCTGTAGACAATTTGTTGTGTGTTCCGTTTAATGGGCTAAAAAGACAGGCTATCCACAAATGTGAACGTTTAATCACTAGCATGGGAATAACTGAGGCATCATCTGCGTCGGGCTCGGGTCTGGTTCGGACATAAAAATGAAAATGCCTCTCGGGTTCGGGTCGGGTTCGGACGCAACTCTGTCGGACGCGGACCGGGTTCGGACAGAAATTTGCGGCCCGATCCGCACTCTAGTGTGTGTGTGTGTATGCGTGCGTGCATGTGCTTGTGGATGTGCCTGTGTGTGTGCATGTGCATGCATGCGTACATCTACTGTATGTGTATGTGGCATACGTATGATTACTGTGAATGTATGTGTGTGAATATCTGTTTATGCACATGTGTGCATATGGAATTGGTTAACATGACCCCTGGATTGGTCATCTTAGGCCCTACGGTTCTCAAGATATTCACAGAAAACTCTGTTGGTGTACGGTCACTAAATGTACACATAAATTCTTTTATTGTATGGCCCCCCAGGAACGAAAGTTCACGAAACTTGGCATGCATTCAGAGGGTGTCATAATGATCCTACACTTCCAATTTTGTGCAGTTTTGACCATGTTAGGTCACAGATACCTGCGATTACAACACCTCATTTTTACTTTTTTGTTTTTAACTAGGTGGTGCTATACATGAAATGAGTGGTTATGGAATGGGTTGACAAGGCCCCTTAAGATCAACATACAAAAAAAAGGTTGTCCTCCTAAACCCTATGGTTCTCGAGATATTCACAGAAAACTGTGTCTGCCCTACCCTCCTTTCGGGCGGTCCAGTCCAGCGGGGGGGCTACAGATGAAAATGAAAAATGATGGTTCCATGCTATCCATGTGAGGCTACATGCCCACCAAGTTTCGTGTACCCCGGTCTTTCAGTGTCCCGGGAATCCTTGACGGAAATTTGGCCGTGTGAAAAAGAAAAAAAAAAGAAAAAGAAAAAAAAAATCTGACTAAACCTATATGACCGCCGCTTCGCTGCGCGGTGTTCATAATAACCTGGGTGACTGACTTGCTCCTTCACATTTGGTGGTCGTGGTTACATAATCCCTCTAGGTGTGCACATGAGTCGCACGTTAAAAAAAGATTTGAGTGTTCACGTGCACTGGAGAAGGTGGTCAGGCCGATGAATAGAGAACCTGCTGGGGGAAGTGATCACTAGGGGAGTTGAACTGCTCTCCTGTCGGGTTGACCTGAGCCTGAAGACGGAATAGCTTGGAGAAGCTCCTTGTTGCTGACCTGAGCTTTATGGAGAGCTTTTGCCAAGCCTTAAAGGGAAACTTGGCAGGATTAGCTATATTTCCCCCTCTGCTGAAGAAATTGTGCATTATGCTATTTCAAACTGTGGAAAAAGGTAACGATAAAGCACATGGATTTGTTTACAAGCTAGCGAAACGGTTAGCATAAGTTCGGAAGAACAATGTGGATGTTAAAAGGTAAGAAACACGATTTAAAAGTTTCTTGTTTCTCACTTCACTTTCCGGGACGTATAGTCTCAATGTTGCAAGGTTGGTTTTCCGCCTGGGGATGTTAGGGGCAGCGGGGAAAGTCACCATTTTCACCGGAACAGGTCATTTAACCATCCAAATTATTTCTAAACAGGTTTATTACGTTGAAATAGTTGCCAAGGTCCCCTTTAAGAGAGCAGCAGTGACTGATGTCATTCTAGAGAAATTCAGTGGTGGACCAGCCCGTGGCCTTGGGGAAAGGGCCTGTGGTCAGAGGCCCAGGTATCTGCTGGGATTGCAGAGGGCTGAGTGGACACCTGGCAGGCAGTCTAGGGGGCTGGGTGAAGAAGTGTCAGAGGTGGCCTGTGTGCTGTGAACAGTGCAGTGTTGGGCCAAGAAAGGCTGATTTTAGAATGAAGACTGGCAGTCACCCACGGGATTCACATGTTTCATTGCTCTGATTGGTTAAATCTATCCAATTGCGCGCAGAGGCATTTTTCATCCCCGAATCGGTTGAAACAAACTTCATAATCAAATATAAATTACTTATTACCAGGTTCAGATTCTGATAGGAATTCAAGTCTGGCTATACCAGGCTAGTTCCAGGACACTGTTTTAATAGAATGAGCTTTGGCTCATGTGTTTGTCAAGCTGTTAGCTGTGTCTGCAGGTGGGTTAATTGGTTAGTTGAACCACACCCACATGGTGCTCTCTAAAAGGGCCAGTGTTTTGGAGTGGGGGTAGACTTATTGACATGCGCAAGTTGTTGTGTTGTGTCCATTTGAAAACTGCTTAATAAATTAAAAAAGAGATTTCTGCCAAAACATATCCTGACAGTTTTTATCTTAAAGGGACACCAGGCAACGTTTTCGTGTTAATTACTCATCTTTGTAAGTCGGTATATGGTTAAATGACTCATTACAGGGCGAATGAAGACTCTCTCGCCCGCCCCTACTGCCTGTAGGAAGAATATCCCGCTTGCAAGTTCAGTGTATCGTACCCGCCGACCGACGCAGGATCAGTTTACATCCTGCATCCACAGCACAGAGGCAGGCTAACGAAACGCTATTGATTGTTGCAAACGTGTGTATAATGGCAGAGCCGGCGAAAAAGCAGCGAAAACCCTTGACAGAAGATGCAAAGAAAAGGAAAAGAGCTTCAGACCGAGCGAGGGGGAGTTTTGTAGAGAAAAAGCATCAGGCTTTCCTGGTGTCCCTTTAAAAAAAAGCAAAACTATTATTTTGTGCTTACGCCTGAATAGTGATGCCTTACATGTTTTGATCTAAGGTTTGAAGTTTTCTTTTTTATGTTGGTTTAGTCAAAATTCCTCACGACAATTTGTGTGCCCCTAACTTGAACCAATTTCTGTGGGAGATTAATTTTAAATAATATGCCTTTAACACGGTTAAACAAAGTAATGCATTAATGCTCAATATTTAAAATGCTCCTTTATTGTGTATTCATAATCTGCTAAACAATTTCAGCACGTCGCTCCTGCTGTTTTCAAACGTCCCTTTATCAGAGGCAAGGCGCCGTGGTGGTACACATCAAAACACCTGCTAGTGCATCTGTCAGCTGAAAACTGTGTCGCGACTGTACCGCTGAGGAGATTACGGCTGGGAAAAACGCTGCAAGTGACACTCTCCGGCAGCTGCCAGTGCCGTGCTCTCAGATGGTTCAGCAGCATTTGATGATGCTCCTCTGTGTTAGCGCGCCACCTATCCTTAGCGAGCCCCACAAGGCACGAGCGAAGACTCGTATAGCAAAATGTCATCCTTTAGCGATCGCTGGCTCCCTTGAAGAATTTTGGAATCGAGCGAGAGCAGAGAAATGAGGAGGTAAAATGCTTCCACCGTAGACTCTGCTGATAATGAGATTCTAGGCCGACGTGGGAGCGCCAGCCAGGCAGCCGAGCAAAGGGAACAGAAAAAGCAGCGTCGAGCACAGAATAAAAAAAATCTGAATGGGGCCCCTGTAGGGAGAGAGATGACATAGATAGAAAGGGATGCGGTTGAGGTAGTCGCAAAGATCAGGAAAAGTTTGAGTTACAACAACTCCGAGATAAAAACACCACAGAGCTGTTTTGGTAAGACATAGAGGGTGTCACAGTGGGAACGATGCATGACTGTGTGAACTTCACCTCCCGCAAGCCCAAACTCCTCCAAACAGACACATCTCCCTGTCGCCGCTCGACTTGCCGAGCCAGTTTTCTTGGGCTTTGACTTAAGTTTTTTGTGCAATGCATTCACATGACGTCTTCACATGTGCGAATTAAAGCAGCGGGAAGTGATTTCTCTGTTGCACCATCTTAGGCTGAGAGAGAGTGCACGAGTAAGAGAGAGAGAGAGAGCAACTATGTCAGAACGTCTAAAACTTTACAAGTTCCAGGCCTCAGCGCAGGCCGCTACCGAGGTGAAATCTCACGGATCCTGCAGTGTTTATCTGCTCATGAGGATCCTGCCATGAGGTGTATCAACGTGGCCTTGAGTCGCCACTCGGAGAGGGATTGCATATATGCTAAAAATATATCTCTGGCTCGACGAGAGCCAGTTCCGCTCTTTTAGCCTGTTATTCTCAGGCTCCCTCTGGAGTTGGAGGTTTGATTTGATTTGTCGGTAAGGAGCTACTTGACGCAGATGCAAACTGACGTAATGGGCTGCAACGCAATTAATACAGACAAATTGAAACCAAATGTCAAAACTTTTCCACAGGAATTTGGACTGACATAAATGGCCTGATACACCCCTGAGGGCAAAACTGTAACCGCCTGCAAAATTAGGTAGCCATTGAAATCCTCGAAATGTGAATAAAGAGGGGCCTAGATTACATGGTAATACTGAGATCAGTTCAAGGAGCCATTTAATGGAGAAGAGCAGTGTGCTTACAAAATATGTTTTATCAGTGCGGGATGTAAAGTGGTTTCAGATGAAATCTACTCCTCAGTAGCATGACTCCCAATCCAAAAATGCTGAAAAAACTCCACAATTTATTATCATGTGTAACTTATTTGAATGATTATCTAGACAAATAAAAGCTTGCCTGTGGGGGGCTGTGGCTCAACCAAGGGTGACGGCACCAGCTGGCATGCTGGCAAGGATTCACTTCAGCACCGCGGTTAGCGGCATCACGAGAGAGCACGCGCGGAAAGCTGCATCTGGGCTGTGGACAGCTCCCCGCGCTGGGAGGAGAAGTCAGCTCAGACCAGTGAGAGTGGTGCTCCCTCGCCAGGGAGGCTCTGCAGCAGGTGGGAGAGAGAGAGATGCAAGGACACAAAGACACAGCGTGTCAAATGCCCCTCCTGTCACAGACACATACACACACACACATACACACACATACACACACACACACACAGCTGTCTATGGTGCACAGTGAGTGGCTACACCTCTGGGGGGAGAGCCTGAAGGTGTCACCCACCCCTCATGGAGAATCAGGTCACATTTTCACATTCTTGCACACACCTGCGGTTTCAATATGTCTTTTTGGAGTATACTTCAGTTGGAATTGCAATGATTTTATTTGAGGATTTCCCATGTCAAAAGCATTAAGTAAAAAAAAATCCTTTGGCCATTATGTATTTTTACTTTTAAATACAATAATCTCTCAGA
The DNA here is from genome assembly GCF_018492685.1 of Alosa sapidissima. Classification (NCBI taxonomy): domain Eukaryota; kingdom Metazoa; phylum Chordata; class Actinopteri; order Clupeiformes; family Clupeidae; genus Alosa; species Alosa sapidissima. The sequence goes on from NC_055962.1 coordinate 8,655,852, forward strand.
CATAGTGGACCCTATTCTTATTAGTTTGGTTTTACATATTTTACTGGAACCATTAAGTGCACTGTTGTTATTAACTGTGAGCCAAGCCTAGGTGCATAGCAGATGTTCAATTACATACTGTTCTAGAGTGAGCTTTTAAAAGGCAAGGCAAGTTTATTTATAAAGCGTATATCATACACATGGGGTAATTCAATGTGCTTTACATAAACAAAAGCAAAGAATAATAGTAAATAAAAGCATACAAGGACAATAGATAAACAAACATAGTTTAAAATAAAATAATTAAAAGACATAAAAGACACAGAGTAGAATGATTTAAAGACAAAATGCAAAACAACTTCCGATTACTGGAACAAAGCCAATAACACAAACTTATGCTTCGCCACGCTTCCAGTTCTGCTGCTCCTCCATCCAGACATCTACACGATTAAATATGTGCTATATATCTGCACTCCTTTCTCGTCTGCTCCGCAAACATATGTATATCATCTACACGATCAGGGATGTAGTGGAGGCTAAACGCAAGTAAACGCAGTTTATCCACCTCTGAAGTTTCAGAAATAGAGTTTATCCACCTCTTATTAGAGTTCAAAAGAGTTTATTCACCAATGGCAACTTTTAACATTAAAAAATCACACTGTATTATCCACATTTACAATTATGTACACTCATCAACACTCTAGGAATCATTTATTTAATACCATTGGTATTTGTCAGGAACCTGCCTGGACTTTGGCCATCCTGGTGGTCATTCTGTGTATTACCTTGTGTTTGTGTCTTATTCCCTTGTGCCATGTGTTCATGTTTACCTGGTCATGTGTTCTGTTCTTGCCCCTTGTGTATTTCCTGGTTTGTCATGAGATTCACTTCCTGTACTTTGTTGGTTTGCCATGTGCTTAGTGTTTCCATTTTCCTGTCCTGTCTGCCTGTCCCCACCCCTTGCCATATTTGGACTTCCTGCCCTCCTGTTTGAGGTTTGTCACCTGGGCCCTGTTATATCCTCATTGTCTGTAACTTGTCTTGTATTTAAGTCTTGTGTCTGCCTTTGTTCTCTGTCGGATTGTCGTCTTTTCTGTCTGTTGTTAGTGCCTGGTAACCAGTAAGTTTTGCTGAGGTTATTGATTTGTTTTGTGATGTTTGTTTGACCCTGGAATCCTGTGTTTTGCTGACATACTACTCAGTTAATCGTTTTTGATTCAATAAAGTTCTTCTCAGAGAAATCCATGTTTTTG
>NC_055962.1:8662083-8697083 GCF_018492685.1 Alosa sapidissima
GACAAAAGCAAAGTGTTTTCATTGGCCATTTGTTTTCTTCCCTTTCTTTTTTTTCAAAGGGTGGAATAGAACACAATTAAACCCATTAGTGGGTATGGGAGAAAAGGTACAGTGTAAGAAGGAAATCAACGGGAACAGCAGGTCTGAAGGTCACCACATCTCTCTCTCTCTAACCCTCTCTCCCTCGCTCTCTCTCTCTCTCCCTCGCTCTCTTTCTCTGTCTCTTTTTCCATTGCTCTTTCTCTCTCTTTCACTCTCTTTCTCTCTCTCTCTTTCCCTTGCTCTCTCAGTCTATCTCTCTCCCTCGCTCTCTCTCTCTCTGTTTCCATATGTCTCTTCTCTTCTCTCTCACTGTCTTTCTTCATCTCCCCTGTCATAATAACCGGTCCACATCAAAGCACACCATTATTCAGTTGTGCCGTACATGTTGCAGGACTATTATCCTCTCTGGATGGCTGCATCAATAGAAACATAATTTAATTAAAAGCATTATTTCCAGGTTTAAAGTGCAGACACGTGCACAGGCACAATCCGCGCTTACAAATCCCCCCCCCCCCCCTTCTTTGGCATGTTGTGGGGTGTGAGCTTGAATACAAATGTGTCCACTGGAAATGGACAAGTGTTTGTAAAGCCACCCTTGCTTTTTTCCACAAGGGCTGTCAGGATTGTATAGCATCACACTTTCAACTTCAAAAAATGCTTCAACGATGGTCTGTATGTGTGTGTGTGTGTCTTTTTGTGCATGTGTGTGTGCACGTCTGTGTGTGTGTTTGTGTGTGTGTGTGTGTGTGTGTGTGTGTGTTGGTCTGCTTTCTCTGTATGTCAACACCATTGGTTCTTGGCTATTTGGGACGAACTGTGCTCTCTCTCCATGATCCAGGTTTATCACGATGCATAATGTAGCGAGGAGTGTGTGAGAGAGAGAGAGAGAGAGAGAGAGAGAGGTAATGTACTATGGTGTGAAGGAGATGATGAATGCAATCTGACATTTACAGAGGAGGATCTGGGTTAAGTGCCTCACTGGTTACAAATGGTCTGATCTGATTTCACAACAGGGCCCCTAGTGTGTACCTCATCAGCATCACCCAGAGGCACAGTTTCTCTCTCCTGGTTTTGTGGAGCCACCATAGTTTTAAGATCCTATGCGTGCAAGCAAGTGTTTGAATCTAGTACGTCTGGACTGCAGTGTTTGTGATAAGGTAGGTAGCTACTACAGGGACATTTATTTCAATCCCACTGTCTGTTTAAGTGTTGTTCTTAGGGAGCATGACACATTCCCCAGACACGGACACTATGTATGTGAAAAAAGGAGATTACACCAGATTACACCAGATCAGAAAGACAAATTCAAAGTCACCGCATCAATGATTCGATTTGAAAGACGAGGATTTTCAAATGCAAGCTTTAGAGCTCCTTGTCTGTGAGATAAGCTACAGTATGATTTATCAAGCTATGGGCCATCCTGATTGGCTCTTTACAGAGGCTAATGGCCACTCCAGACAGACTGATTATGTCAGAGATTCGTCTACGAAAAGCAACCTTTGGCTAAAAAAAGAAGTCCCATTTCCCGTCGGGGTGATGTAAATTGAACCTTGAAAGAATGTCATCTCAAATCTGTCATCTACAGTATCTATAAAGCATCTGTCTGTGTGTCTGTGGCACGCATATCTCGCTGACCGTTTGTCAGACTGATTTTCAAAGGCACCTTGGCAGGTGTCTTGCTACGGGCATAAGTAAGTGCAGTGCCAAATTTGACGTTGTTTGAATAATAAATGCAAAAGATATCGATAAATATATTGGTAAAAGAAGCACACATTGGCTTTCGCCGCTAGCCACTCCCCCTCCCACACAGCACTGTACTGTAAGCTACCAGTGAGGATAGAAGCAAGGCTTTGGCAGAACTGGATCAGTGTAGGTTACACAGGTAAAAAGTTAAGCGAGTGCAACATAACATGTCTGACCTCAACAATAAAGACCCCCTGTATGCGGTTTGCTTGCATAAAATGACTCCGCAGATTTTGCAACAACACGCCAACACACACAGGTATGCAGTGGCTCTTCAAAATGACGTAAAAATGATGTGCAATAAACGGACACTTCGAATAGCCCAGGCTACTTTGGACTGTCTTTAGACTTTGAATAAGCAAACGACAATTCTAACTGCAAGGTCCTAAATTGAAATGAGCGATAATGGTCCCAAATTAAAGAACGTCTCAGAATGCCACACATGTAAAGCATAACCAGTGACAAGCAACGTGTGGCAGACAGAGTGTGATGTCACTTATAGGCCACCAGAGACTGTTTGAGTCACACCGTTTTCTCTATCATCAAGTTATTCAATAGGCTAAGCATATAGCCTTGACTCAAAACAGCTGTTAGGATTATGGAATTATGTTTTTCCCTATCGACCTATTTTTAAAGCCGGCCTACCTGCAGGCATGTAATTGGGCTACAGGAATAGCATGTTTGAACGGGCACTGCACTAGTTGTATCTAATGTCTGGACACATCTCCTGATCAGGAACTAGTTCTTAGCTACCATCATTGCAGCTTTGATAAGCCCCATCTCCCTAGCGTGTGTGTTATGTTAATAATAATGGTCACATATTTTTATGGTAATTTGAAAAAGCGATATGGGAATAAATGAAGATATGAGATGTAACTGATTTGAGTGCATTTCCATTAAAAGCTGCATTAACTAATAATAATGAATAAATGTGTGTGCACATAAAAACATATGTATCTGTATACATGTAGGCATAATGGATTTGTGTTGGATGTTTAATGTGTTTGTGTGTGGGTATTTGTTTGCGTCTCTCTCTCTCTCTCTCTCTCTCTCTCTCTCTCTCTCTCTCTCTCATATATACAGTATATACAGCTCGGAAAAAAAAAATGAGACCACTGCACATTTTTTTTCCTGAAAATTAAGAGACCCTTGGACACATTTTTCTGTGTGTGTGTGTGGGGGGGGGCTAACTTTCTTCTATCTCAGCTGTTCTGCAGCTTCTACTCATAACCCAGCTTGAGAGAGACAGTGAGCAAGAGAGAGAGAGAGTGTGTGTGTGTGTGTTGGTGGAGTGAAGCCGAGTAGAATCTTGTAAATTATGAAAGGAAAGAGCACTCCCTGCTCACAGCTAATGCACAAGGTACAAGGCCGTCCAGAACCCTGGAAGCACCAGGAGCTGGGGGAGAGGGAGCAGTGTTTGCCCCCCCAGCAGCGCTCAGGGGCGGACCTGCCATTAGGCATGGTCAGGCAATTGCCTCGTCATCCCCGTATCGTATTTCGTTTTTTTTTTTGTTTTTTTTTTTAAATAAATGTTCACCGCATCCAAACAATATATTCTAATCCATAATAAAGATTGAAAAAATATATATTTTGCCTCATGATTGCTCATAAACTCATCATAAAATCAAATGACTGCAGGTCCGCTTCCTGTCACATGGATTTCTATGCAACGTCACGAAAACATGCGTGCGCAACCAAGAGGCAGAAAGCACCATAGAACAGCATAGAGTGCCTAACATATGGAAGGCATTAAATTAAGATCCCAATGTGCACCGAGATATATTTTTTCTAAAAAACAAAATCCCATCCACTCCGCTAAACTCTAGGAACGCAACCACTAGATGGCGATGAGATTACTTTCCCTCCCTATAGCAGCAGCTAGTCTGAACGAGGTCTTGGTGAGGTGTGGAGTTGAGCGATTGACAGCAGCAGAAAAGAAATTGCCTAAATTAACCAACTTATAACACGGAAGAAAGTAATTTGGATAGTGATGCAACAACATCTGCTGAGCTGGGTGGTGTAGCTAATGCTAGCAGCAGCAGCAGTGGCAACTCAAACTTGCACTACATATTCTTCTACTGATGATGATGATTATGATGTTGATCTAAGTGAAACAGCCGTGAGGGACAAGATCACTGTCACTGCCGAAGTCCGCACTGGTGCTGGCGGTGCTGCTACGGACACCATTTCAGTAGCAGAAGCTTTGGGTGCAAACGATACGTGAGTAGGCCTAGCCCTAACACGATACCTAGCACTACAGTTATTAGTGACGACCCTGCGTTATGGCCAGACACCGTAAAAGATGCAGAGCGAGTGGAAATCGTTAAAAAAAAAAGGCCCTGTGCAAATTAAGAACTTTGAATTCCCCAAAAATGCAGATGAACCACCCAGAAAATTCAAGGTTGAACATTATTACATGCAGGGGCGGAGCCAGAGGGGTGGCTTTGGGTGGCTTATTATACATGACTTATTGTTTTTAGCAGGTGAGTTTAGGCCTACAGGCTACTGCTTGTGCTAACACGCAAAGATATCTATTTACCTATCCCATCCGCCAGTGCCTATTAATCACACACACAAGTTGTTTGTTGAATCACGTCATCCTAGAATAATTTTCCTAACTGCTTATTACCTAGCCCAGCCAACATTTGCTATGTCATTAAGTGTTAACTGTGGGCCTACTTTTGTAAAAGCGTTTAATGATAATACTGTCCTAATCAAGGTTTGGAAATCGGAGGTTCACAGGGGCCACTGTGGCCTTGGTGCTCCCTTCTTTCAATATTCTGCTTTGCATCCGACTAATAGCGATTTTCATTTAACCTATGGCCTGTCAAAATAATCTTAGCATTCACAGTGCAAATTAATTTAGTCTTTTACGCAGTGGAGAAAGTGACAGCGCACGGCAAGAAAGAGCGTCCAAATTCACCCATTCTTCTCTGTTAAACTACTCGCGAAGTAGCCTACTCATGACACAGACATTACATGTATCACATCACATGAAAGAGCTTTTTCTTAGCTTTTAAACGATGTTAGCCACTAGTTGCTGTGATAAACAGTTCGCGAGAAAAGTAACTTTAATTTAATTAAATTATTATACAGTTCTGCGCCCATCTCCCTACTCATTCATCTCGGTGGAATGCTTTGCGAACTCTTCCCATATACAAACAATACATACAAACCATATAAACAGACCTTACCGAACACAAAGGTGTAAAGCATCCCCCTGTACAGATAGCAATTCCAGAGTAATCCGGTTTTGAATTTGCAGCAAATTTCTACAGTCTCCAACTTTGGGCTTTAAATTTCATAGTAGATATCTGTAAAATCAAATGATTTACAGTTCTATGTCATATGTCATGTTTCATGTTTTTGTCATGTTTCATACAGTGATGCAGGTCTACTGCTGTGAATAGACTAAATACAACTTTGATCATTTTTATGTCTACTGTATAGTTAACTTTGGCCTTGGTGCCCTGGCGCGTGACCTTTGTGCCCCCTGCCAAACATGCCCATCTGAAGGCCAAGTTATGAAATTAATTATGAAATTATTAATTATGAAATTAATAATGAAGTTATGCAGTTATAAAATTATGAAATTCCAAGCCTGGTCCTAATGTAATGTTTTCAACTTTTCAACTTTTCATTTATGGTTCATCAAGCTCACTCATAAACATGCATCTAGGCTAGCTACAGGTAGCGATATGAATTCTGGTGACCATTCAACCAGTCAAGGATTTGTTGTGAAATATTTAAATTTTGGGAAGTTTACGTAGCTTAGGCTAAACTGTATGCTTATTTCGTCCCCCATGCCTATTCGTCCCGGCCAGGAGGGATAAATGAAACATTGTGCACGTTCCACTTTTGCTTAAAGAATTCCTAAACGGTTTTGTGCAGAGCTGAAAGTGCAACTGTATTTGACAAAAGACAGATGTAAGTTATTGCTAGTGACAAAATATTAACTTTCGGTGTGGTCTCTTTGTAAATTATGTGTAATTAAAACGTGTTTTGATCGTCCCAGTTGTCCCCTATAGGCTAGTGCATGGTGTCCTATATCCAAGGGGAATATTATTTCTCACCCCTATGTATTGCCACTCTGGTTCGAGGGACAAGGGGTAGGCTAGGGGAAGGGGAAGCATATCAAATGGGATTGAGCCTTAGGGTCTGTAGCATTATGAATGTAACGTTATGATTAGGTTAAGGTTAGTCTTTAATTGGTGTTTCATTCCTGTTTCATACAAAAGTATTTTAAGCATTTAGTTGAGAGGTGTTTGTTGATTTTGGATTACTTTGTTATAGCTCTTTGCCAGCTCAGACAAAAAAAGCAGGTCAAATTATTTTAACAGCTACAAAAATAGATAGCCATATAATATAATACAATATATTTTAATGTCCCCATGATTTATTTATTTATAAATAAATATAGGAATTTATTTTAGCTCAGCATAACCCATTGATAGACAACTTAGATGTAATATGTTTGTTTATTTGTATTTGCATTTTATTCAAATACAGACATTTTACAGTATGTGAGAGTATGGTCTTTGTCCTTCAATTGATGAGTATAGTGTTTGGTGCATGGTTTTCCTAATGTTTTTGTGCTAATTTAACATCTTGAGCCTGTTTCTATTTATCTGGATGTTTTGCCTCATGCTACCCTTGAATTAATCAGTGCCTCACTAGGGTCACCCTTGTTAAAAATGTCTAGAATCGCCACTGATTACATGACCATGAAAAATGGGAGAAAAAATAAACAGAAAATGTTCGTCTCTTCTACACATACACAGCTTCACTCTCTCTCACCCACCCACACAGACAGACTCTCATACATAGCCTCCATAATTGTAATACTTTCAAAGGTTTTTACTACTGTTTTTTGATTGTCATCTATGGCAATATCATGTATAAAAACACTGAGTATGCCTCAGCGTCCCATTATTACAGAAAAAAGTGTGTTTTAGTTTTAGGGTGGGGGTTGTGGTGTGGGGGGGCTGGGGCTGGTAGGGGCCTCGGGATCCTTTGCCTTGGGCCTCAAAGTGTCCAGGTCCGCCCCTGGCAGCGCTCTCCTCAACCGCATGATTTACTGATGAAAAGCCAACAATAACAACCCCCTTTCTCCTCGGCTTTCGCTCGGGGAATTGGCCTTAGTGTTTAATAACACCTGGCCTTATAGTGTTTAATAACAAACAATCATGGGTGTGTTTAGGGCGTAGGATCCTTTAAACCAATGAAAATGATATCTGTCATTCCCTTTAACAGCAAGCAGCGCAACTGTATTTTGATAGTCAGTGGCACATTTAAAGGAATCTGCTTGCACAAGACCGTATGGAACAGGTATTCCACTAAACCAGGCTTTACTAAAACCTAGCGGAGTATAGCCTACACGCATCTGCAGTCGTCTATTATTTGAACTCATTGGCAAAGTGAAACTACATGTAACTTCAAAATTATACACAGTTCATTACTTATACTATTGACTGACAATGATGTTTGAATGACTGAATAAAAAACCTAAGGATATTTATCCTGCAGAGGAATTGCTGCTTACATCTCGTGACAGTGCGTCTTCAGCTGTGCTTCATATGTGCCTTTTGCTATAAACCAGGGTTTTCTTGGTCAGTGGCATAATGCTTTTTAGATAGTGTAAGACAGTGATTTTTAGATAATGCTCCAGACCACACCTTAGGTCGTTAATTGCCACACCCCTGAGCGCCTTGTTTAATAAAAGAGACGTGCATGGCGAAATATCTGTGTGAATCACACACTCATATAGACACATTCAAACATACGCACACACACATACAGTATATCCACTACATACTGCATCACTAAAGGAGAAGAATCACCAATTTCCATCACCATCTCTAGGCCATTCTAGCCAATCCTTTGTTCCATTTGAAATAGTCTTCACCTAAAAGTTTGAGTTCCCAATTATCTGGTGGCACAATAGTCAAGGACATCGTTGATAACCACCATTGACTATTAACACACCACTGGTTTACACAACAGAACTGGATCTGCAGTTCCTGCTATCAGTTTAATCATTGCTGCGGATTAATGGTATCATTGTATGATAATATACCAGGGACTGAAGACAGTGAGACTGGAGGGACTAGAGAGAGAGAGAGAGAGAGAGAGAGAGAGAGAGAGAGCAAACATTGTTATCAGGCTCATATGTGTCGAAAGATCTGGAGGCTGGATAGAACATACACAGCGAGTCAGAGTTCAATTTTCCATTTTGCTTTGATCGATATGTAATTTCAGATAAGCACTGCTGTCAGCGGCTTATGTTTTGTGTGAAGGCGTTTTGAAGATTTCCCTACCTCCTCAGTCCGATTGGTTTTTCCGACGGCGAAGTTTGCATGGAGGTCGTACATTGTAGTTCTTATTTTCATTTTTTCCCTACCTTTCTTTCTGTACTTAATACTTTTCTCTGTCAGAGAGAGAGAGATTAACAGATCTCTAAATTTCTTGATATGTGTATGCTGGGGCATAGCACAGAATCTATTATACTTTGGAAGAATACATCTTTTTAGGACTTCTTTTAGGACTAAAGATGGCATTTGACACTGAAAACAATTGGACATGGTATTATTCATACTGTAGATTTTCAAGTTTAAGATGGAGAATCTTTAAAATGCCCTGAAAATCATTTGTTAAAACACTTTTTCAGCTTGAATGATGCAATCTAGTTCTACAGTATCTATATGTTTATGTCTACTACCGCATTTCCATTATGGGGTAAAACTCTGGTGTCTGGGGAAAAGCCTCCATTTCCATGCTTAAGACTGGACTGGGTCCGTGGCCCAGACGGCCTCAGGTCGGCCCTGGAGTAGGGCAGGACCGAATCAGGGCTGAACCGAGGACTTTTGGAATGGAATACAATACTCTTGACCACAAAAATGTCATTACTTAAAATTCCTTTTACGAGTACATGAGAATAAACTATTTGAACTTGAACAATAAAACCGGAGATTTAAAAACAGACTCCTAGCATTTGTTTAGGGTTACCTAGTAACTAGGGATGTAACGATTACCGGTATAATCGTAAACCGCGATAAAAATGTTGACGATAATAATTACCGTTTTCATTTCAAACATCATGATTATCACTGTTGATTACCGCGGTGTGGAAACCGTGTGTTTAATCCTTCCCAGCTTCATCCGAGCCTGCTTTTGACATATAGTAGGCCTGGTACAATGAAACAAAACTGGTACCCTACTGATTCTGTTGTCTAATTGATGGTTTTAACTACGATTCGGATTACTGTAGGCTACACCTGATTTTAAAAGGAGGAACTTTTTCACCGCAAAATGTGCACTGTATCATGTAGCCACTCTGCGTCTTTTTATGTTCACGTCCACATTAAATTCATTCCACTCACGTTATAAGGAGAATACAGTAGCCTAAAGTTTTATTTTGAACGCTTAATTTGGTCTCATTCATTGCATCCAAATAACATAAATAGCAAACTCCAAGTTATGATAGGGTAAGTTAAGCTATAAGCACCTGGCCAATTAAACATGAAGAAAAAAGTGAACGGGACACTTTTTGAAACTATTTCAGCTTGTGTAGGCCTATCAGTGCTTTCTGAACATATTGAACACACTTTTAGAAATACCGTGATGATACCGAAAACCATGATAATTTTGGTCACTATAACCGTGAGGTTAAATTTTCATACCGTTACATCCCTACTAGTAACAGAAGTGACTCAGAAGTGAGAGAGAAAAACAATCTACAGATATATAAAAACGTACAATTTTATGATAATTTAAATGTCCTTGTAATTCATTTGACGTATGCTTGCAGTGTCGTTGCTTAGCATTGTTTAGAAGTTTCTAGCATTGTTAGCTAATGTTACAACTCCTTATAGAAACAGAACACCAAGGCTATACACCGGTGTTCAAGCCTGGAGAAAAGCCTTGGGCCAGCCTCGGTCCTTAATGGAAATGAGCCAAAATGGTAGCCTGGGTGAACCCAGGCAAATCTGAACACATTTCATTTGAATATACCCTGCAAATCTGTCTGACCAGCTTCCCATTTCCGAAATCACCAAAAACCTAGGAACCAGTCAAGTTCAATTCTCGATTACAATATGATGTAATTTATGTTGTGATGTCATATCTCCTTGACAATATGATACATCTGCACTCTGCTGGAGTTATCTGAGTTTGTGCGCCTGGTGCTAAAGCTGCTATTGGGTTATTTGCGTTCAATGGGCGGGTCTAGGGATCAGTCAATAGCCAGGCCCCGTCTGCATTGTGTCATTACTATTATTTACATGGCCTACTGGTTAGAGAATTGGACTTGTGACCGAAGGGTGGCCGGTTCGATCCCTGACTGGTAGGAAAAATGTGGATGGTGGGAGTGATTGAAGAGCATTGAAGATGAGGTGCCCTTGAGCAAGGCACTTAACCCCCAACTGTTCCCCTGGACGTGAGTTTGACAAAGGCAACAATGCAATTACCATTACAATGTAATGTTAACACCAAATTGTTCAAAGAAAACATGTTCGCCAGTGTTTGCCAAATTTGAATGCACCTCAGGCTAAGATGACAGTGCATGTGTTAACAGATGTCCACATGTTATCAACATGTACTGGTTCTCTGCCTTCATAATTATAGCAATTTTGTCTTTGTGCCATTCCATTTACACCTTTCAAGAAATCTGACCAAATGTTTTCATGGCATATGAGTAGAAATACTTAATACATATTTTAAACATATTGTCACTTATGTACTGCAGATGTAATTATACAATGTAGATTTATACAACATTAATATGAATAGGCTATTGCAGTGTCTTATATGTCAATTGGATGTTTCATGTATAGGCAATGTAGAAAGACATACATTTGGAGTTTGAAATCAATTAAATTCTAATTGGCCTTAAATGACAGCAGGGAGTAGGTGCTTATTGCCCGTGAGCCCGAGGTGTTTGCTTGCAATAACGACAACCAGCTCTATTTCCTGTGATAACACATATTTCCCTGGAGGGAAAGGGAAATATACATTTGTGTATATTTTGGCTTCCAGATTTAGAACGCATTGGTGAGACTGAAGCATGTTTCATTGGAGTTATATTCACCGTCTTGCCCTTATTGAGTTTTCTGTAAGCACTTGTGAGTAATGTCACAAAGTAAAGGTTTCTCAGTTGTGGATGTATCTTTGCTTTGGCTCTCAGTTCTGTTGCCATACCTTAAAGGAGACCTTGGCAACTATTTCAACTTAATAAACCCGTTTAGAAATGATTTGGATGGTTAAATGACCTGTTCCATGAAGTTGCATGGCTGGTTTTCTCAGTAGTGACTATACGTCTATGCTGTATAGCCATTCTAGGTGAACGATTCACCTATTACAAGTTCGTTTACCATTAAATTGGCTTTGTAAAGGTGAAAATCTTGCGTAGTGTACCTTTAAGCACAGCAGGTTTCCATGGAGTCACATCACTTAAACTTCTTTTATTCTTGTGCAGTTGGATAGAGGGAGATTTTGTCTCTGAGTGAGTGAGTGTGTCTGTGTGAGTGACTGAGTGAATCTGTGTGAGTGAGAGAGTGAGACTGTGCTAGTGAGTGAGTGAGTAAGTGAATGAATGAATGAATGAGAGAATGCATGTGATTTTATATGGTGTGCGTGTTCAAAGTTCAAGGGGGTATTTGTGGGGGATACGTTCCAAGACCTGCCCTGGATGGCTGAAACTGTGGATTGTTATATTTATATTCTAAATTATAAATGAAAATCTAAATCCTCTCTCAGTACTTCTTTCATTCCTTCTTTCTTTCCTTCCCTCCTCTTCTGTAAGCCGGTGTCCTAGCCCCTCTATTTGATAGCACGTAGGAAACGAGGAAAGACTGCAGCAAGGACGGAGCAGTCAGGGGCAGACTGAGAAATGACGTGCGCAAAAAGACACGTCTCACGGCCTGTAAGTTAAGCGCGGCGGTGCAGAGTGGCGCTGAATTCCGAACATACACCGTTTCCATTTAAGCCATTCTCAAGTCAAGTCAAGTCGGCTTTTATTGTCAATTTCTTTACATGCACTGGTCATACAAAGAATTGAAATTTCGTTTCTTACTTTCCCATGCAGACATAGACATGCTTTAAATACAGACATAGACATACTATGGACATAGCCATAGACAATAAACATTAAATTAAAGTGCAAGACTGAAATATAGAACATGTATGTATCAAAATAGAAATATAGGACATATATATAAATAAGCAGGTTAGACATACATATATATAAAATTCTCATAATTATCCACTGAATATTTTCAGTCGTGATGAACCGTGGATAACTGAAACTGCGCATACTGCAGCAACGTATGCCGTGGAGCCCGTGGATATGGGTGTTCTACTGTATTCAAGTGTGTGTGTGTGTGTGTGTGTGTGTGTGTGATGAGGGCAGCAGGGGGCAGAGTGTGTTCCCCTCCCCATCCCACCCCAGCACTCTAAATGACTCCGCTGCACGACCACATTTGTATTCCTCCTCTGGCTCGAGATGGGGTGAGCGAAGGACGATGTCAGTGGCGCTGAGCTGTGGAGCTGATTGGAAGGCTCCGGGCGGATTCCAAAGACAGCGGCGCGCGGCAGCTCCACATTAACATTGCGCCGGGCTCCACTCCGCCCCAGCCACGCTCTGTTTGCATCCACCACCACCACCCCAACCCCTTAGAGCTCGCACCAGAGGGAACACTGCTGTGGCTTCACATTAAAATGAGGAGGAAGTCAGTATGTTTGGAGGTGTGTATGTGTGCGTGTGTGTGTGTGGGGGGGGGTAGTGAGGTAAGGTATGCGGGGGGAGCCTATGGGAAAGAGCTGTGTGTAAGGGGGCAAATGTATGCAGAAGGTGCAGGAGGAGGAGAAGAAGGAGGCGTGAGGGGGGGGGGGGGGGGGGTGGAGGTGGATGCGCTCTATGCTCTGAATTCCACTGTGGCATCTGTGCAAATGAGGCAGAATATTCCAGGTTGCCGTCCCCTGGCAGCAGAGAGTGTTGTGCCGGTGCATTAGTCGCCGATGGTCTCCAGCAGAACCGAGAGAGCACACACACTCTGTGTGATGACTGAGAATGGGACATAATGGGGTCTCATTTTGATCTCAAGAGGAAGAGGAGCCAGACTGAAGCCCTGCATGATTCAGTGGGTTGTTTTGTTGCAAAAGTTATCCATTCAGAGTACTGCCACTGTACACACTGTTTTATACAGTGTTTCATACATTATAATACAATAAATTAAACGTTTTGAGATTTTACTACTAAAAAGAACGTAGGCACAGCACGTACACATGTTCAAGAGCCTTCGCAGTGTTCATGAACTCAAAACTACTGTTAAACCTATCAGATTAAACTATTGCATCAATACATCACACACACTCTGACGGATGCCTGGAGAGGACTAATCCGGAGCTGGATTTCATATTTAGAGGTGCATGGGGACTCTAACCATAAACAAACAGACAAACAAAGTTTTTACATAGTCGAAAGTTCGGCTCATGACAAACCCACAATCCTTCCATTGAGCACTAGGTTTGGACATTTTTCTCCAAGCATTTAAGCAGCAGCTTTCTAAAATGTCACCCAAAATGATTGACTTGAGCTGGGTCGCCGCTTTGCTGATGCCAAGCGTGTAATTACCCGTGTGGCTCAGATGACAACCCATCATGTCTGACACACATGAATCATTGCTGGTCTACACTGTCACTAAGGATATGTTTGGGGAGTTAAGGCTATTTTTTTTTACACAAAATCTGTTTCACAAATTTCACCTTGCCAAACAGGCAAATAAACAGCATAATGCTATTCCTCTGTAGTGCGGGTGACTTGCATGTGTTCTTTCTTGATGTATTCGATTTTGTTTCCTTTGAAGGTGCGTGTTTGAAGTAAAAATGGCATTTAGACCATTTTAGAGAATTGGTTTCTTTTTATTTCTAATTTCAGATAGACAGGAGCGGTGTTAAATTCCTTGTGCTTTGGGTAGTGGATTTCCCACAGTGGCCAATGAACAAGGGGCATTACACAACATGATGTAGGATACAATGACAATGCTGGCTGGTGGTAGTCTAGTCACAAACCTGCTTCATATTGTATCCAGGATCCGTAACGGCCTGCCTTCATGGTACCACCTTGAATTCTGCTCTCCCTGTTATTTACTGCCAAATAGTTAACCTCAACTCTCTTGCTCCCAAGCAAACCTGCCAGAGATTTTTAAACCTGATTAGGTCTCCAGGTGTACTGACACAAGGGTAGACTAGTTTTACAACCACACAGAATATGCTTTAAAGAGCCATGACCCATCCCTTACTTACAGTTTTCGTCTCCACCAACCAATTGACTGAGTTCTGTAGATCATCAAAAGGGTCTACTACGATTCATTTTATGCGGGTAACATTCATTGGCCATCAGGGATGGATTACTGCACGGGCCTATCGGGCCCAGGCCCAGGGGCTCAAGGGGTCAGGGGGCCCTGAAGCCCAAGCTTTTGCATGGAATCACTGCCTCAATATCAACAAATCAGGATGTAGGCTATGAATCTGATTGAATTTAGTATTAGCCATCCCTAAAATGCACCAGAATACAGGAAATCACATCAAACAAATTATTTTTTTTCTGGGGGAGGATCCCCAAACCCCCCCTCCCACATATGCGACAATTAGTGGGGGGCCCTTAATACATCTGGGCCCAGGGGCCCGAAAGTTCATAATCCATCCATGTGTCCCATAGCTCTCTCCAACTGATCATCCTCTTCTTAACACCACGCTTGTTCATATCCATTGTCCTTAGATTCAGTATTCTGATTCCAGTTGTTCTGCCACAGATTGTTTGTGTATTTAGAACACAAAAGCTGAAGTTTCCACTCAGTGTAACAAACATGATGATAGCTTCTTCACTTGTGCTACATTTCAAATTAGCGATGAAAGTTTAGTGACAGATTTACGTCCAGTGCTCGACTACTATGTCATAGTGGTAAAAACACAGCAGCATATTTATTTTCATCTGAAACACAATTTCTCAAAGGAAATCAGGGAAAAATAAAAAATGGAGGGAGTGGACCCTAAAAAAAATTCTTGACAGCGAAAGGTCTGGACCCCATCTGAACAATGGACATTTCACCTTTCATTTGTCAACAGAAGGGCATTGGAAGCTAAGGGTGAGTGTACGGTAGTAAGATGGAGAGCTGAAGCCGACTCTTTTAATCAAATTTCAGGCCTCACTGGGTTTTGCTAAAGCCAAAGAATCCAATCTCTCATCTAGAACTCCTGACAGAATTCAAACAATGTTTGATGTTAGTTTGTGTTAAATGTTCACAGTTCGACAACCGGTGGCAAACCTCCAAGGTCGTTTTTCCCCTCCCTTAACAGAGTGGAAAAAAAAGATGACGAAAAATTAAAGCTCACTGATCAGTGACCCTCTTCTAATGGACCCAAATCAAGAGGCACAAATATAACACATGGCCTTTCCATATCAATTCCTCGTCACCTTACGACAACTCATAAACAGACAGCTGGTAAGTTAACTTCCAAACAATGGGTGCGGCCCTTTAAAATGCTGTAAACAGTGTCCACATCAAGTGCTTGACGCCAACTATTGATTGGTTCCAACGGCACAGAATGATTATTGTGCAATAAGAAGCACATCACCATCCCAGCAAAAAATGAGAGGAAGGAGGTGTGTGTGTGTGTGTATGTGTGTGTTGGGGAAGGTGGGGGTTGGGGGTATTATCTGAGACAAAACGGAGTACCTTTTCTTTCCTCTCAACATATAATTACCACATGTAGAGAATAATAGCACCTTCAGCTACAGAGAGCTGTCAGAAAAAAATGAAACGGAAACAATGAATGCTACAAAGTACAACCACCACAGGGGGAAAAAACACCTTTGTTTTCCTGTGTCAGAAGGGCACAGTAAATCCCATCACTATAATTTAATACAATTCCTCCAAACACATATTTTCCCCCTACCAGGAAACACACACACACACACACACAAACACAAACTTTAAATACACACACACACACACTGGCATATTTGGGGAGGAAACTGTGTGTGATGGGGTTGGAATGGAAGAGGAAAAATGAGCCTGGGCAGAAGCTAAGGACGCTGGGAGAGAAAATGGCAAATAAAAGTTCAGGCACGTCATCGATTTGGTGGTGGGGACCGGAGGATAGATGGAGGGAGAGAGGAGTGCGGAGGGGGGGAGCGCAGAGGGAGAGGTGGCCGGATGGGAAGGTGCGCTTTTGTCATTATCCACATCACCGGATAATGTGTAGAATCAGATACTTATTTACGCAACATTACCTGCGTGACAAGACGAGAGACTTGGGGATGGCCACACAATGTACATGGAGAGAGAGAGAGAGAGTGGAAGAGAGAGAAAGTGAGTGAAATAAACACCGTCCAGAATGAAAGGGAATATGGCGCTTATCTGGTCTCGCACATGCAGGCGCATTCACTCAGACCTGCCAAATGTGCACTTGAAGGATGGAAGGTGTGAAGTTTAGATACACCCTCTCCACCCACCGGCGGCGTAATTCTCAAGCCGGCTCTACATGTAATGTGATTCTAATTCCCCTGAGCTCAGGCCATGACGGTGTACATTTAAAACGCCACTGGCTCAGGCCAAATGCAATCCATCTTCATGAGGTTGCATAACCACCATGGCGCCCTACAGCCTCCACTCTGATTCCTGTATCAGTGCACATGTGTGGGCCCATAAGCATGTATGCTCTGCAGCCCTGCAGATATCTGTAGCAGTACTGCACTTCTTTAGATTTAGTTACACAGGCATAACAGAGTCTCTGTGTAAACCACTTTATCTATGCTATACCTACGAGTCCAAAATATGCATTCAATTGTATATGTAGTGCACATAGGCATGTTGTTAGCTTATATTGATTCAGTAATTATACTGAAGGAAATGGGAGCTGTAATCTTGCATGTGCAGGGAGTCATATAGCAGGTCAGGGTTAATAATTTTTTCGTCTGTGGAGGCTTTTCTGAACGGGCTTTTCTGAGAGCTTTATGGACTAGAGGACGTATAAATCCAGTTGAATGTCAGAATTCCAGGTGAGTGAAAGAAATGACCCTGGTCTCCCTGGCTGGGCTACAAACACAGAGTGACCTTTTCCAACACATCACCGGAGTGGATGACTGACCGACCAACTGAGTTTAGATGAAATAGGGGATTGAACTTCTTGTAATGAGCCAGTTGAGCAACGTTTTTGAATGTAAGACTTTAATGACCACTTTCATAAACTTAACTTATAATACAGATCTATTCAAAATCAGAATGTTCTCTAGAAGCTCTGACAAGGTCCAGAATGTTCTTTGCAAAACAGGTATATCCAAGACACTCTTCAAGTTCTTATATTAAAAAGCTTTATTATGACCGCCGCTAGCGAAGCTAGCAAAGCGGTCATATAGGGATTGTCAAAGTTTTTTTTGTTTTTTTACTTCCTGAATTTTTGGTCAACGATACCCGGGACACCGAACCACTGGGGCACATGAAATTTGGTGGGTATGTAGCCCCACTAGACTTTTACGGAAAAATTTCATTTCGTCCCCGGGGGCCACTTTCCTAAATAACTACCTGAACCGTGGCACTGAGGATGAAGAATCTTTTATGGTATGTTGGTCTCAAGGGCCCACATCAACCTGCCCCATAATCACTCATTTGTGATTTGCACCCCCCCGGTAAAAAATGAAAATGCAATATTATTCTGCTTTAATCGCCCCTATCTTCAGTTAAGATGTTCAGAACTGCACCAAATTTTATGTGTATGATTGACCTGGCATTCTCTGGGGGTATGCCAAGTTTCGTAGAATTTCATCCATGGGGGGGTCTAAAAAAAATTAGGTTATGTGTACATTTAGTGACTGTACACTCATTGGCCTGTAGATGGCGGTGCACCCATATACACATGCACACACACACAGGCACCCACATACTGATACATAATTACAAATTCAGTAGGATTAAAAGAAAGCCAAAAATAAATATTCATCATCATCATCATCATGGCTGCATTTCCAGTATTGGCGATAGTCGTTTGTCCACTAGATGGCCCATCGTTGCAGTGAGACGTAATTTTGTTGGAAGTTAAAAGTGGGTTGGAAAAACAATGGACGCTTACAAGGACTGTAGTTTACAGCAGAGAACGTCTAATGATGTTCACATGAAATGTAATTCCGATTTCTTCATGAAGCCGAAATAAATCTGAGGATGTTTATCGGACATGCTTGGTTTTTACTGCAGGTACGTTAATCTTATAATATCAATAAGGACCTAGGTAATGTTACCGTTAGCATTGGTTGAGTGATGGAGGCCAATTTGATTGATTGCATTTGTAGAAAACTATAAATGCGGTTATACCAAGCAAATTGATAGCAGCACTGTAATTGTATCTTTCAACTGTCATTTGTTTCACGTGCTACAAAAATCATTCTGTGCAATGGAACATTACACCGGTGTTGTGTGCCTTCTGGTTTCTCCACCTATTGGTTTCCTTGCGCGTGCATGCGCTGCAGCAGTTGTCAGACATTCACAAACAAGTTGTTTTAGGCGGTTTGAAGTCGCTTTTCATATATAGGCTACACCATGAGCGCTCGGCTACAGCCACTCTTACAAAAGACATGTAAAAAATATATATGTTTTGAAAACTAGCATTAAACTGGCCAACCTGATTCCCTACTCATTGAGCCAACTGTTACGCGATACAATTAAATATTGTAGGCTACCATCAATTAATAACGTAGGCAACACCCAAGTAACATGTTGTAGGTTCGAATCCAGTTTAATGCTATAAAGTGTGCAAAATTATAGCCTAGCCTTTATTTTACATGTATTTTCTAGGAGTGGTTGTAGTGTAATGATCATGGGATAGCCTAGATATAAAATGCGACTTCAAATCCGTCTAAAACAACTTGTTTGTGAATGTTTGACAACTCCTGCTGTGGTGAGCAACGCGAGCACGCGCAAGGAAACCAGTAGGTGGGAAAACCAGAAGGCAAACACCGGTCTGATACAGTTTTGCCTATACATGCGTGAGACTGAGACGCCTGTTTATTTTGTTTTAAGTGCGTGCAGGGTGTGAGAGGGGAATCGATGTGCTTTGATTCCAGCTTGGTAGTTGTAGTCTGTGAAATTAAAAAGCACGTGTGTGTGAAGTATCCAACCTAAGTCCGCTTGATACTGTAAGGCGTAAGCCATTAGTTTCCAAAGGAGATTTTATTTGTGTCGCCAGCATAGCCTATTGACAATTTATGTTGTAAATAGGCCTACCTTATAGCTTAGGGAAGCTAACAGCTTTCTATTAGGATCTAGTTTGTTAGTTACAGTTTTGTCAGCTCCCTGATGCATTTTTGCATTTAGAATAGCCAGAGCGTGGATATCTCAATCGGAAAATTAAACAATATCGGGTGCCTATGGACTAGGCTGGGTTCACCCAGCCTGATCTGCCCGCTATTTATTTTTTGATTTCTTAAAAGATTGAGCTTGGTCTGGTGAAAGCCAGACTAGCCATGGACCTCAGTTACACAATGCAAGGGAACATGAATCAGCCTATATTTGCACGAACAATAACGGACAACAGCTCTTCAACTTTGGCCCGTTAAAATGTGTATGAACAGTCTAGCGACGCATTTCATCAAGGCCCATTGGACATGTCAGTTATTTGCACCACTGGTTAGATGTAAAACAGCATTTCGTTTCAGACTACTGTTACTTAATTTGTGCATTAACAATAACGTTTCAGACTACTGTTGCTTAATTTGGGCATTGACAATAAAGTATTACATGAACTAAAGATGACTAAAATCTTATATAGAAGAAGAAACATTCACAAAAAATCCATCCATCCAAAAATGACATTTGTTTTTGATAGCTGTTGAAAACGGCATGGAACTGACAGAGATGTTTTTGTTTATAAATAAATAAATAAATAAATAAATAGATAAATAAATAACATTATGCTGATACCTTTTGCTTTTCCCAAATACAATGTAGCCTATAGGTGTAAGTGACCTTTCATCAATCCAGTTGCAATGGATGAACTGTGATGAACTGCCCTACTTGTGATTGTTTAGAGATTTTAAAGGTTTTATAACAATGCTACATCTTCTTTGGCTATTCTACAATCTATTCACCTTTTCAGCACCAGTAGGCTACTTTCTGTGCAGCCGCACACACACACTCAGGCATGCCAAACAAGCATACACAAAAGTTTCAAGAGTGGGGGATGGAGTAAAATATGGAGACAAATTGAAGTGTGATTTATTTTCGCGGTCATATTTTGTCATATTTTGTACCACTATGCGGTACATCTAGTTTATAAGGCTATAACCGATAAAAAAAATCACCAACATCTTTTGGCCAAACATGGCCTTCATCAGGGAAGAACCAGAGAAAAGAACCAGAGAAAAGAGGTGCCACCTGCCTATCTAACCTGGGTATAATGCCACCTGCCTATCTAAACTAGGTATAATGCCACCTGCCTATCTAAACTAGGCATGATGCCACCTACCTATCTAACCTAGGTATAATGCCACCTGCCTATCTAACCTAGGTATAATGCCACCTGCCTATCTAAACTAGGCATGATGTCACCAGCCTATCTAACCTGGGTATAATGCCACCTACCTATCTAACCTAGGTGTAATGCCACCTACCTATCTAACCTGGGTATAATGCTACCTACTGTACCTATCTAACCTGGGTATAATGCCACCTACCTATCTAACCTGGGTATAATGCCACCTACCTATCTAACCTGGGTATGATGCCACCTACCTATCTAACCTGGGTATAATGCCATCTAACCTGGGTATGATGCTACCTACCTATCTAACCTGGGTATAATGCCACCTACCTATCTAACCTGGGTATAATGCCACCTACCTATCTAACCTGGGTATAATGCCACCTACCTATCTAACCTGGGTATGATGCCGATCAACTGGTAGAAGAGGGGCAAACTCAAGTGGAGAAGGACACATATTAATCAATTCACGCTTAAATTACCGATAGATAGGCTTCATTACAGTAAATTACACCTAAATTACCGGTAAATAGACATACATTAAATTACACCTAAATTACCGGTAAATAGACATACATTAAATTACACCTAAATTACCGGTAGATAGGCTATATGAAATTACATTTTAGAACTGTACATTAACACCGACTTTCTCAAAAAGATAAGATGAAGAAAAATTAAAGAAAAGTGACCATGTCTATCGCATCATTGAGCCCTGGGAGGAACATTGCTTTCAGTTTGTGAATCCAGCAGCTCTTTTTTTGGCTAACCACCCTCTGTCTATCGCCCCTTCTGGAAGTCAGAGATACTGCACATGGTCTATACCAGTGTTTCTCAAAGTGTGGTCCGGGTAGCACTGGTGGTCCACAAGCTATCCAAAATGGTCCGCGAGCCGACCTGGTAAAATATAATACAGATGAGTTGTTTACAATATTGAACCAACTTGTATGTAAATCCAAACAGTTCTGCAACACTGCCTATATAATCTACACCAGTTTTACACAATAAGCACGGTGCAAAGACAATAATCAAGGTGGTTCAGCGAGTAGGCCTATTATATACTGGTGAAGTAGGTCTACTGTTTTTTTTTTTAGCTAGGTGGTCCTTGGTCTGAAAAAGTTTGAGAAGCACTGGTCTATACCCATAGCTTTAAGTGATGCTGGAGTGCCACTATGATGTCTTTAAAACGCTTTGACATTACATGCATATTTCTGTTCTGCTACACAGCCTTGTACAGTATGTAAACGCTGTTTAGTGCACCCCACATTGAACGCATCACATAAAGAACACCTCAGTATATAAATTACATAAGTAGTAATCTTACAGTTGATAAAATGCCCAGTAATAAAAAAAAAACTGTTTTGTGACTGAGTTAGTAAAGCCTTTTGACTTGACTACAATGTTGCATTGTTTACAATGGCCACATTTAATAGGTTCCGTTTGGCACTTTGGGCAAACGGGTGTCTTGGAGCTCTCTCTGGGGGTTCCAGAATGTCCTTCATAAATTATGAGAAATGGAAAAACAGAAGCATAAACACAAGCAATCAACAGCTCAGCAGGCCCGGATCTAGGCTGCTCAGATTGGGGGGGCAAATAGAAATTTGGGGTGGGCACAATGAATATTGTGGGGCAGAAGAAATATTTGGGGGGGCATTGCCCCTCCCAGCCCTATTCTAGATCCGGCCATGCAGCTCTGGAGTTGCCACTTTCATTAGGAACAACTGAGAAATCAAAATGTTCTCTATAAGTTCTGACAAGGTCCAAAATGTCTTTCATAAATAATGACAAAGAGAAAAATAGTAGCATAAACATACCACTCGATATTTTGTTAACAAATGGATATCAGCGACTCAAGAGTTACCGCTTTGATTAGAAACATTCACACTCATATTCACCGGTTGTTGTTGAAACGGGAGCTTCCTTTGGGACCCTCAACAGATTGGCATGTTTGCCTTTAAAAGAGGACAATTTGGAGTAATCTGTTTATGTGCAAGTCATTCAAAGCTGTACCTGCACAATATAAAGTGGGGAAAGAAATGTCTGAACTTACTTCCACTTTTCATGTTTATTTTTTTATGTCACCCCTGGCTAAGTTTACTCAGTTTGTTTATTTCCTTCTATATTTCTTTCTCTCTTTTGAAAAAAAGACCAAAGTTGATAAAAGTTTAGAGGTGATGCAAGTGGAAGTTTTAAAAGCTGTATTACCATATGGAAGCACAAGGTGTCTTCTATCTTCCTGAACTGGAAGGACAACCTTTCGTCACGGTTGGCAGTAGGCAGACAGTAGAGGAGGATAAGGTTGAAGAGGAGAGCAGAGAGACCAAGAAACATATAGATAGATAGGAAGAGAGAGAGGGGGGGGTGGAGAGAGAGAGAGGGAGGGAGGGAGATGGTTCAGTGTCGTCCTTGCAGTGTTCCCTCATTTTTAGGTTTTCAAATTCAAATTTTGTTTGAGTGCACTGTGGTCTAAGCAATGACAAAGTAATAAAACAAAACCATTTAAAGACGGCCGGCCAGCCTAGAGTTCACAGAGCCAACACAGGAGTGTCCTGCTTGTGAATGGGGAGCCGCGGGTCGGATTCCAGGCTTGAGCCTCGATTGCCAGTTGCCAGTGGTTGGCATGAGTTACAGATCAGATTGGCAGAAGTGCAGTTTTGATGGGCAAGGAGATGGGCAGACAACCAGGGGAGGACCATCTGCATAGAGTGGCACTCACAGCTGCAATGAGATCATTTAAGGCTTAGCTGTGTGTGTGTGTGTGTGTGTGTGTGGGGGGGGGGGGGGGGGGGTAGAATGTGTGTGTTTGTGTGCATATTTGTGCGAGGATTAATACAAATGCTGATGGATGGTGTCTAAGCTTAGAAATGGACAGTGCTATGAAAATATGAATTAGTATGAAGTCCTGTTATAAAACACACTTGGAATTTTAATGATAGGATTTCAAGACTCACGTTGCGCAAGTTAATGAAGTTCTGAAATATGAGTCCAAATGGAAATTATCAAACAGCTCTTTATTATACTCTCCTATTTTTTTTTAAAGAAATCAATTTGAAGCAGAGATATCAAACCTGTATCTCTCCACCACACAGGTGTGGAATATAAGTTACACATGCCCCCCCCCCCCCACACACACACACACACACAATCATCCATGATTTTAGCAGCAGGGTGAGAACAAGCAGAATTAACATGTTTTGGGTGTGATTTTTGTTATTTTCAAGTATTTTACTGGTGTTGTTGTTGCTATTGCATTACAAATGTAGGCAAGGGTGTTTTCATGAAACTCACATAGCCCCCATGGAACAGAAGGCACTTAGCTTCTACAGCACTCTGCATCAGAAGAGCTAAAAATAGAAAGAATCAAGACATACACTGTAGACCTGCTCAAGCCGGAGGATTTTTGTAAAGGAAGATGTTACTGAAGAGCTCTCAAGCGCCGACGCTGTCATTGTAGCCATTCACGCTATGGTTTATTTTGGATGAGGAGGTAATTAGAAACCTATAGATCTGCCTGTTTTGCCTAGAGCGCTGTACTCTCAAGTCATTTGATTATCTGCCTTTACCGCAGTTACTGAGACAGCATGAGCTGAATCTCAGCTGCCAGACAGTTTTGGTGGACGTCTTCTCTATTAGTTTTTGACACTCTCGTCTTATTTACAACGATGTCATCAAAGTATCCGTAATCCTCCATTTACTGATGTCATTGTGTTTGCACTTGCTTTTGTTCGTGAAGTCTTGATGAGAGCAAATTCCATTGTTTGATCTCAAATGTGGTTTTAACTCTGCCACTACTTTTTCCAATTATTTCACGTAGTCTATACATTTACATTTCTTTTTGAATATCATTCAATATCAGCAACACACCTTTTAATGATCTTGTGCCTCAGAGTTCTATATGAGTATTGAAGCAGATATATATATATATATATATATATAGTAGCCTAGAGCTAAGCTGACTGCTCTGATGAGACTGACATTGACAATCATGATAAGGTTAACCACTGGAGGCGGTTCAGTTTACCTAAGGGACTGGATGAATGCAGTCAAAGCATCCTCTTTGTCGAAATTAGATCACTATAATGGTGCAGGCTATCAGCCTATCATGCTATCAGCGTACTGGCTTGCTTTAAGTGCTTTGATCAAATGAAATATCTGTTTCATGTTGAGGAGCCATGTTGTCATTCCAAGAAATGCAATGTATGTTGCGAATTTCAAGTTCACATTCAAACTGGTCTCTGTAAAGCACATTTAGACATATATGTATGTTAACTTATGACACTATATAGATCAAATCGAATTAAATTATTCCACAGAGAAATAGCCAGTGTAATGGGCCATCTGTTGAGACTCAAGCTAATATTTTCCCTGTCAAACTAAACACTCTAGAGTTCCTCTGTATCCCTGCAAATGGACTGAACAATCAACTTGACAGTATGCCTGGGAAATCAATTTATGTGGATGTGATCAATACCGCGGAGGAGAGGCGGGAAGGAGGTCCACTGCGCAAGGAGGATAAGTCAGATTCTCAGCTCCCACTCCAGCATTGCTTTCAACTTTCTGACAGCAGCACCAATATCGCCAAAGTTTGAGTCTGTTAACAAACAAACATAGCGCCCGCTCTCACTGTGAAATCTGTCTTCATCGTTTCCCTGTTGTTGTTTAGAGTGACAGCGGGGGACTTCCGGCGTGTGATAAGTCTATCTGTGTCCTTCTCGCACAATGAAAACAGGTGGGGAAGAAACTTCCTCGCAGGCAAATTTAGCACCGATACAATCACTCTTCTGTCTCACTCACTGTCTGTTTTCACAGTGTGAATGAGAGTGCATGTGCTTCCGAGAGCTGTAAAGTACCTCTCTACATCATTTATTCTTTCAGTTATATATTCATGTTTTCATGAGGGTAATGTCAAACTAAGCTGCTGCTGGATGAGAAAAGAGACATCAATCTCTCTCTGTCTTTCTTTCTCTCTCTCTCTCTCTTTCTCCAACTCCCACTCCTAACTCTGGGTATTTCTCCATAGCCGACCACTCTGATCTGTCAGAACTTATTCTCTGTGCAAATGTCAGGTGCCCAATGGCATTCTGCCATCCTGATGCACTGGGACTGTCTGCCGTTGGCACAATCAAATGTGAAGGAAAGACAAACAAGGTTATATGCACTGAACTCTCTGAGTTCTCCATCTACCCAGTGCCCACTTACTTAGGAACCGCAAACTACTCAGGGTACACAAAACACTGGGACATGGACTGAGCTTGTTGTGGATGCCAGGCACAAGGCTGAGCATGCCTTCCAGACCCGAAGAGTAATTCCATTCTGCATAGAGTGGCTGAAACATTCTTTGCTGTCTAGCTAAGTCAATGGCACTCTCACATACCTCTCTCGAGTAGCGAGGGAGGAGAAATACCACATTAATGGCAACTCTAGAAAATCAGTGTACACTATACATGCTCACTGATCCATATCCGTGTTAACCACACACTAATAGTTTCCAAGACCCTGCATAGCATTGGTTGCTATTTGCTGCTGAGACCCTTTGTATATCCTGTGGAAGTCTTTAAGACAATGTCCCTGGCCTCAGGTAGTACATTCTGTAGACTACAGAAACTACAGTACACTACCCCCGTGCTGGTTAATATGCTGATTTAGAATGGCTGTGACCATGATTCCTTATTCCTGTAAAGTGTGCTCAACAGTGGGCAGTCGGGGCTGGTAGGGTGGTGAGGCTCAACATCAACCAGACTACAATAGAGTCTTTAGCATCACAATGCACCATGCTTGCACTGCAGCTGTGTCCGTTTCATTGTTGTAAAACAGCAAACTCAAGACTTTTCATGCTTCCGCTTGCTG
Organism: Alosa sapidissima; assembly: GCF_018492685.1. Classification (NCBI taxonomy): domain Eukaryota; kingdom Metazoa; phylum Chordata; class Actinopteri; order Clupeiformes; family Clupeidae; genus Alosa; species Alosa sapidissima. The sequence continues at coordinate 8,688,244 of NC_055962.1, forward strand.
TCTCCCGGCCCTGCGTGACCATTTATAAATATTATTTTCTGGTTTGCCCCCAGCCTCTCCATTCCTTCTTATTCTCCCTCTCTCTCTCTCTCTCTCTCTCTCTCTCTCTCTCTCTCTCTCTCTCTCTCTCTCTCTCTCTCTCTCTCTCTCTCTCTCTCTCACACCTGCAGGAAAGGTTGTGCGAGTGAACAGCAGCACCAGAGGACCTGGAGCCAATCAGCATTCAGAGAGCGAGGCTGACTCACGCCGCCTGAAGTCGCAGAACCCCGTCGAATCTGCACGCCGCCGCAAACAACAACATGTCTTTAGGGCCAGCTGAGGCATTGTGCACGCCAGGCAAGGTGCTAAAATGAACTCACAGCCAACAAAAGTGTTACACCAGCTGATCTGATTGACTTGAATATTATAAGGCACAGTTCTCACAGATGTCCTCCATGCCTGTTTATATTTGTGTACAGTATGTAAGAATACAGATATCATTGGATACAGTAATCCTATGGATTCTATAATGGAGCATGGCCTTGGAATCATAAGAAGAATTAATAGTATTGTTGAGTACACATTCTTATACCAGAGACTGTTGAGAAAGTGGATCTTTGGTTATACTATATTGATTCTACCTTCTTTTACATAAGGAATGGCTACGGTGGGCCAGATTTGGAACTGGGTCCCATCCAAAATCAGCCAACTTTAGATTAATTAGATTTGTATTTATGAATATAGTAATTATATTTTGTATCTTTCTTAAATCTATTCTGACTATCTTTCTTATTCATTATGGTTTGTTCTATCCATTTTTAACAGCATTATCAGGCTGGTGTTTATATTGAGAGAACTTGTGCATGCATTGCTTTATAGGAAACTTGTTGTAGAGTTGGATTTATTGCACACATGTGGGTTTCTGCAATATTGTTAGACACAGCTGGCAAAAATGGGATATTGGGGAATGGGGAAAAACAAACCCTGCTACTTGCTCCCCTGTTTATCTATTAATTTAAACACTATTCATCTAAATTGGCTGTAACTATACTTTGAATTAAATTTAACAGCCATCAGTTTCACCATTTATCATCATTCAACATGCCGAAAAAGTTTCTGTTTGCCTAAAGGCAATTATGCCAGCTGAAAGAGATGATCAATTGTACAAAGCTGCACAAAACAATAGAAAATACAACAGTGAGCTTGCAGGGCGCTGTACAGTCTAGCCACAAGGAGAAATGAGTCTCCCACTCCCCACTTACAATACCTCATTTGAGTGCATGAGTGCATTCACACTGCAAAATTACACACAAAGTGCATTGCTAGTCCCCGGATGGTGCACTCATCATAACGGTCAAAAAGTTGAGTGTGGAACGGTGGACACTTTTCGCCCTCAACAGACGCCCTCTTGGCTACATAGTGGAGGGGGAGGGAGCATTTTCAAACTGGGGATAATTGCGATTGGGAAAGCTGGAGCAGCAGCAGTGGAAAAGTCACTGCTCCACTCCCCTCCCGCCCACACACACATCTTCACTGTCATCACTCACATACATCATACATACAGTACTCTGCTTGCAATAGTAAGTCCCTGCCCCCCCCCCCCCCCCCCCCCAATACACAGCACATTGTCTCATGAGGAAGCTTCCAACACACATATTGCACACTGCCCTCTCCCCACATACACAGCACACTATCCCATCTCCCCTGTCATCCCCCCAACACACACACCAAGACCCCTGGCAGTTGGGTTAGCCCCTTGAGCCGTGGATCTGCCCAAGGTTTCTTCCTTGGTAAGGGAGTTTTTCCTTGCCCCTGTTGCTCTTGGGTGCTCCTTGTTGGTGCCCCCCACCCAATCCCAATCCTCCCCCACCTTTTTTATGCAGCCCTTGCCACTTAATCTACTAAACCCCTCTTCTACTGAACTTTTTACCCCCCCCCCCCCCCATTAATGCACAAATAGGCTGACACCAGACATAATTTCACTGCATTTCTTACTTCCAGTAACTATATGCATGTGACAATAAACTTCCTTGTATCCTTGTATCCTTGAAAACACACTTTACAGATGTACAACAAGTTATAACTGTGTACGGTTATAACACCGTACGACCATGTCACTATCAAATATGCAGTGGAACTATGCAGTTTTTTTTAGCTTAATTTACCTTTACTTAAAAGCTTCGGAATCAATGGAATGGTTAAATGACTTTTTCCGGGTTGAATGGTAGCAGTCTTGCTTCCCCCTAGCTTCTGTGAGCGGAAAAACCAGCCTTGCAACTTTGGTCTGCCTCAGAGGCAGAAAGTCTCGCGGCCTTGCGATGTAACAAATTTCAATGGAGTTTCTCAGACATTTGTCATAGCAGAGCTGGCGAAAAGAACCAGAAACCGAGCAAACCACTGTCAGAGGAACAGGGAAAAAGGAAACAGCAGACTGACCAAGCGAGGAGTGTCGTAAAATATATACTCTGAAGCTGTAGGGGGAGCTCTGTGGAGAAAACTGCGAACAAACAGCGAAGAAAAACTGCATAAAGTCCCTTTAAAGAAGCCCTATGCAGGTCTGGTTGCTACGCTACGCTACGCTAAACCCCAACTAGTTAGCGAGCTAGCCATCAATAAACCAAGCTAGAAACATAGGGCTCACAATGAAACGGTTGAGCAAACACATAGTTCACCCAAGGGTAGGCTACTTACAATTTCAAAAGCAACAAAGCCAAGTCGGAGTCCGTTTTGCAGTCTTCTTAGAAACTACAATCTGACTACATTTTCGAGTATTTCCGCCGAGTTACATCCGGATGTGTTCGGACCGCGACCAGAAAGTTGCATATTCGTTTTTTCCGCGGAGAAGCACTAGGGGGAGACGAAGCACCCACCAAATGACCCAACCAATGAAGAACCATCAGAACGACTCTCAACCTGCATAATTAAAGTCATTTTTGCTAAAATTGTTGCATAGGGCCTCTTTAAATGTTGTGATCGTCATTTCCATTAAGTGCACAGAGTTCATGTTCGATTAGAGACGACACTATTCTCTTAAATTTACACACTCCACGAGTATTCACACAGGGTACTGTCATTTTTGAGACATGTGCATGTGTCTAGCTGTGTGTTATTATTTACGCTTATACAATGTTCAAATTTACTATTTAAATACCCAATTATAACTTCTAACCACAGTCCTTAATTATAACTTCTTTTTCTGTCCTTAAACAGAAAAAAAATCTTAAACAATGCCCGAATGAATGCTTCCTAGTTCAACTGTTAAACATACTTAGAGCTAGGCTAATCTTATTAAACAGGATTCAGGAGAAATTAAGACAATCTGTTTTTCAAACTAAGGGCCCCCTTCTACACATTAAGGATTAAGGGATATTAGGGATAATTTCAGGACCGAATTAGACTGAGTATAACTACACTTTAAGGACTTTTAAGGACTCAGGGTTAGCTGAACATTTTTTTTTCTCTGTGAGGTGCATGGCACTGCACAAGACACAAGATTGATTTTTGCATGTGCACTTGATGAATGCAAAATTCAATCAAAGTTATAACCACTTGAGACGAAAGCGTAACTATGGAAACTAGCATTGTTTCCCTCTAGGTGTGGAAACGCCAACCCTGACTAGCCCACATATGGAGGGAAAGCCAGTTACTTATTCTTGGAACTCATGTCAGCATGTGTCATAACTTGTCATCAACATAGTTAACATGAAGGATAGAACCGTGACGTGTGATGAAATGTCTCATACTGCATGTTGTCAGCCTGATCTGTTATACTCATAGTGTGAAACATTCTGAAAACTGGAATGGCAATTATACATAATATGTGATCACTGGCCTTGTAAACTTGAAGAGGATATAGCTTGACATTCCATGACATACACATATTATGTTAATAGCACAGAAGGTTAGGGTAAAGTGTTGAATGAGAGTCCTCGAGTCCTCTATATTCCATGGTCTAAAAGAAGAAAGTCAATGCCATGTCACAGAATTTCACAAAACAATGTGTCCAAGGGATAACTCAGCTTTACAGATCAATAACACATACACGCAGAGAGAGAGGGTGGGGGAGAGTTCAAGTGTCAAAAATGGAATTACGATGTCGTGTTAGCCCAGAATGCATGCTACACTGACCCCAAAGCTCTTCTTGGCCACCCTAGAGACTTTCGAGTCAATCTTGCCAGTCCAGTCGGCAGGCAGTGACAACAATGACATGTTAAGAATGTCACACACAGGCCTCAGTAGTGATCAGAATACAGTGTGACTTTTAGGACCACACTTTCTTTCTCTCCCTCTCCCTAGCCTCTCTCTCTCTCTCTCTCTCTCTCTCTCTCTCTCTCTCTCTCTCTCACTCACACTCACACACACACACACACACACACACTTTTTTAACTATGCAGGATTATGGTAGAAACTGCTGAAGTTGAGGATTTAGATTTAATCCCGTGCACCTGGGGGCCAGTGCGTTTCTCGGGATTATCCTAACCTCCAGTGACCTGTGGGGGGATTAAGAGCGAGGAAGCTGGATAGGTCACGGAAGGGTGTGCATAAAGGGAGGGGGTGGGAGGCGGATTGGGGGGTTAAGTGTCGGGTGTGGGGTCAGTGGTGCTTGTGCGAGGGTTTCTTGACGCCGCAGGGATCCAATTAATCAAGTCATTAGCACCAGGCCAAAACCAGACAGCTCTTAACAATGCTAATTGATTAGCAATTTGTACTGTTCTGTTTGGCAGCCTCAAGCCCTCTGCTGCAAAGTGCGGAGACAAGGACTTAAGACAAAGTTGCACAGGCTAACGATTTGCAGCATTGTTTTCATTTGCAAGGCAATGGGATTTCTTCACGTTTGATCAATGTAAACATAGAATCTAAGATGAATAGGCAGCCAATAAGCACACTAAAGCTACATTAAATGTCTTCACATAATCTAAACCATTAACTGTTTTCAGAGAGGTTTAGATTGAATATGGTGTCAATTGCAGACAGAGTTTTAAATGGTCTTCATTACTTCTTCCATTCAGGTTTAGTAAAACTTCTGGCTCATGTTTAAGAGTTCTTTCAAACAGATTGATATTTTATGTGCTCTGAGTAGAGCCTGAACTGCCAGGACCCTGCGTGAGCGAAGTAAAAATTGAAATAAAGATATTCCAAATTCATGAGTTTTTTATTTTTGGTATAAAGATGACAAGCTGTCATACTCGTGCACAAGATCCCATCCTGTGTGTCAGAACCAGACAGAGATTCCGCCGGTTTTGCACTCTTTTATATGAAAAATGTCATTGTTCTTTCCTCAACACTCTCCAAAAATGTGTAATTTTTTTGTCTATTTCACTGTCTCTCCGCGGCTCATTTTTAATGCATTACATTCGGGTGGAAAACGCAGTGAAAAAGGGGCCACACAGTCACTCGCCAGCATCATCCATATCTGTCCACTTCTGAGAGAAGGGGGCAACACCCCAACATCTATCAACCTGTCATCACTCACAGCATTCAGACAGCAGCAAGAACAACAACAACGACAACAACAACGACAACGATGGTGACGAAAGGAACTGAATTGTTCAGACTGCATTTCATATAATGTGCAGCGCTGATAAGGAATGAAACATTGCTGTGAGTGGGGTTTTCCCACTCTTAAACAGGAAATGGAAAAGATTAACCGTGTAGTGTCAACGCGACTAGCTCTCAGGTTGGAGGGCCTGCCAGGGACGGGTTGCGGGCCATTCAGCGTTTTAAATGGCTGTTTGCTGAAAGATACAGACCTGTGGCTCAGTGCAAAATGCCAAATGCAGATTCATCTCCCAGGCGACTAGAAGTCATTAAGCTTTGACATGCCGTGACTCGACACACTTTCTTATTAAAGCAGCCTGCTTAAAAAGGAGGGAGTGTAATGGGGAAAAAAATCTAGTCCCCTGAGCATACTGACTAACAGCAATGGGTTTTCATCTCACAGCCTACATACTTTTCTGCACAGTTCAACCAGTTACAGTCAGATACATAAATTAGCACAAACAGTTTATCACACTTAAAAGTAAGCAAGATAGACTACATAAAATAGCACAAACAGTTTATCACACTTAAAGGGACACTATGCAGGTTTTTTAGCCTAATATGCAAGTTTTTTAGCTTAATTTACCTTCATTTAACAGCTTCAGAGTCATTGGAATGGTTATATGACTTTTTTCGGGTTGAATGGTGGCCGTCTCGCTTCTCCCTAGCGCCTGTGAGCGGAAAAACCACCCTTGCAACTGTGGACCGGCGGGCTGATGGCCTCAGTGTCAGGAAGTATAACGAGTGTAACGAATTGCTTTACTGCATTCAAATACACATACACGCCAGGCACCGGCTAGAAAAAGGTAGCGATGGAGTTTCTCAGACATTCGTCATGAAAGAGCCAGCGAAAAAGAAGCAAAAACCGAGAAAACAGTAAGGAAATTGTCAATACTGCATAGTTTCTCTTTAAAAGTAGACAAGCAACGTGTGTGCATTTGTTGGTAAACGGCAAATTACAGTTAATGTATGTGCTAACAATGCAGCAAGTGCTATTTACAATGTGGCAATGCATTGCAAGGTGGGTTGAGATTTGGATACAGGAGTATTTCACCAAACCGAACCTGAGCAACCAACATCATTACTACATCATTACAACCAACGCTACATTACTGAGGCTTTTTTTAGTCCAATTTCAAACAGCCTAATCCCGTCACTGGATTGTGTTTAAGATATCCTCATTCTGAATTACAACAACAACAAAACAAAAAAAGTCAAATTATCTGCTAAATAGCTTTGATTAGCGGGGCTTATCTGCCAATGGCAACATGAAGAATTTACAATGTGGCACACGTATATCTGGGACACACTTCAGCGACACCTTCACCAGTGGCTTATAATAATTACAGGCTGAACAATGCAAGCGTTTACTGAATAAATAAAATCGGTTAAAGTGGATTCTCCCGCTCGCTCTCCTTCTCCCTCTCCTGTCTGCAAGATTACAATGGATATGGGGCAATGAATAAGGCATGAGAGGTGGGTGAAAGTGTGCTCTTGGTTTTAATGATGTGATGTATTACAATAGGCCTGGGCCGGCTGCACTGTTAAATAAATGAGCCATGTATTTCCATTAGCGAGGTCAGCACCATTAGTACTCAAGGACCGACCCTCGCCGTCCGGGGGTCGACTCTTTAGTCACAGAAGAAGTGGGATCAATTACGGCGTCATGGAAAGGGGACACTTAACCGGGAGAGAGGAGGGAGGTGTTCATTATTGCTCTTCATACGTATACACATACTTAGACTGATTAATATCTACACTGGACTGTAAGCCTTTACATGCATACACATGCTTGAACACAGAAGGGAGTGAATATATATGTATGCACACATAGCTGACACAACACAACACACAACACATACACATATACACACACACACACACACACACACACACACACACACACACACACACACACACCACAGCTTACGTAATTTGGAATGGTGAGCATCTATGAAGTATTTTGTTATTGGTTTGCATGAAGCACACATGAAAGTTCAGTAAAAGTTCAGTTATGAAGTTAAATTCTCTCTCTCTCTCTCTCTCTATATATATATATATATAGAGAGAGAGAGAGAATTTAATATATATATATGTACTGTATTTTCTGTATGTATGTATGTGTTGTTGTATTTGTAAAGCTGAGCTATCTCTTGAACGCATTATTTTGTGAAACTCTGACACAGTATTCACCTTTTTCTTTAAATCACAGAATATAGAGGTATCTTCATTCAATATTTTATCCTTACTATGGATAAGTTCAATAAAAGTTCAGCTATGAAGTTCAATTCACACACACACACACACACACACACACACACACACACACACACACACACATAAAAAACATATCCTCATGACAACAGAGACTTTTGTTCACACAACCCAAAGGGCAGGTTAGTTGATCTGAACTGCCAGTGACCTGAAAAGAAACATCCCTCAAAAGCATCTTGAAACATCTCTCAGCCCTGTGACGAGACAGTGTCAGGACCAGAAACAGAAACCTCGGCAATACAACTGACCTGGGCGAGAGAAGGGTGTAAAACTCAGTACCATTACGAAAACTCTCACTATGTCAGACCAATTATGTTGTGTGCTGTTGTGCCTAATAAGTTTCCTGTACTCATGTAAATGGGCTGCTCCTGTCTGACGCCCAGAAGGAAGATATTGAGATGTAGCCACGTGCAGCAGCGACAGCCATGATCACTCGCCTCTTCAGCACTGCACAGCACTGCAGGGAGTGTCATAAGAAGAGCCCAACAAATGAAAGATAAACAGACCTAATGAAAACGCAGGGAGAATGCACCACCATAATGAATGCATCGGAAAAAGGGATGAGACAGGGATGAGAGAGAGGAGGAGAGAAAGGAAGAGAGTGGGAGAGAAAGATGGAGAGAGAGAGAGAGAGAGAAGGCAATTGAATGAAACATAGTGAATATGTTCATCTCAATCTACTCAAGATAAATACTGTAGGTTTAATGGTTATGTGAAATGATTGCGGACCATATTTTCTGCGCAGTAAGACCGAGAAAATCCCATAACGCCCACTGTCGTTTCACTGTAATGATATCAAATGTCCTGCGCATAGCTGTTGACAGTTTATGAGACACTGATCAAGAAACATGCAAGGAACGCTCATGAATATGTCATAGGCTGTTTGTCAGGAAGTATGTGACCTGCTGTCAAGAGGAAACAGGGGAATGGAGGAAGAGGAGCAAAGAGAAGGCGGATGACATCTGGCTGAGATTCATTTACACTGTGGCTAAAAAGCAACAAGAAAAGCATGAACTGGGGGAAACTGTTACGTGTGTATAGACATGTGG
>NC_055962.1:8699583-8757083 GCF_018492685.1 Alosa sapidissima
CACTCTCCGCTGTTGTTCTTCTCTACAGATTGGGAATAAATGAGTGATGGCTTAGAGACATTGTAGTCATTAACTCTAACTGTGTGGTTGGTTGTACTAAGGCATAAATAAAACAGTGAGAGTTGCTCTTGTTTTGTATTTTTCTGAAGATGTCTTTGGCACACAATCCTTTCATGGCCTTGAAACAGCTTGTATGCATATCTACACCCTCTGTGCAAAAAGATGAGAAGTCTATTTTATGCAAATGCTGAGCGATGCGACATAGCGACTGGCAATACAAATGAAGTACTGTACTGTATATATGGTACAGAAAACATCCTATTATGATGCCAGGATAAGGGTCAGTTGTTGCAAGGACCAATTGTCTGGTCCAATAGGGTCTCCATTAAAACACACAGTAGTCAAGTCAAGAGCAGTCAAATTCAAATACCATTAAATCATTAGAATCACTAACATGTGTAAAATAATAACGTATTTCATGCAATCCCACTGACAGACAGTTGGTCTGCTTCAAGAACATATGAGGCAAATAAACCAGGATTACATTCAAATGAAGATATACAAGATGACAATTTTAAAATGTACAGCTTAAATAAAATGTAGAGTCGGTTAAAGAATCAAGGCAAAGTGGGTTATTGTATTTATGTATCATATTATGCATCATATTTATGTAGAGAGGTGTGTGCATTGGTTAGCACATGCTATGCTAATGTAAAGACCCGCATATTGGATAAATTCATCTATATTACTGAATAACTGCTCATTATTGCTTCTAGTCATTGACAAATTACTTAATAACAACTGGGGGAAAAACTGAGGCAATTACAGTACATGTTACCATCATTTTGCTGTATGAGCTTGGTGAGCTATTGTGGTCTTTTTACTGCTAAAATTAACGAGTTGTTATTTAAGTCACCATTTAATTCAACATAGCTTGTTTACACAACATTTACATCATCACCCGGCCATTACTGATTTAGAAAGGACTACTGTACTTGTTCGATTACAATTCTCGCTCTCTCGTTCTCTCTCTCTATATCTCTTTCTCACATTCTATCTCTTTCTCTCTCTCTCCACCGTTTTCCCTTTCTCAGCCTCCCTTCTCTTTTAAAATCCCTTCTGTCCCATATGTATGAACGCCAGCCCTTATCTAACTAACAAAGCTGGAGCCTGTAATCGGCCTTTTTATGTGCTGTTATTTGATTCGCTGTACAAACCCTCAGCAATCTTAGGCCTTGTCAAGATTTGGCTTCCTTCCTACTCAGGTAATGGAGCCATTCTCACCCCCTACACCACACACACTTTTTTTTTGTTATCATACTCCCTCTCTCTTTTCCCGACAAAACCCTGTGATTGTCCTCTACCAGGAATCTGAAGGAGACGGCACACTGGTCTGTGTAACAAACACATGCAGGGCTTACCTGAAGGTGCTCGTCCTTACTGTAACCTTCTACATTCATAATAAAGCAGATACTGTATGTGACGCTTTAGAAAATTCCTGAACTGTGAGTAGTCTGCTTGCTTTCTCCGTTTTTCCCCCCCAGACTCAGCAGAGGGTCATTCAGTCGTCAGAGATTCCTCAAATAAGACATATTCACAAGCTTGCTCTCTTCTGCTGATTTAACCAGCACATGTCTTGCATGGTGTTAAACAAATGGCACAAAGTGATGCTTGAATACTAGCAGTGTTTGAGGCTGTTGAAGACTACTGAGTGTGTTTGAATTGCTTGATTTCTTCAATTGCTTTAAGGCTTGATTGAATAGGGGACATTCAAGGTCAGCAGTATCAATGCGCCGCTGAGAAGGAGGGGGGGGGTTAGGATGATTCTAAGGGCCCAGCACTGACAGGGGGCCCCCAGAGAGCCCCCAATAATACTATTATTATTGTATTATGAGGGGACAATTTTCTGTCACAGGGCCCAAATGTTTCTAGCAGCACATCTGTCAGTCAGTACATCAGCTCTGTCAGTGTTTGCTTTTCAAGTACAATATACTGTAGTTGGCTAAAAAATGTCCCGATTTTCTCTATAAAGGATATATGAGCAATAGCGTGAAGTGAACCTGTGGGAGTCTGAGCTGTCAGTCTGAAAGACTGTTGCTGTGCTGCAGAGGCAGTAAACAACCTGAGCACTTGGATATCTTGTTGGTAATTCTTAGCCTGGGTGCCATTCCGAACTTAGTCCCACCCACAACATTTGAGGTCGGGAAGTTTGGTCTGGCATTGCTCCATTGTGGAGCAAGTATGCTCGCCCTAGATCGGGCGGACCAATCAAATCGGGCTTTACGATGATGGACAGGTGAGCAACAGCGCCTGGTCTATCACGTCATCTGAGCACACTTAGATTAGGCTTATGTTTGAAACAAAAACGCTGTGGCTAGAAGGATACATGGCTTTTAAGACCCCATATGGAAAATGCATATTATTTAATGAGGTTTTATCACTGAAAACGATTATTTCTGAAAACTTTGGCCAAAGTTGAGATGTGGGAAAACACATCTCATTCCACATTCCTAATAGCCTACCCTACTACGTATCTCTTAGATTTTGCTAATGAGTGTTGTAGGCTAGGAGTTATTGACGGCACTAACTTTTACAAAAGACCAGAAAACAATGTTAAGGCATTTCTGGAGAAGAAGGATGGTTCGTTTGTTTTCTTCCTACACCTCACGGTAAGCTATTTCGTTGCTCTGATTGGTTAGGTCTATCCAATTGAGTGCAGAGGCATTCCCCCCCTGTATCGGTTGAAACACGCCCCATAATTATGTCCCAATGGAGCAATATCAGACTCATATTCTGACTAGAATTGAGTATGACTACGTCAGGCTAGGTAATTCTCTCTATTTTTCTGTACAAGAAACATAGCCCCAATGAAATTCCTAATTCACTGCCAAACTCGTTCTTATTGTGATATCTTTACCGGATGTAGGCTGATGCATGTCTCAAGCGTTACACCGTGTCCTAACTACAGGCGATACAAGTAAACATTATCGTCAAAATCAGTTGGTTTTTATAAATGCCTTACTACCATTAGTCATTCAAAAGAGTTACTAATCAGTTTGATAACACTGCTTTTAATTGGACTGTCCAGACTGGTGACATTTTGAGCAGAACTATTGATGGATGCCTGTTTCTATTTTCTTTCTTTCACTTCAGATTCAGATTTCCTTATTGTTGCATCTTAGTTTATATTCATATTCACATATATATAATATATATATATATATATATATATATGTATAAACTTAGTTGCTTTGCCATTTTGAATGAGAAATATGATGTAGCACAGCATGTGTAATAGATTCATCTTCCATCTGTGAAATTAGCACTCATGACTACAATAAAACTCACCAGCAGTGTTGTAATGTAACGGAGTACAAATACTTCGTTACTGTACTTAAGTAGAAATTTCACGTATCTGTACTGTAACGATTTGATAGCAACACACACAGTTGTCCAATCAAAAGGTTTATTAGCTGAGAACGAGAGCACACAGACCAAGACCAAGACACACCAAGATACAGAACACAATACACACGGGGCAGGTCAAACAGACACACACACTACACATACAGGGGAGGACGCAGCCCCCCACACAAAAAGGATCACACATGAGGGAAAACTAAAAGGGAAACATGTTACACTAAAGACGCTAACATTACACTCATAACTTAGGAGAATAACGACATAAACCCCCCAAATGTTCGCTCTCGTATCCCAGGATGCCCTGCGCGGGAGAACGCTAACACTGTCTTTTTGCGCCGATGCTACAGTACTTTACTTCGCTATTTCAATTTATGGCAACTTTCACTTTTGCTCCACTACATTTCCTATATAAAATGTATACTTTTACTCCGTTATATTTCCACTAAGCATCTTCGTTACTCGTTACTAAAACATAAAATTAGAAGAAATGTGTGCGACTGCAATAAGGGAGGTTTGGCGAATCACTGCTCCTAGATTGCATTATGCACGCTCCACACGCTGCGCGCTCTATTTCAGCACGTGTTTGTTGCTAAAGGAGGAGGACGCACAACTGAAAGCGCCATGAGTACAAGCATCTACTGGAGGACCTCCCGTTATCATAGACGACCACCCCGACGATAGTGGTGAACAGGGTCGTGGTGAAGATAACCTCATTCACCCGTGTCCGTATTTGCAAGAAATGTTTCTGTACATTGGCAGCTTCTCTGAAGCTGAACACCCCGCTACCTGCCTCAGCGGCCTGTGAAAGGCTATTTAGCATCGCAAGACTTGTCTTCAGTCCAAGAAGAGTAAAACTGAATCAGGCCCGGGGGACTAATCGGGAGAATTCTCGGTGGGCCGCTTCACTTTCACACACAAAAATATTGACATTGGTCACGTTAGTCTATCTTTTCTTAAAGTAGGACACGTTCCGCGTTCTGTGCATGACACCAATGCAATGCCTCTGCATTGGTTGTAGCCTACGTGAGGGAGTTCTCCCCTCCCAAAAAGAGTTGGTTGGTTCCATACAGTATAGCTCGTCTTTTCCAAAAAGTTTTCTCAGATACGGGGACAAGTAGAGAGGATTAAAGTTATTTAATATAAGAAAGAGCAATTACCCTACATGATAAACCTACAGTATATGCCTTGTTTGCTCATAAGAGGGTGTAGTAAAGGAGTAGGCTAAATCACCAAACAACAATATAGCCTACCCATGCAAAAAACATGTAGCCTAAACACTAGTTCAATATGCCTCTTTGTGGAAGCGTGGAATAGGCTATTTCAAAGGCTTTCTTTCTTTCTTTCTTTCTTTCTTTCTGTTTTTGTTAACTTGTGGAATAGTGGAACATTTTTTGTTAACGTCTCAGTTGAAGTGAATTATTATATAACCTTTACACATTTGTTGAACCATGGTACTAACTAGATGTACCGCATAGCGGTACAAAATATGACCGCCGCTCAGTCCTGTACATCCATTCCGCGAAAATAAATCATATAAATGAATTTGTCTCCATCTTCTACTCCATCCCCCACTCTTGAAACTTTTGTGTATGCTTGTTTGGAATGTGTGTTTGCACACATTCCGCACACAAAGTAGCCTACTGGCGCTGCAAAGGTGAATAGATTTGTTTTTGGGCCAAACAATTTGTAGCATTGTTATAAAACCTTTACAATCTCTAAACAATGACAAGTAGGGCAGTTCATCACAGTCCATCCATTGTAACTGGACTGATGAAAGGTACACCTGTAGGCTACATTGTATTTGGGGAAAGCAGAAGGTAGCAGCATAATGTATTTATTTATTTATTATTAAACAAAACAATCCCTGTCAGTTCCATGCAGTTTTCAACAGCTATCAAGAAGAGAGGTCATGTCATGGATTTTTGTGAATGTTTCTTCTTCTACATATGCATAAGTTTAGTCATCTAGTTCAAATGATATTCAGCTTTATTGTCAATGCACAAATTAAATACCAGTAGTCTAAAACAAAATGCCGTTTTACCCAGTGGTGCAAATAACTGACATGTCCAAAAGGGCCATCATGAAATGCGTTGCGAGACTGTTCATACACATTTTAACGGGCAAAGTTGAAGAGCTACTGTCCGTTATTATTTGTGCAAATAATATGCTGATTCATGTTCCCTTGCATTTTGCAACTACAGTATGAGGTACATAGCCTGGCGAGCCAGACCCACATTAAAATGTAGGGTCTGGGCACTCACCGTTCGCAGTGCTCAGTCCGAGGGGCGGGATAATCAGTTGTCTTTCAAATTCCCTCTGCACGCAATAGGACACAATAGGATATTTGTTTTGAAGTAGCAGGGAATTCAAGCCAAACCGTTGCAACTCTGCCATCAATCATTATGTTAAGCCCACCAAACGACTCTATACACGATTTCAATGGCCTGATTAAGTTTCGATTTCTGGAACTCACAAGCAAACGGAGAGTTGCTAGACTAGCCGCTAGGGGCGCGTCTAGATTTCTAGGCTATGAGGTCCATGGTTAAGCTCAATCTTTTGACGCAATCTTTTGATTTTCACCCAGCCTAGTCCATGGTAGGCGCCCGATAGAAATTTAATTTAATTTTGCGATTGAGATGGCTTACACCTTACAGTATCAAGCTGCCACCTCTTGGCGAAAAGTTAATAGTTTTGCATATCAGTAATACATTTCACGTAGCTGTGTGAATCACGGAAAGGGCGAATGAAGTGGACACTTCTAAATGGAACCCAACCCACTGTACAGTAGCTCAAGGTCTGTTGCTAAAGCAGCCATAATGAAAGCGTTATCATTGTTTGGATACTTCACACACACATGTTTTTTAATCGCATAGACTACAACTACCAAGCTGGAATCAAAGCACATCGACTCCCCTCTCACACCCTAAACACGCACTTCGAACAAACAAAAAGCGCCTCAGTCTCACGGAATAGCCATAGGCAAAACTGTATCTGACCGGTGTAACGTTGGTACTAAATCATCCATCGCAAAGAATGATTTTTGTAGCACGTGCAACAAATATGTGTAGGTACAGCCCTGCCCTAAATACATCTCAACGTGCGCTCTAAAACATCTGGTTTAAATGGAGATGTAGATCATCACGGGTGCGTCTACATTGCTGCGAGTTGACACAAATTATTCACTTTGACAAACTGATGTAGTTTCAGTTACTTTACTTTGAGCCATGCTCTTCCTTACTTGAATCACCTTTGAAAATAGAGGATTGAAGTAGTCTATATGGGTGTTTGGGAATGAACGTTGACTCAGATGCTTTCTGAGACTTTGAGCAGAAATGTCCCAGCCCGGTGTTTAGGATGCATCATAGACAGGTTATCTTTCAGGTAGCCTATATATTTTCCATTAAAAAACCATCACGTAGCGAACGAGTTGTGGCTAACTCACTTAGCTCCTGTTAGTAGCCTAGGTTATGGTCATAAGCAAATGAGATGACAGTCGAAAGGTACAATTATTGCTGTTATCAATTTGCTTGGTAGCCTATAAACGCATTTATGGTTTTCTACAAATACATCAATAATCAAATTGGCCTCCATCACTCAACCATGCTAAAGGTAACATTATTTTACCTATGCTATTGATAGGATTAACGTTGCCTACCTGCAGTAAAAAACAAGCATGTCCAATAAACATTCTCAGATTTATTTCGGCTTCAAGAGGAAATGGGAATTTCATGCAGAAATCATCCTACCCTTAGACGTTCTCTGCGGTAAACTACTGTACAGTCTTGTCCTTGTAGGAAGCATATTGTCTTTCCAACCCACTTTAGATTAACTTCCAACATTACTTCTCACTGCAACGATGCGCCATCTAGTGGACAAACGACTACGTGACGCCAATACTGGAAATGCAGCCAAATTATTATTATGATGAATATTTGGTTTTCCTTTAATCCTACTGAATTTGTAATTATGTATCGGCTGTTCTAATTGCCGATACTGATGGTATGCGTGCCTGTGTGTGTGTGTGCGTGTGTATATGTGTGCACCACCATCTACAGGCCAATGAGTGTACAGTCACTAAATGTACACATAACTTAATTTTTTAGACCCCCCCATGGATGAAATTCTACGAAACTTGGCATACCCCCAGAGAATGTCAGGTTAATCATACACATAACATTTGGTGCAGTTCTGAACGTCTTTACTGAAGAGAGGGGCGATTAAAGCAGAATGATATTGCATTTTCATTTTTTACCGGGGGGATGCAAATCACAAATGAGTGATTATGGGCTAGGTTGATGTGGGCCCTTGAGACAAACATACCATAAAAATGTCTTCATCCTCGGGTGCCACGGTTCAGGTAGTTATTTAGGAAAAACTGCATTTTTTGGGTTTCGGGGGGCCCAGCGCGGAGGGGGAGTGGCCCCCGGGGACCAAACGAAATTTTTCCGTAAAAGTCTAGTGGGGCTACATACCCACCAAATTTCATGTGCCCCGGTGTTTTGGTGCCCCGGGTATCGTTGACCAAAATTTCAGGAAGTAGATGACGGGGGAAAAAAAAAAAAAAAAAAAACTTTGACAATCCCTATATGACCGCTTCGCTAGCTTTGCTAGCGGCGGTCATAATAAAAACTATTACGTTTATAGCGGCGGTCATGCTTCATTTATCCAATTTCCACCACTATGGAAAACGTGGGCCGGTCTTGGGCCTGAAACTCCCGGACACTGAATTCTGGCAACTTTGAAAACCAGCTTCTTTTGAAGATGAACAGACACCTTTTCAGTTTCAACTAATGACTGGCATATTAGTAGCTGCTGGACATAGGTGGCCTGTGTGTGTGTGTGTGAGTGAGATGGTGACCTGGGGAGTACGCCCTAGAAATGATCATACCACATGACCAAAATGGTCTCCCTACCAGCAGGTCATTTTTTTTTTTTAAAGAAATAGGTTATTTATTTTTAATTTTTACCTGAAGTTCATACAAAAGTGAAATTTCTGTTTGTTTTTTTCTTTGATGACAGCTCTAAAAATATGCTGTTTGTTCTTTGAACTTAAGAGAATTGTGCCTGAAAAGTCCTAGAAAAGAATGTAATTGTGGTTTGATGAGTGAGATTAAGAAGATATGGGAATATATATGAATATGCTTTATGCTTTACTATAAGAAAGCCAAAATAAAGTTCATAATACAAGTTCAAAATAAAACCGCTTGCTTTTTACTTTTACTTCAAATACTTAAGTACATTAAATATCAGAAAATTACTTTTGATACTTAAGTACAGTATATATCAGATACTTTAAGACTTTTACTCAAGTAATATTCTAAAAGGTAACTTTCACTTCTACCAAAGTCTTTTTCTAGTACGATACGAGCAAGTATTGCTTTCTAGTACTTTATAATTTATGTAATTGGGTTCTGTGTGCCCAGTGGATTGAAAAGCGACTGACATTTGAGAGTTGCTAAACAAGAACTGGAGAAATTGAACAGTACCCTTAGCAGCTGTGTGGTATTTATCCTATTATGAAAGGTCAAGGTCACACACACACACACACACACACACACATGCACACACACACGCACACACACGCACACAGAACAATAAAACAGCAGATTAATTAAAGTAAGCAATGTTATGCCGTTGTGGGAGGCTTTACACTTCAAAATTAATTTCTGAGGTTTACAGTGATACCTTGAACAGAGCTTAGTGAGTTAGTGTCTCCCATTAATTTATTTGCTTGATTTATTCATGACATGCAGTGCCTCTACTAGTCCACTAGATCTGAAAGGCTGGCTTGCGTATGATGAAGTTTTGTGATTTAATTGCATGTTATCACACACAAGGCCAGGGGAGGAAAGGGGTTGATGAAATGGGGTTGATTGGAGGGGGGCGATCTCACTGAAAGATCTTATTAGTGGGCTGCATTAGATAAACACTCTCACAAGCATGCTAAAAATAGCTGAATGAAATTACACAAGATGATGATGATGCAGAGGCATAGAAGGGAAAGTGTCTTCTATGTGTGAGGGAGCTAAAAGCTCTTTCACACATCAGCTTCTCTCTCTCTCTCTCTCTTCATCTCTCTTTTCTCTCTTTTTCTTTCCCTCTATTACTTTCTTGACAGTTTGTTGCTCTGCAGTAGGCTTATAATCAAATTGCCTTCCCACAAATGTTGCCAAACATCTGCAGGAGCCATATTATAGAAATATTTTACATGAAGCATGTGCACCGTTGTTTGGCCATCTAGGACAGTGTCTCTGTTGGAGATCATTATTCATAGTGCCAAAAAGAATGTAAAACTTTGTGTTCTCCAGTTTTTCCTATTCTGATTTCACATCAGCATTGGTACATGCTTCACTGCAAAATACTTTATTATTTGTGAGTGGATATATATATATGTTGTGTTGGGGAAATATTCAAAACAGTTTTGCCCTGCAACACCTTCAGAAATAAAGCCTTTATTTTTGCAGAGGCAACATTGTTGTCTGGAAGTAAACACAAACTTTTCCCGTATATATCTTTTTTTGTCTTTTGACTCCTTTTGTGTGCTGGTTCCTTTGTCGTTTGATTCCTGCATCTTTTTTTGCCCCTTTCTCTCTCTTTCTCTGCCTGCAACTTCTTTATCCCCTCTCCCATACTTCTCCTTTCTCTGTCTTACAGCCTCTATCTCACCCATTCACTCTCTCTCCTCCTCTTTTTTTATCTCTCTCTCTCCACTTTCTCTCTCTGGCAACAATCGCTCCGAGTGATTTGGTTGTAGTGCTGAGGAAGTTGTTGCCTTGTGTTGGCTTCCTCGTTTCTTGTCCTGCCTGAAATCAGGACTTCTTTGGGGCTGGAAAAAGGATCTCTCTCTTCCCAGCTCCCCTCATTTGGCACAATCTTGGCCCAATTTGAAATTTAAATGTGTTGTGTCGCTTGTTGTCTCTCTCACTCTCTCTCTCTCTCTCTCTCTTCTGCTAGCAATCATGCTCACTCTCATACAAACAAGTGCACACAAATAAACATAAAATATGCACCACTCCACAACACCTCTCTTCTCCTTTATTACTCCCTATGTTCTCACAGTGATGTACGTGTACAAGCACGCCCACATGGGCAGTGCAAAGCACAAGAAATAGAGAGAGAGAGAGAGAGAGAGAGAGAGAGAGAGAGAGAGAGATGGAGAGAGAGAGAGATGGAGAGAGAGAGAAAGGAAGGCTAAGAGAGACAGCGAGAGGGGGAGAGAAAGTGTGATGAGGATAAAGAGAGAGGAAGCAGGGGGGGGGGGGGGGGGGCCAGGGAGAGAGACAGTCAACCACTTAATCAGAATAGCGCTGCTGTGCAGCAATCAGCGCCCCCATGTTGGAAAAAGAAGTGGAGAGGAAGGGAAAAAAGCACAACGCAACACCATCGCTTGCTCACTCCAGCTATTTTTTACAGAGAGCCTGGTTCTTCCGCTGCTCTGGCATAATGAGGTTGCAGGTACAGAGGCTTCTGTCACGGGCACGCTGTGACACCACCAGGCCTCACTGAGCATCATCTCCATCAGTCACGTCCTGCCACCTCTCCCACCACCACCACCACCCCCCTCACCACCAGCACTACCCATCTAGCCAAACGCCATCCTCCGCCCATGACGCCGCATTTCCACCAGGGTTGACCCCTGGGCGTGCTGGGCACCAAAAGCACCGTTAGCTGCCAACCACCACCATGGCGGAGCTCAGGCTCCAGAGTGGCTAGCCAAATCTCCCCCCTGCCCCCACCCCTGTCCCCTGCTCCATCACTGCCATCCTTAGGGAAAGGGAGAGGAGGAAAGAGAGAATGGGAGAGAGAGAATGACAGAGAGAGAGCAAGCAAATACACAGAGTGAGATAGAGAGGGAGAGAAACAGAGAGATACATGGAGAGAGGCACAGAAAGAGAGAGAGAGAGTGACGGGCTCCTTGCTCTGCCCCCACCCCCCCCCCCCCCGCCACAGCCGGCTGCCCAGAGCTGCCGATTGGCCGCGTTCCCAGAAGGGTTTCTGAGAGACGCCCACAGAGCTCTGGCAGCTTTGGAAATGCACCTTGGCATCTTTCTTATTGGTTTGATTTGGATGCATCCTATATTTATTTATTTATCTTCGGCTCATATATTACATTCCACCGCCCTGTGTAAACGACCCCCCCCCCATCTCTCTAACTCTCTATTTCCCTATCAGACTCTACGCTGCCTGTCCCTCTACTCTCTGTCTCTCCTCATGTCTTTTTTTCTTTCTCCTGTCTCTCTCTTTTCTCCTCCTTCTCTCTTTCTTCCCTCTCTACCTCGTTTGCGCCTCCCTTCACCTCCCTCTCTCTTCCTCCCTTCCCTTGACTCTCCAGAGCATTCATCTGCTGGCCCAGATAGTGTAAGATGGATGACACTCAGGTGCTGCCGCTGAATGAAACGTACATCCTCCAGTGCTGCGCTGTGTTCTCCCTGAGCTTGCGGTGGCCAAGCCCACGTTCACACATCTCTCTTCTCCAACTAGAGTACAAGCCCACACCCACACTGTAAACATTTATTGTATATCTCTTCCCTTACCTCTATAAAGTAGGATGCATGGGGCTCAATATCTGAGGTATGGGTCAACCCTACTGTTTATGTGATGATGTGTAATGTGTATATGATGGAATGTGTATATGATGGCGTTATTGTACAGATCTGTGGAAATGGATTTCCCCATGGGGACAATAACTAACTAACTAGCTAACTATGTGCTATGTGGGCTATATATGTTTATCTTTCACAGTCCACACTGCAGATGTGTACCCCTTTCATACCTTGCATTAGACAGTTCGATGTATGGAGCTCGAACTGGGCTTTATATATGTTTCCTCTGTAAGCGTCCACGCTGTGGGTATTCAACTCTCACCCCTCCCCCAGCCCACTCATATACTGCTGTTATTATTTCAGCTTATGTGTTCAATCCACTCTAATAAGGGGGAATTAGACATCAAACATTTAGCAACACTCTGCATTACCCTGGCGGTAATCCTTTAAATTATGCCGCTTCATAGAAGATGCCTGCAACATGTGATGTAAGGCGTGGAAGAGACTCCTCCACCATTGTCGTTTCTTCGCTCCGCTACCTGTCTGACCAAACCCCAACCCCCCTGGCGGGTATTAAAACAGGATCATTACCATAAACCACTTTGTAGTAAATGCCATGTCTTCTCCCTGCTCCTCCACCTAGACATATGTAATGCTGTAGCCATTGTATGTGACTGTGTGTGATCCCTACCGTTGCATAATAGGGATCAGATGAGGTGGTATAGGCTGACAGACCCCCCCCGTACTGTAACCCTTAGCCAGAGTCTTCCATTAATCCAGTTAGCTGCAGTGCTTGGTTAATCCTCCAAGGACTTGATAATAACTGGCTGGCTCGAACAAGTGATTGATTTCGGTGAAACTTCAATTAAAGTTGTGTGAGAATGCAATTGTTTCTAGACCCCCCCCCCCCCACACACACACACATACCCTTTCCATCTCTCTTTCTTTCTTTCTGTCTCTCTTTGGTGGTGTCTCTCTCTTTCTCTCTTTTTCACCCTCTGTTTCTATCTGTTCTCTTAGTCGTTCTCACACACTGTGTGTATGTGTGTGCCTCTCGGCTCCCAGTTGTAGATTACCTGCCAAAGTCGAAACAAAAAGCTCTGCCAGTCACTGCCGCTCCTCCGATCGGACCACACCGTGCCTCCTCCACCAGAGCCTTCCTGCACCGCCCTCTCCACCAGTCGATCATCTCATTAGTCCCTGCTTGTACTCCCCTGCACACCACCGCGCCCAGGCCTGCCAGGCATGCTGGTCTACCTGCCTGGTCAACACTTCAACCCCTGCTGTCACTGGCACAGTACATCAACCCACCACTCAACATATACATCCACACACCCTTGTGCAGACTGGGGTTTAAAGTGTGTGTGTGTGTGTGTGGGGGTGGGGGTATTCTTTTTCTTTCTTCTGTCTTTCTGTCTGCCTTGCATGTCTTTCCTTCTCTGTCTTTCTGTCTTTTTTATGATTGGGTTTAAAATCCGTGGAGTGGAACAGCTCATAGAGCCGGGGTCGATGCAGTTCAGTGGCAGCTGTGAAAATGGTCTCTGCAAAAAAAAAGAAGAAAAAAGTAAGCTATTATCTTCTCCTTACCACCATACTGAATCTCTTGTCAGATGAAAATAGGTGAGGAGGAGGGGTTTTTTTTCCTTCAGCCATTGAGATATCCTCTGAATACAGCAATGCAAACTAGTGCTACTGTCTACTAGGCCACCACTACAGAGACAGGTGAAGGAGACACACATAGACGCGTTTTTTAAAGTGGTAAGCTTTCAGTTAAAGCAACACTGTAACAATTTGGAGATATGCTGATTAAGCTGATAAGCTAGTTTAGGCATAATCTTCAAATTATTATGATATATGATCATGTGAGAGACATACCTGCCATTTCTAATAGCCACACAGGCATTCTGTGCAAAACAGAAGACACAAGTTTGTATGCTAGCATGTTCAGTCATTGGTGTATACAAGGGTTTGTCATACATTATAGGTAGATAGTTTGCTTGTTAGTTAGTTACAAGCTCAACACAGACAAAACCGAAATTCTGCTGATTGGCCCTA
Source organism: Alosa sapidissima (assembly GCF_018492685.1). Classification (NCBI taxonomy): domain Eukaryota; kingdom Metazoa; phylum Chordata; class Actinopteri; order Clupeiformes; family Clupeidae; genus Alosa; species Alosa sapidissima. Next base: position 8,713,605 of record NC_055962.1, read on the forward strand.
AAAGCATCCTCACCAAATCTCCCCGTCTCACTCTGTGATGCACAGACTTTGGTTCACTCTTTCATTATGTCCCGTTTAGATTACTGCAACTCACTTTTCCTTGGTCTCCCCACTAAAACCCTTCAAAGACTACAATATATTCAAAACACTGCAGCCAGGCTCCTCACCCATACCAGACGATCAGCACACATCACCCCCATTCTCCATCAACTCCATTGGCTACCAGTTCCGTCCCGGATCAAATACAAAGTACTACTACTTACCTTCAAAGCCCTCCACAACCTTGCTCCCCCCTACATCTGCAACCTGACCCCTTACACTCCTTCCCGCTCACTCAGATCCTCTGACCAAAACCTCTTGGCTATCCCCCGCTCCAGACTCTCCACCCTGGGTGGCAGGTCCTTCAGTGCCTTGGCCCCCAAACTCTGGAACTCCCTCCCCCAACCTCTTCGTGCCTGTCCTTTTCTTCCTTTCATCAAAGCACATCTCAAGACCTTTCTGTTTAATGATCACTTCTCATCCACACCCAACACATAGCTCCATTCAGATAACTTGTCTTTGTTGTATTGTTTTGTTTGTTTATTATTGTGTTTCCCTGCCTTTGTCTTTGTTGTATTGTTTTGTTTGTTTTGTTTGTTTGTTATTGTGTTTCCCTGACTTCCTACTATGTAAAGCGACCTTGGGTTTGAGAAAGGCACTATATAAAATATTTACTAAAATATACTATATAACTTATTATGATTATTATTATTAGTCATCAAAAACCATGCTGCTTTTACTAAGTGACCAGCCTCTTATGTTGTTATGCTGTACTGCATTATCATCTACTCTCACAGTTCCAAAAAACTGATAATAATCTGGCATGTCATGTTGGAGAAGGGTTGTGCCGTAATCTTATGTCAATACGAATATGACATCATATGACACCCTGGTTATGTAAATCTGACACAGTGATAGATCCAACCAGCGCGATGAGAGCTTAATATGATGAGGCTGTTTTTCCTTAAACCTGATTAACCTCATTAAACCTGAGAGGCTTACACAGATATCATAAAGCTGCAATGCTGCACATTGTCCAAAACTCATTTCCTCCACCCCATACTCTGTTGTGGCTGGCCTACTGGTTAGCGCTTCGGACTTCGGTTCGAACCCCGACCAGTAGGCATGGCTGAAGTGCCCTTGAGCAAGGCACCTAACCCCTCACTGCTCCCCAAGTGCACTGCGCCGGGATTAGTGTGTGCTTCACCTCACTGTGTGTTCACTGTGTGCTGAGTGTGTTTCACTAATTCACGGATTGGGATAAATGCAGAGACCAAATTTCCCTCACGGGATCAAAAGAGTATACTTACTATATTTATACTTATACTTAGTCTCTCCAAGCTCCCCAAATTCCTGTTGTTGTTGTCGTTGTTTTTGTTTGTTTGTTTATTTGCTTGATTTTGTTTATTTATTTTAATTTCTCTCTCTTATCAATAGTGTAGTAAAGCTCACTGAATCCCCCCGCATGTCAATAATGATCGCACAAATACTCAAACAGTTTGGGTATTTAGAAACAGCACACAAGCTTTTACAAAACAAAACCGTACACACATCAGGGAGCACAGGGCCTGAACGTGGCCCCCACCCAGTCCAACGTGGTCAACTCTTGAGCCGAATCGCTGTGGACTCCTCTGCAGCTGTGGTGGACCCTCCAGCCGTGACCACCCTCATGGTCATCCCTCCCCCACCTCCACCTCCACCTTCCCCAGCAGAGGCAGCTGCCTCGGGCCGACTGCCCTTCACTCTCCAGCCCCCTCGGGCGTCCCACACACAGGGAGCCTCGTGCAGCTGCAGTAGTCAAATCACCGCACTGCTCACAGCTTGATGGAGCCTAATGAATTGAGCTCTCACACAGAGGAGATTGGGGGGGTTGATCAGCATGCGTGACGCCACTCCTGGCTTAAAAAAAAAAGAAAGAGATAAAGAAGAAAAAACAATATAAATAAATAAACACAACAGGAGTTGGGGGAATAGACCACGAGCTCTATCGCTGCCCTCCAACAAACTCGTGGCCGTTCCATGGCTGGAAATAATTACTTTTGCTCTTGCACACCGAAGGTACACATGGGAGGTTTCTGGAAGTGTGTGTGTGTGTGTGTGTGTGTGTGTGTGTGTGTGTGTGTGTGTGTGTGTGTGTGAGGCTAAGAGAGAGAGAGAGAGAGAGAGTGTGTGTGTGTGTGTGTGTGTCTTTAGATGACGAGGAACAAAATAAAATTGATTTTTCATTTAGGTTTTTGTGAATATAAATTGAACATTAAGCCGGTCAAGTCCCCACTGGTGCTATCCGGGGGCACCATATAAGACAGTGGTTTTCATAACATTCCTGTGTCAATTACCAGCGTTGTTGCTTGCTTTAAAACAGCCCTATATGCACTCACTTTTGGTCATTACCCCTTTGCTGATGCCTATAAGAGTTTGAAGCCAAAAGGGCAGCAATGGTTATTTTCCTTGAATAGTCATGAGAGGCTGCCTCCAATCCCCACTAACTGATAACTGATGATCTGCAAACTGGAGGTGATAACAAAACTGTCTCCAAAGACAATAAACTAGTTCACTGTCAACAGTGAGTTGTCTATTAAACAGCCAGGGGGAGACCCCCGACCCCCCCCCCCACACACACACACACACACACACATACACACATATCAAATTGCCTTTTTTTTCACACACACAAACACACACACATGCACACTCACACACATGCTGTAGACAAACACAGGAGCTTCTGACAAGACTCGTGAACACTGACAAGAAGCCATCTACCATGGAATCACATTGGACCAGAAATCTTCCTCGAGCCTACAAGGCCTATTAATCACAGAGCCTGTTGTATAAAACATCATGATGAGAGAACGAGTTTGAAACTGTAAAGCATGTATTCATATAACCTCAATCATAATCAAGTAATACACTAAAGTTATTCCTAGCTAACATACTTTTATAACATTTTAAATAACAAGTTTAACTATTACTAATAACATAACGAAGCCATCCTACCAGAATGTGCACTCTGTATCCCGATGTCTCTTTTTGCTGCCCTGTGTCTCATTTTGTTGCACTGTGTCTCATGCTGCCTTAGCCTAGGCCTTTTGAAGAAACCAAAGTCGGCCTTGAAGTTGCAAGATAACGCGTACACAGGGCGAGCTCTACTCATAACAACCAGTAGGAGAGTGCAGGGGGGCAAACGATATTTAACCCATGCACAATGTATGACCTGTGATCACTCTATACTGTACACGCCTGAACTTTCCGTAAACTTAAGGTGAAAAGTTCGTACCCTTGGCAGCAATATTGCTGACTTGCGAAGATAAGAGCGAACAACGATCCTTTCATAACGCCATCTGTGGGTTCGGGGTAGTGTTGTGTCAGCATTTTGGAGGGTAGTAAGAGAGTTCTACTTTTGTTCGAGAGTGCGATCGTGCGATCCACTCAGGTTTTGCGCTATGTAGTCATTAAAGGAATTTTTGCACGGAACTCTGCCGGACTTTTGCGCCTTCTTTTGGGTTTTTGACTTCAACATTTATAATGGTGTATTTTTGTTACGTTGTAGGCAAGATGTTTGGACTTAATTTCTGGCCCGAGTCTGAATATCTGCTGTAGTGTGTTTGGGTGTTTTGCTGTTCAGGGGGATATTCCAAGTACGTGGTGTAAGGCCCGTCTTTTGCTCAAACTTTTTGCATTTCTAAAGAATGCCTTTGCATTCAATTTACATGTGTGGATACCTGTGTTTGATTTGTATTGTCTTAGCTGGACATGGCCAAAGATTCCCAACACCCGCTCATGCATAAAGTGACCATTTGCTCCTTGTTCTGGCCCCTCTACTGAGAGGGTAACTCCTGGGCTTACTTGATGTCTTATAGTGAGATAGGCCAACCTCATTATCATACAGTATTGCTCTGTAAATATGTGTTGTGAATAATACATTCATGTTTGGTCTTGAATTAATACTTGTAATGTGGGCAACAGTCGGATCATGGTTTCATTACAACTTAATGTATCTGTGCATAGTTGTAGACTAAGAATTACACTGTAGCATAAAGTTATGATATCCACCTGGGCCACACCCATCCACCTCAGACAACAAAGACTCTGATCAGTCGGGGGTGGCCCAAGTGAATGATAAAAGTGGAGGCTTTTGTCCTCCTCGGGCTCTTCTTTTCCAGCTTGACTCTCCTCTGGAGCTGGGCCCTTGTGGCTTGGTCTTCTGTCTCTCTCTGGCCCTCTCTCTCTCTCCCTTTTCTCTATTTTTGGGTTTGTATTGTTTTATCTGGTGTATCTGTTAATCCTTAACTTGTTAAGTTTATCTCTGTGTTTTGATAAGCTTCCTTTGTTTCTTTGGTTGTAACTTTGTTACTCTACTTTATTACAGTAGAACATATGAGTTTACTTTTACCTTCAACTGAAGTGATATTGGTTACATTTACCTTTAAGGTTTAATGCCTAATAAATTGTTCATTTGCCTACCAATCTATATCTTCAATTCTCGTAGTGTGCCATGCCATTCTTCTCCATAGCTGATAAACTAGTTACTTGGTAATTGATTGGTGATACAAATTATTAATCAAATGGAAATGAAGGTTTACTCTGAGTTAACTTACCCAGGTTTATCACTAAACCACGTACCGGTACTTGGAATACCCCCTGCTCTCCTTTTGTATCCAGGTCCCGCATACTCCTGATTGCCTGGAAGTGGGGATTCCTGACTTGGCTAATTGAGCAACCTTTAAAAATCCTCAGATCATGGCATACAGACGGCCTTGGTGCCAAGCAGCAGATTGGTAGTCATTGGGGTTTGTGACTTGTAACTGTGTTGTGTGTTGACTGTGCATACCTGTGTGTGTGTGTGTTGTGTTGACTGTGCATACCTGTGTAGTAGTTGTAATTGCAGGCTACTGGCCGGTGTGCGCCAGAGTTTGTGTCGGTGTTTATTTTCCTTCTTTTTGTTGATGCGGGGTGAAAGCTTCCTCCCGGAGCTTTTATTTTGAAGCCTAATAAAACTCCAGGTCACTCGGCTATTTCCTGGTGTTGGTGTTTACCTGGGTGGTTAGTTATGAGTTAATGGGTTATGTTGCCGTATGCCCCCTAGGCTTTAACTATGGCAGACGTAACACACACTATAATATAATGAACATCAGCCAAAAAATACAAATAAGCAGATGTTGTTTGTTTCCCATGGAAATAATACCTTATTAGGAATAAATGAAACAGATGACTTCAGATGAGACAACAACAATTGTGTGAAAAAGACATCAACTCATGACAGTACTTCATGGTTAACCCTGGCAAAAACCCAGTCTAACACTGTTAGCCAATAGCTCCCTTTTAGCTATAGGCCAACTGATAGCTCACTGAAATAACTCACTTCCAGTGAATTGTGCTAAGCTAGGCTGACAGTGTCAAACTGGGTTATTGCAGACACAGAGAAGAGAATATATCCTCTTAACTAATTATGGGGTAGACAACAAATAGTTAATAGGAAACAAGGCTAATTGAATCCTGCAGGCTAAATGAATCCTGTATTCTAAATATATAACCACATAGCATTTAGTTTCACTTGTTAGTTTCTGTAGATTGTATTATTCACCCTAGAAGTGATTTCAATCATTAAAGAGACACCAGGCAAGCCTGATGCTTTTTCTCTACGAAGCTCCCCCTAGCGTCTGTACGTGTGCGAGCCCTTGCTCGGTCTGAAGCTCTTTTCCTTTTCTTTGCGTCTTCCGTCGCTCGGGTTTTCGCTGCTTCTTCGCCGGCTTTGCCATTACCGTATTTTTCTGGACTATAAGTCGCACCAGTCAAAACATGTGTCATGAAGAGGAAAAAAACATATATATAACTATATATATGTTGCACCTGAGTCGCAGGACCAGCCAAACTATGAAAAAAAGTGCGATTTATAGTCCGGAAAATACGATATACACACTTTTGCAACAATCGGTAGCGTTTTGTTAGCCTGCCTCTGTGCTGGGGATGCAGGATGTAAACTGATCCTGCTTTTCGCGATGTCTGAGACTTTGTGAGACTGAAGGTCGGCGGGTCGCATACACCGAACTTGCAAGCGGGATATTCTTCCTACAGGCAGTAGGGGCGGGCGAGAGAGTCTTCATTCGCCCTGTAATAAGTCATTTAACCATATACCGACTTACGAAGATGATTAATTAACACGGAAACGTTGCCTGGTGTCCCTTTAGTATCTTTCGTCTGGGAGTCCTTGCCATGCAATTTACTCATGATGCCTCCTAAATAACTGCAGTTATACTGCAGTTTTTCCAAGTACAGTGCAGTACAATAACATTTTAATGTCCAAATAAACTGCCAGTAATTTAGATTTTGAAACTGCAGTTATTTTCTGTAAGGGCTATATTGGGGAAATTACGATAACAGAAACTCAGAAAGAAAAAGCGATGGTAAAAAAACTAATTTCTTTTTTGCTGTGCAGGACCTTATCATGGTCCTATACCAATACTCCCCTTCTCCAATTAAAGCAACTTCAAAGCCATTACAGGCAGCAAGCACAGCATTCAACACACTCATTAATTTTAATCCTGATGCTCATCCTTAGAACAACCTTAACTCTGCAGAGAATCAACATTTTCATGCATTAAGTGCAATGCAATGGTAAATTACATGGTAAACAAATGCACTTCAGCAATTAATTAGAAATCAGACATAGTTTGACCCCACTGAGAAAATTCTTTTATAAGGCAGGATTTTAGGAAAAGGCTACAGTGAGGAAACTTATTAACAGGTTAGTCTAAAAAGCAGCTTGTGCAGTTCAAGTTGCAGAAAGCTGGCCTATGTTGTCTCTGCTACACATGCAAGAGGTGATGTTGCCCCATAGTTAGTGGCATTGCTTCTATAGGTCAGACAGTTTCTCCATGTAATGATGTCATAACCAATAGAACCACTGATCCACTGTATGGTGGTCCCCTCAGACCTTAAAGTCAAAGAGCTTGTAGTCATTAACATTTCATGGTGATATTTAAAGATACATGGATATCATAATATAGGTTTAAAAGCAATCCTAATTTAAAGAATATTAACTACGAAACTGCGGCGTAGTGATTAATTATGAATGCCAAGTTGATATGTTTCTATTATTCATGAGAAAGCGAGAGAGGGGGAGAGTGAGAGAGGCCCCTGACCTGATGTTTCACTCCTTCAGAAGCCATGTCCATTGGACCAAATCTCTGTGACATGGAAATGCATAGCCATATGTCACTCAAAAGGAAGTCGGGCTAACGATGGCGAACAGATTCCAACTCATTCTTCAACCGCGGTACGCGAGAGATGTTCTCTGTCGTGAAGGGACGTCTTCCAGGTCAGGATCTGTCAGGAGTCCCGTCCTGTGTAGTATACCAGAAGCCAACCCCACCCCTCTCTCCAGTTATGAAGGATCAGTGTAAGCAGTGTAAGTGCAAGATACGCTAAACAAAATCCACAGTTCCAGTGCGATCCGAGGTTAGAATCTCCCTGACCCATTCGACAGCTTCTACCTCTCCTTATTCATTTACCTTTACCAGTCATGATATGTTTGTACTGATATATATATAAAAATGCAGTCAGCAAATGTCAAGGGCGGGACTGCTGTCCAGATAAAAGCCTCTTCCCCCAGGCTGTAGATGAACACTGTCTGGGCTCAGTCTGAGGTGCACTTTTAATACAAACTACTGTACTTACTGGAGCTCTCCGGACAAAATTGCTGTTTTTCTGTCTGCTTGCGGCCGCTACCTTTGCGAATGGAACATTTTGAACAACAGCGGAATCGCGGTGGAATACAAATGCATCATGGAATTCTGAACATCGAGTCAGTCGAGTTCCACTGTCCCCTATACTTACCCTAAATATGCTAAGCAACCTCCCACCGCACCAAATGCCTGACTGATCCATTTCAACATTGAAATGGAAGTAAACATGAAGCCATTATAAAATGAAAAAAAAAATATGCTGCCCATTTTGGAGTGTGGGGAGAGCTGCGGACAAGAAACGAAAAAAAAGAGTCCTGTGAAGATGTACTCTGGCACAGTAGGGGGCCCACAGTGCTGAGTCCGACTGCATATCCAAACGAAAGAGACCTCAGAGGGAAAGAGAAGTGTGAGAAGACAAGCTTTGTATTTCTGGGGGAGGGGGGATAGCAGCACCCAAAAAGCTCTCTGAGCTGATTCAGTCTGACTCAGGCGAGAAGTGTTCTATCATTGTTGTCTGCGCCGAGAGAAACTCATCAAGACAGGACAGCGTGAAAACACTGAAATGATTATTTGTGGCACGGTGAAGGGCCCTTGAAGCACTTGTGGTGATTATGGAGCTGAGTATGGCACCCGCACTTGCTCAAGTGAATGCACAATGATTACAGACAAGTCCTCAGATCACGCTATGGAAGGCAGCCTCCGTGCAACGGCACACCTTACACACCTTTCACTTGAGACTTACTACCACATATCTATTGCACAAAATATCTCTGTATATCTTTAGTGAAAACATCTCAAGTTTCAACAGCCCTCACATACAGAGACAACAACTGCATTCATATAATGTGAAGCGTGGAGATGTTTAACCCTTAGAACCCTAAGCTGTTTTTAGGGCATTTTCACTACCTTTATTCATCAGGTCCCAGGTGAAAAACCTGCTAGTAAAACCTACAGTTAGAACTAAACATGGTGAAGCAGCTTTTAGCTGCTATGCGGCTCAGCTGTGGAACCAACTTTCGGATGACATTAAAAAGGCCCCAACTGTAGCCAGTTTTAAATCTAGACTTAAGACCAAACTGTTCTCAGACGCTTTCTGCTAACTGTGCCGAGTTACAAATTCTGAATCTGCCTCGATAATTATTCTACTTTGTCTTTTATTACTTTTTTTACTACTTTTGCCTTTGTTTTTGCTTACTAATTATTCTTTATTTTTAAATGATTTTACCTTGTGTTTTATGTTTTCTTTTTATTATGATCTTTACCTTTTAACTATTCTTTGACTATATTGCCCTTCTATGCTTTTATTTGTTATTATCGTTTGGTTTTGTTTATGTAAAGCACATTGAATGACCTCTGTGTATGAAATGTGCTATATAAATAAACTTGACTTGACTTGACTTGACTTGACTTGACTACCTTTATTCATAAGGATTTATTCTGGTCATTGTAAGTGCCACACACACATATTATATATTGTTTTTTTTCAGGAGAGTCTAGGCTATCCAGATCTGCCATTTCATGTATTAATACTAGCATTGATTTTATTTTGATTTTTAAAGAATTAAAATATAAAAAGTGTATTATAAAAACTCTTATATTTCGACATGTATCTCACCACAGCAAGCTCACAGCTCTACATGCATTTCATGTGTGTGTAGGGCAGACTGTCCTGAATCGGGCAATATAATTGCCACATTGGAGGGATACTCTGGGGCTGAGCAATTTACAGAAATATGTGCTGTGTGATTTACGGAAATAAATGCCTTTTTTTATTTAGTGATGAAAAAAGACCTTTCTGCGCTCCATATCTGTGACACAAACTGATCTGACCTGACTTGACCCGAGGTTGCGTGTTAGCCTGCCTGCCTATGTGTATGCAGTCATAATAATTCTCAACTTTTTACTGCATTGCCATGAACAAAGTAAAGGCAAAAAAGGTGTTTTTGTTGAACAAATTGAGATGCAATGTGAGCCTTGAATTGGATGCCATGCAGGAATTTGCTAGGAATATGAACATGCTTTGCCATAGGGAAACACATGATAGCGTTGGATTATAAACATGCTTTGCCAAGAACAGACAAAAACGTGGGGTAAGTCCAGCTATATGAAGTTATTATTTTGCTGTCACTTCGTCTGTTTTATAACCCAGAAGGATGTACTTGGTATCAAATGATAGCTCTGTGTCTCCTCTTTCATCTGACATGCGTGGCATATATATCCGATCACGGGTCCGCGAGTAATTCAAACGAGAGTAATGGGTGTGCAGTGTTGGTTTGTGTACATGACGTTATTATTTTGCAGTCACTTCGTCTGTTTTTATAAGCCAGAAGGATCGATAAACACCAATGGTACCAATGGATAGCCCTGTGCCCCCTCTTTCATCTGATATGTTTGCCATATCGATGCGATCATGGGTTCGCGAGTAATTCAAAGGAGAGTAGGCCTAATGGGTGTGCAGGTGAACGCAGAGAAGTATAGACTGTAAATATGATGCAATTTGATTTAATTTCATGATTTTTTTTAATTTGCATACTTCGTACAGACAAGTGTGTAGTCTCGTTTGGAAAGCCCCACTTCTGCTCTGCCATGCAATAAAGGTTTCATCTCGCTGCGATGAACAGTTCCGGAGCAATGTAACAGAGAAGAGTCAATCGGGTTCTAAGGGTTAAGTCAAATACTGTTCGACAGATGATTTATTCACTAATCGCATCTTGCAGATTATGATCACCATACATTAGGGTCAATGACGTGACATGCAGATTTCTGTGTCCGAGTCCATTACTTTGGTTTAAAATTATTTTAAATTATTTATAACAAGCATCATTTTATTCTACAGTATTTGTTGTACCTGTATAAATTGAACATATTTTCTGTTTATCATAAATATTATATATATTTTATGTTTTGTCACCTCAAACCCTCAAAATGTCAGGTGGTGCAACCGTCCGAGCAAATTAACACTATATGTAAAAAGTATTAAATATAGAATCTAAAACGCAAGGAAATTAAAAAATAAGTTTACTAGTTTAAAGTTCTTAAATTGTTTGGAAACTTGTCCGGAAATTTGCATATCTAAAATGTCAGGGCGATGCAATTTTATTCATAGAACGTTTATTTTAAATTGAAGAGGGAAACGAGTAAACAGGATATCAGGCTATGGCTTACTGCATACATCAACGTAAACTTGAAATGCTGGCCGGGAGGAGCTAGAACAGACGGCAGCTTGTCCCAAACAGACCAGCTGCAGTCTACCTGATGTGTCAGTGGGCTGGGGCACTTGTCATTTGTCACCTGACATTTTTTGGGTGGTGAAATTGTAAATACAGTCTAAAAATGTATTAAAACCTCTGTAGATGTTGCACAGTCATTAAGATTAGAGAAAAAATGCATTCTGTCCATTTTGAAAGATTATTTTGAAAACACATGTTTAAAAGCCTTATTTGTCAAAGACCCATTAGCAGATGATACTGTGATCAGCATCTGCATGGGATGGAAAAATAGATGGGAAGATACATGTACAGTACACTTCAGACAGCAATGAAATGGATATATGTGGAAAATATGGAGAAAGCCCCCTGGGGCAGATTCCATGAGGCGTTTGTTCTCTGTGCTCAAAAAAGAGCCGATATGTAAAGTTCCGGCGCCATAGAGCAAAGTATGCAAGACTGATCACTACATCGTTGGAGCTACACTATGAAAGATAGATTTTTTGAAGTGAAGAGACACACTTAAATCTTTCATGGGTCAGGCCTTCCTTTTAAGTCTCTTGGTAAAAGTGGATGAGAGAACTCCAGGCCTTGAAGCTAGTTGGCATTCCATTTAAAACAGAAAAAAAACCCAACAACAAACCATTTTCATGATGTTTACACACACAAATACATGCTCCCCAAGTGAACTATCACATTTTTGCTGCTGGAGCCGTGGGTGCTCATAGCATCAGAATCTAATGCATAATACATCTCCATATACTTAATGCCCTTATATATTCTTAATGCACTTAAGATGTATTATGGATCTCTCAGAAAAGCAGCAAAAACTACATCGGTGGGGTGTCACGTTTTTTTTGCCAGTTGCATATTTATACACACAACAAAATGACAACTCCACCAATCAGGTTTCTGTGAACAGACCCAATACCAGTAACAATCCCCACGGACATGTTTAAAAGCGTCAGTCGACAGGAGTTTGTAATTTGCAGAGCGGCCGCCATCTGATGGTACTTGTCACCAGTCACTAATCCCTGGAGGGCTGCACATATTGATTTCCATGGAGCCATGAAGCTTGAGAGAGAGAGAGAGAGAGAGAGAGAGAGAGAGAGAGAGAGAGAGAGAGAGAGAGAGAAAATTTACGGTCTGGAGCTGCGGAAAGTTGGACGATGTGGCAGTAACACGTGCACACACGCGCCACCACCACACCGCATGCTCATCAAGGCCTGAAAAGCTTGTGCGGGGGTTCAGTGAAAGGTTATACTCACCAGTAGACAATCTTCAGCTGTCAGGGTGTATTATTCAATTATCCGTATAAAATCTATAGTACTAGCAGCCCAAGCTATAAGCAACCAACCAGCTCCAATCCTCCCCAAAGCTGTATTACATGAAATGCCGATTTAGAAGTTATGATGCAATTCCAAACTAATTTTCTGGTTGTTCCAGATGGAATCTTTTTTTACTGAAAATCATGGCATTCACCTCAAGATGTTTCTGGATTATGAGAACCCCCCCCCCCCCCCCCCCCCCCCCCCCACACACACACACACACAGACAAACATAAATACACCCTGATATGCACACACACACGCACACACCACTTACATTCAAACACACACACATACACACACACCACGCAAAACACGCGTGGACACACTCATACACACAAACACACACCACACAGCTTTAAGCTCTGTCTCCGTTCTCCACCTCCTTGAGCTCTCTCCCCACCAGCAATCCATCAACCCTCAGACGTGCACCCCACAGCCGTGCCCGCATAGCAACCGTCGCCGTGCCACTGATGAAAAATGACGTGTCAGGCCGATCCGTGTCCGCAGAAGTGGGTCAGCCTCCTGCCAGTGACCAGGCCGGGTCACCAGGACCCAGCAGCTGGGAGAGCGCACTGATAGGTCCACGATAATTAATGGACCTGTCTGTCTCCTACAGTGTAAAAGATTTATACACACACTCCATTTAAGAGAGAAGCTGAAAGTGCTCCTGTTATGGTTCCTCTTACCTACCTCTCTACTTCTCTCCCTCTCTCATTCTCTCTCTCTTTCTCACTTCTCTCCCTCTCTCATTCTCACTCTTCCTCACCATCCTTCTCTCCATATCCTTCTCTACCCCCCCTTCTCGCTATATCCTTATCTAACCCCCCCTCTCTCTCCCTTTCTCTCTCCCTCACCTTCTTTCTTTCAATATCTCTTTCTCTCCCTCCCTCTCTATCTCTTTCTATCTCTCCCTGCCCATCTCTGTCTCTCCCTCTCCATCTCTCCACCTCCCCCCTTCTCTCAGCCCCCTCCTCCCTCCTTGTTCACAAGCTCTAGAGTGCTGGCAGAGATATCTAATTAAAATCTCTCCTGGAGATATGAAGCATTACTGGTCTGACTCACGACGCTTGACCACCGGCATATTTTGTTCCTATTTTCCCAGGTACATGCTTTGATTTGATTTAAAATCAGAAATCATCTCAATAATAGCACAACATATTGCTATGCTTGTGTGTTTGTTTGGTTGGTTTTTCTTTGGAGGTGTAAACAATAGCTTCAGTGCCTGCGTATAACTTATTAAATTCGGAGTTGCTTCGCCAGGGAAATTATGTGAGGATACGACACAGACAGTTCTGGATGTTGTTATTACTCCATGCTGTGCGGTGGCTGATGTTGTTCATCATTTAATTGTACTAGCATCCTACACGTATTGTTTAGCTCGGTAAATAATTGCATCGCTATAGGTTATTACTGGGGGGTAATAGGAGAACTGAAAACAGATTATGGTATCTGCAGATCAGGCAGACCCACACCGTTAAAGTGGAGGGTTCATGAATAATGATGGCAAAGCCTGCCAAGTCTTAAATTACAACTCCAGCACTTTAACCTGCAGAGCAGCTCTCTTTAGCTGGAGAGGCTGAACATACATTTTTGCCTGAGATAAATACTGGTGTTAGAGAGTTCTCTCTCTCTCTCTCAGTCTCTCTCTCTCTTATAAATAAATGTAAATATATCCATAACTTCTGTTTCTTTCACCTCACAAGATGCCTTAACACATACACATCTATACGCACACAGCTTGTGCTCACACATACACAGTCCCTCTAAAACAAATGCATGCAAACACACGGTCGCAAATAAGTACAGACGCAAACACACTGACATACTAACACATTAACAGATAGAGATGTGTGCCATTGCACGTGACAAACAGTTGTGTGTTTGCACACTGACGTGCACTGTACACACAGACACACACTCACACACTCGTACATATACAGACACAGTTGGGACACAAGCCAAAGAGTGATCTGGACAATAATCGATCCTGGAGTCCTGCATTATCTCTCCCCACCATTAAATCTACTCAAGTGAAATTGAGGTAGATTTATAATGTGTCCAATTTGTAGTGCAGGTTGTTCCTACCCCGATAACCCTGTTACTTCACATTTACTGTAATGGCAGACATTTAGCCTACTGGTACGCTAGAATGAGGGAGGGAGAGATAGAGAGAGAACACCGGAGGAACTAACCAATTCACTCAGGCTTCCCTTGTAACTTTATACACTCCAAAGGGCAGCCAACCTGCTCACTCTGTTCTCCCTCTTATCACCTCTATTCTCCATCTCTCTGGTCTGCCACTTCTCAGCATTAGTGCTTGTGTATTATTTTAGTCAGCTGTCTTTGTGAAATTCCTGTTACTGGGTGGCTAAAACCACCATGGTTTTGCATGATGTTTCCTCAGAGAGTACCCTATAATTTTTTATCAGAGGAGCCCCCAGGAAATTAGCATGGTTCCACACTACTTCATACTTCCACTCGATTGTCATTTTCCTTCAGTACGTGGTCTAGGTTTACGGTATATTCACAGGTTTTCTCCGGCCCATCTTTACCTGTTATCAGTGAATAGAGGGAGTGGCTGAGAACGATGACGTTGAGGTTGTGCGAAGACAAAACCAAAACATATTGTGATAAACAGAAGTAGCAATATCTGCAAACATCAAAAAATGCAGTTGGAAATTTACAACATTTCAAATAAGTATTTCTGAATAGCTTCCTCTCCTCCAGCACAACTATTTCTCCATCCCCCCTCACCCCTCTCACCTGTGCTTATCTGACAGTGTTGTGGTTTATTATAGGTATTCGTGTCCGTATGGACTGACCACTGTCCTAGATGGTCAGACAAGCCATCGATGCCCACTTACAGGTTAACAAATAATAGCAACACAGTGGTGTGGTTCAGGAAAGTGGCTGTCTACTTCCATCTTTATGTTTCTCAATCTGTTGTCTGTTATTCATGCTCTGGATACTAATTTCAATCTGTAGCACATACTACGTGTTGTGGAAACCATGTAGTGAGGACATGTCTGCTCATTTATTGACATGTCACAGAGTACGATGAAGCAAAAATCAGTCATGTGTAGCATTTCTGAACATCTTGAGGAACATACTGGAGCTTGACTTTACAATAAGTGAGAGTATGTGGTGTATTCATGTTTCGTGAGCGTCCTCATCTGTGTGCTGACTCATCCTCATCATCATGTTTGCCTATGGCGTGATGCCGCATGGTAATAAACTGGCCAAATGAATTTGTCCCGCAATGTGTCTTCTATATTCAAATGCATATGATTATACAGTACATATACTATGTGTATGTAATAGCGTCCTTTATATGCAAATATATGTTTTTCCTCTTGTCATTTTTTTGTCAGGCTGTCTGTTGTTTTTTCCACTTTTCCCCTCACTCTTTTTATACATTTTTCACCAAAACTCTAGAGACCTCACTTACGCTTTCTCTGTGCCTCTTCCAGAAATTCCCACAATCCCAACACACACTTGAATTCTTTTATTTGGATCTGAAAGGCATTGCAAGAAAAACAAGATCCACATATTCTGGGAAGAGTCCTTGACAAGGTGACAGGTCTACATGGCTCACATACTTTTACAGGTCCTTCCATTTATAATACTCTAACACATGAAGGATAAACAAAGCATCTTTGTCTCAATATTTGCATGCTCCCTATACACACACACACACACAAATGACCCATCTTTCCGTGACAGTGTCTCTGGGTCTGTGTGCCACCTCAGCCAACTGTCGTGCCATTTGGGCAGGAAATGGGTATCGCCAACATCTTAGGGAGTCCATCTCCATCTCTCACACCTGCCATCTGAGCCCCTGCTGTGGATACACACACACACACACACACACACACACACACACACACACACCAGGGTTGTGCAAAATTCGAATTGCAATTCTGCTTCCTGTTTGCTACCTCAATTGAAATGCAAGTGAAATTCAAGAATTGAATTGGAATTTAAGAGCCACATGCACACTCATACACACATACAAACTCACAAACATTCAAAAGCCCATTCCTTAGTACAGGCTAATGCACATTCCTCAGCATACATACACACACACACACACACACTCTCACACACACACACACACACACACACACAACAACAACAACAACAACAACAACAGTAACAACAAGACCCAGATGGTCCCTCTGTCCTCGCATCCCGGTGACACATAAAAAATACTGACTGACTGCCAAAAGAACTGCCCACATATTGTTCCACGAGCTTCTCTGCTTGTTTTAGTCGGAAACCTGCTGAGCAGCCCATGGGATTTTAATGGCTAGGTTCTCTGTCAATGACTCGCAGCAATTCACAGTGTTTAATTTGTTTACACAGACACAAAATGCAAAATAACAACCGGTGCACTCCTTGTGAAAGGAAAACAACAGTTTTCAAACTGTCATGGTGTCACTTTGCGACATTTTAGTTAGTGTAAAATATACACCACTATTTTTCACATATGACATCTACATTCACACCAAGAACACGCAAGTGGATACAGTCTTTAAAAGTATATTCTGTACGCCATGCACAATCTTCATGAAGTTGTTGTACAGTATTTGTATAAATGCCATATCAAATGCAATGTAGTATTGTTGAAGTAGTGGAAATATTATACAGAACTTTGTTGCCAAACTTTGTCAGATTTTTGAGACTACACCTCGCTTTCCAATTTAGTGTGGATACAACTGCAAAAAATAATATAATAATTCTCACATTGTGCATATGGTGCCTACCAGTCAACAGATAAGCCCAAAGAAAAACTATGGAAATGTAACTTGTTTTTTCCCCCCTCACTTCTTTGAACGTCAAGTCTTAGAATCTCAGTGCTGAATATGCATTCATGTATTCTTTTCACCACAAAGCTGCATAGCAACTTTTACTGTTTTGTCTGCGATAAAATAAGTCCACATTTGCAATGATTGCTTTCAACCAGAGACAGCCAGAGATACAAAGCTCTCTGCATTGAGGTGATAGTAGACTGGACCCCATACCATGTGATCCTCAAACATTTGAAAAGCTGCTTTATACAGTAGCTCTTCAGTTAGTGGCTCCTTTGAAATTCTTGACTTTTTTTATTTCTGAAATTTATTTTTCCCCCTTCTCGTCTTCTTTATTTTATTGACAGAATGCCGGCGCCACTTCTCCCAGAGATCACATCCACTCCACAACTGGAGTCTCCCAATGAATGACACATCTGTTCCATCACTCATTAAACCTATAATTGGAGGCAAGGAACATCTGCTGTCAAAGAGGGACCATTCCTGCTGAAAGACAGGTGGGGAGACATGGGAAGAAAGAAGAAGATAGAGGAAGAGATGGAGGGAGAAAGAAGAAGATAGAGGAAGAGATGGAGGGAGAAAGAAAGAGAGAGGGGAAGAGATGGAGGGAGAAAGAAAGATAGAGGAAGAGATGGAGGGAGAAAGAAAGAGAGAGGGGAAGAGATGGAGGGAGAAAGAAGAAGACAGAGGAAGAGATGGAGGGAGAAAGAAAGAGAGAGGGGAAGAGATGGAGGGAGAAAGAAAGAGAGAGGGGAGGGGTGGATATTAGGATGGAGTACATTCATGATCCATTTCATATCCGGCTGCGGTTGGATGTCTTATCATTGCCATTTTAAGGAAAGGTGTATGTTTGTGGGGGTGGTGAGATATATGAATGCATGCGTGTGTTGGACATCGTCGGAGGGACGTGCATATATTTATTTGACAGATGATGTTATGACACTAAAGCCACTAAGGAGAGTGTCAGAACGAAGACAGAGACGGAGTACGAGGCACGACACCACTTCTCATTACACCCACGCCATTTGGAGACATGTGTCAGCACCACCTGTCCACACTTCATTTCACTCTGCGAAGAAAGAGACAGACAATTACTTCTCCCTCAGTGACAAAGTTTCTCCAACACGGAATCACGTCTAGAGTGTGTGGCACTTCATTCCAAATGTTGATTTTCTTCCATCTCCCCCAGATGATCCATTTCATCCAGTTGCTGTTTGGCATTGCCATTTAAGGAAATATGCGTGTTCACTGGGATTGGTAAGATATACGCCTTCAGGTGTTGAACAGATGGCCACACATGTGCTTATTTAAGAGCTGGATATATGTACTGTACACTGACATGACAAATGGTTACTATTTGCACCACATAGACTTTGATACAGCGTACCAACAATACAAAGATAAGTGCAACAAATTGAATATCAAAGCAAAGACACTCTGTCATCCATTGTAATGCATTGTAATTAACGGCTCGGTTGCTCAATTTATAAGACCTGTTCTACTGTTTTCATGTCTGTGCATTCATATGAGCAGTCGTGACACTAAAGCCACCTTCCATTTGCACTGGAGAGCGTGTGAGAGAGAAGAGACAGAGTGAGTACAAGATGCTCCACCGCTTCTCATTACACCCCTATCATTTAGAGACATGTGTCAACATTACCTGCCCACGCTCCTTTTTACTCTGCGTTAACAGACAGAGAGAGAGAGAGAGGAGGATACAATGATTGTATCTCCCTCGATGACAAAGTTTCAACATTTCCGCTACACTGAAGCACTTCTGGAGTGTGTCACACTCCAAACCAAATGTTGATTTTCTGCTATCTCCCCAGAACAAAAGTGTCTCCCTTGTGCTATTTCATGTGAGAAATTGTTCAAATGGTTGCTCACGGAGCAGAACCAGTACTTTAGTGCCAGTAATAAGCCACTGTGTCAATATTGTCAGGGTCATCAGTGCAACTCCCGGTGGTACAGACTCCCATGCGTTGTGGCATGATGTTAATAAAGGTGGCTTTGGGTGTGATGCAGTGACCAGAGACGTGATTAAACACAGGTGATCTAAGGACCAACTAAGAACCTTCCAGACTAATGACAGGTCCATATTGGATTGGCAATTAAAGTGTGATGTTCGTGCACAACAATGCTCGAACAATTAAAGCCAATTTATAGTTTAAGAGTCGCTTGACAATATTACATAAAAGCGACACAATTTCTGTCTGCTGAGGTGTCACAGACCTTGTCGGTACATCAATAAATTTTAAACAGTGCAGTTGTTGTATACTCTGACAGGATTCAGAGTCAATTCAAAGTTCTACTGATGTTCCAGTTCTATTGTGTGTTGGCATGGGCATAATTTTGTTTCATACATTTTTGTACATACATTAATTTAATTCATGTTTCATTAATGTATGTAACATTAATGTCGAAGTTGTAATAGAAGCTATTCAACGTTCTACTTAACGATTTGTTGATGGACTATGAAAGCCTACACCTCTGTGACATTTGTCAGCAGCAATTTGTCTATAAATTGGCCTCTAGACTATAAATTGGCCTCTAGCTTCCACTACAATCGATGGAACTGGCTGCACTGGACATGACAGTGGCACATTTTTTGGAGAAAAAAGACCCATCTTCTATTTTTATCTTTTTTGGCTCAACTTCAGTTGTACTTTCAGTAAGAAGAACTAACCAGACCAAGAAGAACCTAAGAAGAAGAGACTAAGGACTGAATCCAAGTGCCATTACTCCCCTCTAGCCCTGCCCCAGCTGGTAACATTTTAGTCCATTTGTGTCATAAACACAAGCTTCTATTTACCAATATTGCTTGGCGGCACCGCAAACAAGAATATAATCAATATTGTGTATTTCCTGGTTTTGGAATGGATAGCATTCACACTAAAACAAACAGCGCAGGAGTTCTAGCATACATAGCAAACCGTACCCTCGGTCTCAGGTCCACACCAGAGTTCGGTAGACTGTGTTCACTTATCAAAATGAACCGAACCAAAGGTCGAACTAAACTCAGGTCCAGACCAAAGGGTCTAGTGTGAATGTGGTCTAAGAAGCCCCAGCCTTCTCCTTTGAACCAAAAGAGAACCAGCTAGAGTAAGAGGAACCAACTAGACTATGATGAACCAGCACGACTAAAAAGAGCCAAGCTTCTACCATATATATATATATATATATATATATATATATATATATATATATATATATATATATATATATATATATATATGTATATATATATGGTTTAATAGCTTAGACCAATTATTTCTGACTGCTTTAAAACAGTCCAACTAAAAGAGTTTGATATGAGCACTGAGCAGGAAAAAAATTCAAGGAGGAGTCTAGCACTTGCACTCTGACACTTTTTTGTATCCCCCGGCGGCTGCTATGTCTACGAGCAATAATTCATGAGCTCTGTGATTGTTTACCTTGAGTCATCAACTATGAAGCCCCTGTGCTGAGTCCGTGGGGAAATCTGTGTTTGTTAGAGTAATGAGACGATGTCAACAGCTCTGTTCCCAATACCCGGCGGCGCCTCCAGACTTTCCCCACTGCCACCCATTACTAAAATCATCGTCATTGTCATCAACATTAGCTCTGCCATCATAATAAAATCATCATTATCGTGTTTCTTGACTCCCACAGCTCTAATACGGCTTTAACCCTGCTAATGAACAGAGTAAGGGGGAGCAGAAGTGTAGGCGATGGTGCTAAGCTGGAGAGAGGGAGAGGTAGGAACTGAAGGGCTTTGTGTTGGCCTTCTCACCTTTCAGTTGGCCGCTCTATCACCACTGACCTTTTGACATGAGAGGCCTGACAGCTGAGACAGAAATGAAAAAAAAAAAGAAAACGAAAAAAAAAAAAAGAAGAGTGAGAAATGCGGGACGTCTGAAAGCGCAAGCACGAGCTTTGTGTTTTTTGTCCGAGTGGAATGTTTGAGACGCTTCTGACAGATGACAAATGGGTTTTTGAGCTTGACACCCAAAAGGCAGAGAATGCTATTCCAGCCAACGCTGAAGGAAAAGGGCAGGGGGAGTCGGCGGGGGTGAGGGTGGTAGGCTGGTAGGGTGGATCAGTGATGGTTAGAGATCCAGGGGAGACCCAGCAGACAGGCGGAGGCAAAACCCAGCACACAGAAGGAATATAAGGGAAATAAATAAATAAAATAAAAATGGAGAAAGAAAAAAAAGTGAATCTTAGGTGAAAAGAGTGAGTCAGGCGCCATGGAGGAGAGCAGTAGAAAAGCGAGTGCTATTTAAAAGCCACGGGTGTTTCAGGTTTAGCCATTACAGTTGTTCCTCAGAACACTGTGGACTGCTGGGGTCTGTGGCGGAGTAGCCCTGAGGGGCTGGGCAGCAGCTGTGGAGAGCAGGGAGCCAGAACTCTCGTCTACTCTTCATAAGAGACTGTTGACTGTTTGTTTTGCTGTGAAAACACATATACATCTCTCTCTCTCTTTTTAAACTCTCATACCTCTCTTTATCACCCTCTCTTTGTCTTTTCCTGTCTCTCCATCGACCTACTTCCTATCCTCTCTCTCATAGTTGTAGGTGTCTGTATGCCAGTCTGTCTGTCTGCCCCCCCTCTCTCTCTGTCATTCTGTGTCCTCCACTTCTTTAAGTACAGAGCAACAGAGAGAGAGAGAGTCTGACTCATTGTGTGGGAACTCTGTGAACTGGTGTCAATCAAAATGTCTTTGTGTTGGGCGAGATAAAAAAAGAGCAGGAAAAGCGCTGCCACAAAAACATCCCCATTGTTATTGTTCAGAGAGATCAGCACCACGGAGAGCGACACTCAGCTCCTTCAGAACCACGGACAGAGATCTCACAGCAAACACTTCTCTGGTGGCGGCTGTCTGGATGTCAGTGCATTTCCCACTGAAACGACACTTCTTAATTGTTCTGGGTGACTTTCAACATGTACACATCTACTCGTGGCAATTTACACAAGTGGCATTAAAACACTACAGGTAGCAGGAAGGTAGTGCTAAGATTTATCAGGTATATAAAAGGTGTGTTTAAGTGGAGAGTATTAAAGTAAGTAGGAGGCTAAGACTGGAGATTAAGGCAGATGACGCTTAGTGAATCACCGGGACTATCCACCTGGGTGGGCGCATTCATTACATGCCATTATGAAAACAGTTATGCAATTATGCTGAGTAATTAAAAGTGAAGATTACAAGCTGAGGGGAAGGACAGCGTAGAATTAGCGCCCGCTCCTCCAGAGCCACAACCTCCAGGCTTTTCACAGGCCCAATCACGACAACTCACTGCGCTGGGTTCTCACAAGCCGTGTGTGTGTGTGTGTGTGTGTGTGTGTGTGTGCACGGTCATGTGTGATCATGTCTGTGTGTTTGTCATTTTGTGCAGATGAGTCCAATAAAGAGAGCAAGACAAAGGCATTGCGATGCATGTGTGTGTATGTGTGTGTGTTTGTATGTGTGTATGTGTGTGTGTGTGTGTGTGTGTGCACTCATGTCTATATGTGTTCATGCATGTTAATGCCCTTGACTGGGTTTGTGTATGCCAGAGCAGATCTGTACGTGCCTCAAGAAAGCCAGCGCTCCTGACGGATGTTTCCACAGTGCCACGTTTGCCTCTAAAGCCTCTAGAAGTCTCCCCGCTGTGCCGGCCTCCTCAAACAATTGTTCATATTTCGAGCAACATGAAATGACAGCCCTACATCATCATGACCATTTAGAATGGGCAACTCCCTCCACTTGTTTTTTTTCCTTCACCCTCCCCCTACACACACACACACACACACACACACACACACACACACACACACACACACACCTACACACACACACACACACACACACACACACACACACACACACACACACACACACACACACCTAAACACACACACACACACACACACACACACACACACACCTAAACACACACACACACACACACACACACACACACCTAAACACACACACACACACACACACACCTAAACACACACACACACACACACACACACACCTAAACACACACACACACACACACACACACACACACACACACACACACACACACACACACTACAAAGCCATTGAAAACACATGTACGAATAAAAAAGAAGAAACAAACATACACACACACACACACACACACACACACACACACACCTAAACACACACGCACACACACACACAAGATTTCTTCCACTTTCAACACCCACGTACAAATTTGACAAAAAACACCCGGAGGAAATCTCAACTGCGGCATTAGACCACTCCAGCTATCCTTGTCCAATGGCAAGGCCTTTCTTTTCCTTATCCTTTTAGTGGAGAGAGACAGTGTGTGTGTGTGTGAGAGAGAGAGAGAGAAAGGGAGAGAGAGAGAGAGATTGATCTGCTGTTGGCCTCTAGACAGAAATAGTTGACTGCAGCGAGGCTGTCAAACCATTGCCTGACAGATTGCCTCCAAGTTCTTCTCTAAGTAAAGGGGTGTTCAAGTAGCCTCAAGAATTTTCCCTCTGTTATCAGGCCTGACTTGGTCAATCCGTCAAAAAATAAGGATCCCCACATCCTGTTTGATCGGACCTTAGATGGGTTTTACGCTGAAAAATTAACCAGTCACTCCACAGTTCAGATTGTTGGTGTGCCAAGACTCAGACTATTTTGCGCCAAAACAAGAAAACAATAAACAAAAACATATTGCAGAAGCTCTCACAGGAAAAAAGAGAAAACTGGGTCTTCCAAATCTCCTACACTAAGCCGTCTTTTCGCCATTCTTAAAAAACAAAAAACAACTGTGCACAGTAACATCTGTTGGGCGATTATGCCAACCCCTAGTCAACATTTGATGTTATTTCTCAGAGTTTTTCCGTGGCTGTGTTTTATGATAATTCTCATTAGTGTGCTGTTTTTAATGAGGACTCTCTCTTAATCCTGGCTGTAGTTGGATGCCTTCCAAGGCAGGATCAGGTCACATGACCCACAAACCCATAATCCCCAGCAAAGTGCTTCCTCTCTCTTTCCTTCTCTCTCTCTCTCTTTCATCTATCTCTCTCTCTCTCGCTCTCTCTTGCTCTCCTGACGGCCTTGGCCAATGCCTCCCCCACTGCCTAGTGTGCAGCCTGGTGTGTGCTACCTGCACACACAGACATGAGAAGACATGGACACACTTGGCAAATGGGAGAAATGCCATGCTAAAATTCTAATTAATTAATTAATCAATTAATATATTATATATTAGACATTAAATACTGTACCAAAACTAGCAAACCAGAGTTCCAAGGGCACATTGTATGTAACACAAGTTCTCCCACAGTATCAATGCATGTCATATTTAACACAAGTTCTCCCACAGTATCAATGCATGTCATATTTGTATCTTTGAAATATCAATAGTAAGCTTTTTGTAAAAAAGTAGCCTCTATCCCAAGTGAGTTTAGTGAGTTCAGTAGACAAAGATGGACACAGCAGAATTTTAACATGAGAGAAAAGTGGAGACCTGTGATGATAGAAATGATATTATGATGCTGATGATGCTGATGATATACTGATGAAGATTGTGATGATGATGGTGGTGATGATGGTGATGATTGTGATGATGATGGTGGTGGTGATGATGATGATTGTGATGATGGTGGTGTTGATGAAGATGATGATGAGGATGATGATGGTGTTGATGATGATGATGATGTTGATGATGGTGTTAATGATGATAATGATGATGATAATGATGGTGATGGTGGTGTTGATGATGATAATTGTAATGATGAAGGTGGTGTTGAAGATGGTGTTGTTGATGATGATGATGGTGGTGTTGACGATGATGATTGTGATGATGATGGTGGTGATGATTGTGATGATGATGGTGGTGGTGTTGATGATGATAGAGGAGGCAAATGGCCAGGTGACAGCACTGCTCAGGAGAGTCCAGCCCTGCAGCAAAGCAGCACGACTCAGTGTGCCTCGGCCGTCTGTGTGCCCCTGTGCACTCTGGGTAAAAGAAAGAGATATTGTGTCCAGCTCAGGCACAGGGAGAGCGCTGCGCCGCGCTGCAGCGTGCAAGCGGATTAAGGCAGAGGTTAAGGCCGAGGCACACATCAGCTGTCCTGTCCCGTCCTGTCCCCTGGCCTATCAGCCCCGCCCACAGATAAGAGCAGAGTCACAAGGGCTCGGCCAACAGTCAGGGTGGAGTAGAATGGAAGGAGGGAGGGAGGGTGATGGTGGGGGGTCACGCTTTTAAAAGCAGCTACGTGTGTGTGTCTGGTTGTGTTTGTGTGTGTGTGTGTGTGTGTCTGTGAATGTGTGTACTTGAGTGTGTGTGTGTGTGTGTGTGTGTGTGTGTGTGATTGTTTTATGTCTGTGTTTGTGTGTGTGGGTGGGTGGCTGGGGGTGGGGGGGAGGGGAGTAGATGTGAACAGGAGGCCAGACAGAATCAATCCTGGATCAGAGTTCCAGAAGCCATTGTCAGTAGGGAGATGGGCCAAACACAGACCTTAAGTTCTACTTCTACCAGACTAACAGTCTGTGCAAAGGACATCTGCCAGAGGCCATCTGTAAGAGGTTCAAAATATACATAATATACATACATACAATTGTACAATATACAAATGTATGTACAGTATGTATGCATACATGCATAAATACATACATAAAGTACATACATACATACATAGAAGAGTCAAAAGGGGAATATACATAATACATAATATACAAACTACTTTGGTGGGTGGTGATAATCCAGATAATAATAATCCATACTACTATGAGGATTATGAGAGGCCTGCTTCCTATAAAGTCTAGAAATGCTATAATAAATATGAGCATGACATGATTTGAGATATTCTCTTTGTTAATACCAATTACGTGTAGAACGTCATCAATAACCCTGGGAATGTGATTCCAGGAAAATCATTGCATGTGCTGCTTATAAATACTTAGCGCCAGGCCCTGGAGTCATAATATGAGGATTTAAACTGGACACAAAATTGTGCTCGTACTGTATACCCATTGCAATGGGATTCAGAACTCAGTGGAATAGGGAGAGAGAAAAAGTGAAAGAATAAGGGAAGGAGAGACTTTTCATGACTTTTTAGTGAGAAGGAGGATAAAGAGAGATTGGGGTAAGGAGAGAGAGAGAGAGAAAGAGAGAGAGAGAGAGGGAGAGAGAGAGAGAGAGAAGGATAGAGACATTTCTAGGGCAGGAAGAGAGAAACACACGGATGTGGTGGGAGTCAGAGAGTGAGCTGAAGGGACGGAAAGAGAAAAAGAGGGGAAACCCCTTGATGAAAAGAGAGAGAGAGAGAGAGAGAGAGATTGTGTGGGAGAGGGAGGGGAAAAGAGAGTGGAACTCATTGACCAAATTCAGATGTTGCTTTAGTTAATCTGAACTCCTAAACCCGCCTAATATGACAGATTGAGCCTCGCTGCCAGCCAAGATTAATCCTTGGGAGACACGAGTCACCAATCACTCGCAACTTTGTTGTGGATCCCGCACTCAAATGAAGGAGAAGCTTAATCGTTTACAGTAGCCGTGACGACAAATCAATTTCCACATGTGCATTGCAAATGTTTTCCAATTTATGTCTCCTTTAATGGCAAAGTTTACAATTGCAGCAAACCATTTGATGATAGCACTCGCCAATCATTAAACCAACTCCCTCTCTGCTTCTGAGGCAATTAATGTATAAAATATAATTGTTTTATATTGCTATGTATTTTCTGTTTACAGTGCCATGATTGTGTATGATTAGTCAAGCACTATACCTTACTGTACACAGAATGGGCCATGTGAATTTGCAGATGGGCACCGCTCTGCATGATGCTAAGTTGCAGACGTATATTTGCTGGTGTGGGACTGTTTTTCTGTGCATATGTTCTCCAGGGAAACAATCCATCCTGATTTCAACATCGTTGAGACGGACTGTCTCCAGGCTCCTGCAAAAAGGGGGATAATGGTGATCTAGGATAAACATTTGCACAGGCGTCCAACCCCCACGCATTAAGCCACACACACACACACACACACACACATTATACACAGACACAGTGACTGTCTCTCAGCCATATTTATCTCTCTCTCTCTCTAGGAGTTGCCTCTGGAGACCTCTTTCTGGATGTTCTTCCACTGTTTCTCAATTCTCTTCCTCCATTATTCATGTAGCCCCTCTTATCCCCGCGCTGGTCAATAAGTGGACTAGAATTGGGTTTGTTACACTAATGTCTAGAATAATGTCTCATATTAACTTTTAAAGGCACACAGTGAGTGGAGACTAACCAGTGTTATCACAAACAAGTATTTATTAAACACAAAAGTTTAGGAATAGATATTATATATCATAGATATTGGTAGGCCTATGCGGCATATAGTGGCTAATAACTAAGTAGTGCCTAGCACCTTTACTCTCCCACAGATAATATTATTCTTTTGATATTATTATTCTTTTGAAAAACTGAAACTAAACTGACCGTTTTCAAATATGGGTTTACCTGGCAATATACTCCATACTATACAGTATCAATACACTCCTAACCATTGCATTGAAAACCCATGAAACAAATAGTCAGCACTGTAATTAAGCTAAACGAGTGGCCACTCTCAAAACAACTGGGCTATATCTTACATTTAGTGTTTCACCTTGAAATTAAAATACAAAAGCCGGCTGTATCAAACCAAATAAAACAATATGAAATAAAATGTTGCAGGCCTGTTAGTATTGAACGTACGTTGTAGGCTACTCACAGTCTCTTAATTGACAAACGTGCAAGTCTCTTTCTTCTCGCAGCTTCAACACAAAATGTCTGCGCCGACCAGGTGTTTTTTCTCTCGTAGCCGGAGGAACCACTGGCTTTCCCCTGGTCACCAGTGGCGCTATCCGGGTGGCTGTTGTCCCTCGCAGGCTACTCAGTGGAACCCCAACGTGTCCGGAAACTTGAGGCGCTAACTGAGCAGCTTTTTCACTATGCATAAAATACCTCAGCGAGATTAATTACTAAACTAAGGGTCGGGCTAAAATTAGGCTGTCCCTGGAGACGGTGTTATACGGTAACTGGCTTTCATGTTAACTGGCTGGACTGTTCACTTTGCCTCTGGAGTTAACGTAACCGCCCCCTTCTCTTGCAGGTGTGTTCAGCTGATGATTTAGCCTCCGATACCTGGCCGCAGATTCGTCTGTTTAACTGAAGTTCAAATAGACATGTTTGTGATGCTCCACTTTGTTGTTTAATAAAGCTTTACAACACGATGTGTCGGCGTTGGAAGTGTCAGGTTGTCTGTAGTAGGCTAGGCTACATGCGCTGGACCATGAATATGCCACCAAATAAATAAAACTAAATAAACTCCACGTGGGTCTCGAACCACTACTAAATTAAACTGCTTGCATGATAACCTGACACCAACCTGCTTGCGCCACTAACCAGGCTGACACAATCTAGAGAAATTGGCCATATTTATTTACTAGGCTTACATGTAAAATTGGTCACCTAGTATGTTATTGTGTTTGTAGCAGGTTAACACAGTGGATCATGGTAACTGGCTACTGTGTTATCTCGCTGCATTGCCCAAGCCATTTAGACCTATAGCCTAGGCTTAATGGTATAGCCTAGGCTTAATGGTTTTTACGTTTCACTGACTGCTGGTCTGCCCGCGGCCACCTAGTCCATCTTCACCTAAATTGAGGAAGCATTGCTGGTCTAAAAATGTATAAATTTAAAAAACTGTGAATGGCGAGGATTGAACCCGTAAACTAGACTAAAAAGAGCCCCATCAACGCATCAACCTATTGCGCCACATACATTTTATCACTTGGTGAGAAATACATTATTAAAATATATATAAATCCAATACACCTCAAACCTATGTTAACATGTCAAAACACGAACGTAAATAGCCTAGGCCTACGTGTATCTTGTGATATTTGATATTACATCTCTTTTGTGATATGTAAAATTTTGGGTAAAATGAAGACACATTAGACTTCTCCTGCACATTCTGCGTTTCAATGCGTTCGTTGTGATATGCATCAGGTTAATATGCAGATTATAGTTCTAGTTTTGTCATTCGAGTTCGAATCTTTTTTATTTATTTTATTTATTTGCTGGCATTCATAATAAGACACTTCACGTAGAGGTGGCCTGGCAGCAATCAGTGAAACGTTTGTAAACTTAACCATGATAGGCTACTTTGAAGGCTTAAGTAAACAGCTTGGGCAACATTGCAAGATAATGCAGTAGCCAGTCACCATAATCCGCTGTGTTAACCTGCTAAACACAATAACATAGTTGACCTCATTTACTAGTAGGCCTAGTACATATTACCAATTTCACCTGAGAAGTGTCAACTGGTTAGTGGCGCAAGCAGGTTAATTTAGTAGTGGTTCGAGACCCACGTGGAGTTTATTTGGTTTTATTTATTTGGTGGCATATTCATGGTCCAGTGCATGAAGCCTAGCCTACTACAGACAACCTGACACTTCCAACGCCGACACACCGTGTTGTAAAGCTTTATTAAACAACAAAGTGGAGCATCACAAACATGTCTATTTGAACTTCCGTTAAACAGACGAATCTGCGGCCAGGTATCGGAGGCTAAATCATCAGCTGAACACATCTGCAAAAGAAGGGGGCGGTTACGTTAACTCCAGAGGCAAAGTGAACAGTCCAGCCAGTTAACATGAAAGCCAGTTACCGTATAACAACGGCAACTAGGCTCCACCTTACACGATAACTAGCAGGAGGCTAGATTAGGCTACTCTTCCTCGCTGTGAGGGCTAAACTTTGTCATATAAGTAAACAATCAAAAAGAATAAACAAGAACGTACCCGTAAGGCCTTCTGCTAAGCATTAAAGCACGATAACTCGGACTGTGTGACGGTGGCTTTTCTATATCAAACCACTCGATTTCAACTGAAAACAGATGTCTTTTCGGCAGCTACCTCTCAATAATTAAAACCCAAGCTTCTCTTCCCTCTTCCCTTTCCTGTCTCCAACTTCCCCAACCAATAGGCTGGCGTGATGCATGAAATTACCCACTATTTAGCCAATAAGACAGTGGCTACTGATTACCCAACATCATTACACATTAACTACTAGAATTGTATTTATTGTAGATTATGGTATTTCCATACTTTTGTTTTACCTCTCTTTTTACTACCTCTATTTATAAAGCACACAACATGAAATGTAAATAAATGGGCACTACTTTTAACATAACTATTTTAGAATGATTTTTTAACATTGCACTTTTTGAATGCTTTTATCCCACTAGTCTAAATTTATAGAAAAAGATGAACTTCAGTAACACCCGGGTTACATTCACTTCACAGAGAGTTTCAGATTTCGAGTATGGATCATTTTCTCCATGTGAAGCATCACTAAAACTCTCCCTATCTTCTACTTCCACCGATCTCTGGTTGGAGTTTGTGTGTTAGTTCAGTTTGTGTGTGTGTGTGTGTGTTATTCTAACAGTTTTTCCACACTCTGATATGTTGCCATTATATGCTTAAATGGCTTAAATTATTTTCTCCCCCTTTAGTCCACACTCAATTTATAATTATATGACAAAGGGAAAACAGTTTTTTTTTAACTGAAATAT
Source organism: Alosa sapidissima (assembly GCF_018492685.1). Classification (NCBI taxonomy): domain Eukaryota; kingdom Metazoa; phylum Chordata; class Actinopteri; order Clupeiformes; family Clupeidae; genus Alosa; species Alosa sapidissima. The sequence goes on from NC_055962.1 coordinate 8,744,245, forward strand.
CACATTCACATAAATATTCAGACATGAGCCACCTGTGGCAGTGATTACAGCCTTGAATTTTCTTGGGTTTGATGTGACAAGCTTTGCACACCTGGATCTGGGGGTTTCTTACCATTCTTCTCTGCAGTTCCCCCCAAGCATTGGCAGGTTGGATGCAGAAACCATGGGGCGAATAGCCATGTCCAGGTCTCTCCAGAGATGCCTGATTGGATTGCTGCACCCTTCTCTCTGTAAGAAACTCGTGTATCCGTGTTACAGGAGCTGCTGAGTTTTTAGAACTAGCTCCAGAATGTGAAGCATAGGCCTACGTCAGAAACACCTTTGCTCTGTGTTGTGCAGATATCCACTAAAGTCAGCAAGCAAACCAGCTAATGCCGGCCCAGCTCTCTTGTAATACCATTTTGTACCAGACATCCCAAGTCTCCCGGAAGTACCGGGAGTCTCCCGCATATTGATAGCGGCTCCCTGACGCCCGCAAATTAGATCAAATCTCCCGGCATCTAGCGATCTGAGCGCGCACACGACGGGAGGGAGAGGGGGGGTGGTGCGTGTGTGCCTGAGCGCATCCAAGACAGAGATTATCCCGATTGGTTGATTTAGCGAAACAGGCCAATCATTTTTCAGTGTAGGCGGGCTTTTATCTGTTTTTTCCCCAACTTAATTAATCAGTTCAGTGTATAGGAACAGGAGCGTCATGGCAGAGTCAGTGCCTCAAAAAAAGAAAAATGTAAGACCCATTTCAAAGTGTAGGCTATTGTCTCATTAGAGTAAAAAATAATGATAGGCCTAGTCTTGCACGCTGCACTGTTTGTAACAGTGACTTTAGCATTGCCCATGGCGGGTTAAATGATTGCAAAAGACATGAGACGTGAGTTTAACAAGTGTCAATTCATGTGCATATTATTCAGGCCTATACTAGATGGCTAGTTGCCAAGGCTACATGAAAAGACCAAACTACCAACATCTACATACAGTATTTTATTTTCACAATTTCTATTTAGGCCTTCCTTATTTGGTGTACTGACTAGACATTATTGAACATATTAATCTGTATTTAAGTAGGCTCCAATCCTACAGAATTCCACATAGCTCCTATCTCTGTACGGTCCTGTGTTCGGGTGTATACAGACGTTACTGGCCCATATCATAGTCCTGCTGGAATATGCATACCTCTGTTCAAACACAGCAGGGCTTCCTATGTCCTGATACTGCAGGATATCCTAATGTATGTCCTGATACTCCCAGGCTTTTCTTGCAGTGTCTCATATTTTTCCTGAACCCTGACTGTTGCTCAGTGCACGCTAAGGAAAAATACCCCCACAGCATGACGATGCCTCCACTCCGCACCATTGGCGTGGTGGGGATCATCATGATGGTTAAGGCAAATTCTGGAAAAAAAACAACTCAACTCAAGGACTCAGTGTGTAGTGTGTCTGTGTGTGTGTGTGTGTGTGTACCTCTGGTGGACTCCAATTAAGTCCTTTTTAGCATAATGACACGTGTCTGTGTGTGTGTGTGTGTACTGTATGTGTGTGTGGGCGTGCGTACGGATAAGCGTCTGTGCTCAAACGTGTGTATTAAAGTGTGTGTTTGTGTTTATGCGTGCGTCTGTGTACACACGGGTATATGGCAAGCCGATTGAGCATTTATTCTGATATCTTGATATCAGGCATAATTGTCATGTACATGTAAGCCATTTTTGTCAACTAGTTAACTAGTGAGCCATGTTTGTGTGAACTAGTTAACTAGTGAGGACCAAAGTATGCACACTAGTTAACTAGTGGGAGCCAAAAGGCTCACTAGTTAACTAGTGAACACGTTTTAGCTTCACTAGTTAACTAGTGAGAGCCAGAAATGTCTACTAGTTAACTAGTAAAGGCCAAAATGCATACCAGTCAGCTAGTTGAAGGCTTTTGGGTCTCACTAGTTAACTAGTGACAGCCAAAAATGTGCACATGTTTACTAGTGAAGGCAAAACACCTCACTAGTTAACTAGTTGCAGTAGGTCAATGTCACTAGTTAACTAGTGAACCATAAATGGCTTACTAGCTAGCTAGGTGATGGCAGTGGGCTCACTAGTTAACTAGTTGATGCATCATTTGTCCAAACTAGTTAACTAGTGAGGTCGTAAATGTATACTAGTAAACTAGTTCAAGACGAAATTCGTGGCGCAGAATTCAAATTAGGAGGCGGAGAATTCTGGAAATTGAGGCTTTCTATTGGCTCCCTATGTCCAAATAGAATATGACAACCAATCATAGTGCAGAATGCTGCTGCGACATTACACCATTTGTACAAGACAAGTAGAGCTATTTCATCCAGTGTAATTTATCACTTACCACTATCTTGTTTTTTCTTGTCATCCTCTTCCTTTCTCTTCTGGCTTCCGGACGCATAACTCCGCTTCATTATGACTGCCGAGGTTTTATATTTTCGCGGCAGCAGCAGAGACCACAAACCTGGCTAGCTGGCTGGCTGCCGTCAGCGACTACGGAGAGGGGCCCCCTTGAGAGGGATCCCGGTATTGCCGGTAACAGTGTCGTTGCACTTTACTGCATTGACTATCAAAGGGGCGCTTACAGTTTGTCGTTGCATTTTATTCTTAACCAGTCGTTGTCTTGGGGCCCCTGGCCAGCTCGGGGCCCCAAACAATTGCTTGGTTTGCTTGCCTTCTAGCGACAGGCCTGGTGACACTTACATGTAAACTAGTGAAGGCAGAACTGCTCACTAGTTAACTAGTGAAGACACAAATGCCCACTAGTTAACTAGTGAGGTCTAATAAGTGTCACTAGTTTACTAGTGTGCACCAAAACACCCACTAGTGAACTAGTGATGGCAATTTCCATTCCACTAGTTAACTAGTGAGGTGCAAAAAGTGTCACTAGTTTACTAGTGTGCCCCAAAATGCCCACTAGTTAACTAGTGAAGGCCATTTCAGCCCCACTAGTTAACTAGTGAGATGTCAAAATGGTCAACTTGTTAACATGTAAAGGCCAAAATACCCACTAGTTTACTAGTGAGGGTGTTGTGGGCCTTACTACTTAACTAGTGGCATGCATATTCTGTTCACTAGTTAACTAGTTACACCTAAAAACACAAACAAGCTGACCGTTTTTGTCCACTAGTTAAGTAGTGGAACAATTTAAGTCTCACTAGTTTACATGTGTGGCAGTGAAGCAGCTCACTAGTTAACTAGTGCGCACAAGACACACAATAGTGGCTGTTTTTGGAGCTATCTAGTTCACTGGTAATGCAAATGGTACTCTTACTAGTTAACTAGTGACAAATTGGCCTTCACTAGTTAGTTGACATGTTTGGCCTTACTAGTTTACTAGTAATGGAACAGGACATGCTTACTAGTTAACTTTTATAAACTAAGATCGTTTGAGCATAAAAATATGTTTTGATAACATGTCTAGTGACAAAGTTGTGGTGTATTGCTGTAATCTTCGTTCAGTTAATGTCTACAATCTTTAGTTTTTCCGTTATTAGTCTGAAAATCGCGATAAAACTGGAGGCATTTGTATATGGTTGCCTAGCAACAAAACGTTTCAGTAACATGAACATTGATGATAGCATTGCTGATGTGGCAAGACTAGCTCAAGTGGTTAAGCAGCAGGTCATCATGTGGGAGACCAGGGTTCAATTCCTTAGAAGTGTATTGTGATATCATGAGGCTACACGGCTATCAGCGGGACAGTTCAGCAGTGCAAGGACACAATGTTATAATACAACGAAGGTTTTTAATAAAGTTCTTGGGAATTAACAAAAAGGTAAGTTCAAAAGGGTAACTAAGGATAAGGTTGATCTTTCAACAGTCAAAAACTTAATGTCTCCAAACGTGAAATCATAGTCACATTCCCTCAGGAAAATATCTTCTTGGAAACCGGTCTTCAGCCTTACTTTAGTCAGCGCCGCAGCCCGTGGACAATCCAGCGGTAAGTATTCCAGTCTTCAGGTAAGTATTCCAGTCTTCAGGTAAGTATTCCAGTCTTCAAGTACTTCACGTGGAAAGTGCTACTTCGACGGCCTGTAGCTTCTCTGAGAGCACAACTTGGAGCTTGTCTCCCAAACCCCACTCTGACACCAACTGTGTCTCTGCACCTTAAAAAGGCCCTTCAGCTCATCAGGCCCTGATCGGTCTCAGGTGTGTTGGGATCTCGTGTGTTGAGGGGTGGAGCCAAAGCTGTCCGTGACTGCAGCCATCTCAGGGGAATGTAGCGCCCCTCCAGGACGCAGCCTCTCGTGACATCACACATCCCCCCCCTCGAGACCGACGTCCTCATCAGGGTGAAGGAGGCGAAGAAGGCGTCGCGCCGGGAGAGGGCATCCGCATTGCCGTGGCGCTTGCCAGCCCTGTGAACAACAGAAAAGTTAAACGCTTGCAAGCTCAAAAACCATCTGGTAACCCTACTGTTAGTCTCCCGGTTCCTGGCCATCCACTGCAGAGGGGCATGATCAGACACCACCGTAAACCGCCGTCCCAGGAGGTAGAACCGCAGGGATTCCAGGGCCCAGGTTACAGCGAGACATTCCTTTTCAACAGTGGAATAGTTCTTCTCTCTTGGAAGTAGCTTCCTGCTGAGGTACAGAACAGGATGTTCCTCACCGTCATGTGCCTGGGCGAGTACAGCACCCAGAGCCACCTCCGACGCATCCGCCTGGACAATAAAGTCCTTCTTGAAGTCCGGCGCAACCAGGATCGGACTGGAACACAGGACTTGTTTCAGGTTGACGAAGGCTGCCTCCGCCTCAGGAGTCCATCTCACCATTTGTGAGTGGCGTTTGGTTGTCAGCTCTGTTAGAGGTGCAGCAATGGTAGCAAAATCCGTAATAAAACGTCTGTAGTAGCCGGCTAGGCCCAAAAATGACCTCACCTGTTTCTTGGTGATGGGCTGTGGCCAGTCCTGTATGGCCCGCAACTTGGCTTCCTGAGGCTTGACCAACCCCTGCCCAATGGTGTACCCCAGGTAGTTCGTTTCGCTGAAGGCCAGCCTACACTTCTTTGGGTTTGCTGTGAGCCCTGCTTCCCCGAGTGAATCAATCACAGCTTGTACCCGGGGCAAGTGGCTGGCCCAATCTGGACTTTGTATGACCACATCGTCCAAATATGCCGCTGCGTACCTCTTGTGGGGAGCGAGGACGCGATCCATCAAGCGCTGGAACGTGGCAGGCGCTCTGTGGAGACCAAACGGGAGCCAGGTATACTGGTAGAGGCCCCCTGGTGTGGCAAAGGCCGTCTTCTCCTTCGATGCCGGGGTCAGGGGCACCTGCCAGTAGCCTTTGGGGAGGTCAAGAGTGGTTAGGAAGCGAGCATGCCCCAAGGAGTCTATCAAGTCATCAACACGAGGCATGGGGTATGCATCAAACTCAGACACTTCATTTAACTTCCGATAGTCATTACAAAATCGTACTGACCCGTCTGGTTTGGGACCAGTACAATGGGACTTGCCCAGGCACTTTGGGACTCTTCGATCACCCCCAGCTCCAGCATCTTCCTTACCTCCTCCTGAATAACCACTTCACGAGCCTCCGGCACGCGGTAAGGGCGCTGGTTTACTGTTTTGCCAGGCATGGTGCGGATCTCGTGTTGGACCACCTCCGTGTGCCCAGGTAGGGAGGAGAAGACATCTCGGTTGCGATCCACCAACTCCAGGGCCATCTGCCGTTGATGTGGGGACAGGCTTGGACCCACCTGGACCTCTTCTCTCCCTGGTTCCTTGGTCTCTGTGGGGGGTAGACAGCTGAACAACGCCTCCCTGGCGTGCCACTTCTTTAAAAGGTTAACATGATAAATCTGCTCAGGCTTTCTTTTATCAGGTTGCCTCACCTTGTAGTTTACCTCTCCCACACGTTCAATGACCTCATATGGCCCTTGCCAGGAATTTGCACTCCACGGTTGGCACCAGGACCAGCACTCTCGGCTTAAACTCTCTGGGTTGAGCAGATCTATTGTAGGAGGCTTGCTGTTGCCGTTGAGCAGTATCCATGTGTTCACGCATCATGGGATAGACAGCCTTCATTCTCTCTCTCATGGCCCCGACATGCTCGATCAGGGTCCGCTGTCGGCACGGTTGCTCCTCCCAGGCCTCCTTGGCGATGTCCAGCAGTCCTCGGGGTCTGTAAGAAAGCAAGAGCTCAAAGGGTGAAAAACCCGTAGACGACTGAGGTACCTCTCTCACCGCAAATAGTAGGTACGGTAGCAACTGATCCCAGTTGCGCCCATCTTCCCCGATCGCCTTCCGCAGCATGGATTTTAGGGTTTTGTTAAAACGTTCGACTAGCCCGTCTGTCTGGGGGTGGTAGACTGACGTTCTCAGCTGTTTGATCTTCAGCAGAGCACAGAGTTCTGTCATCACCTTGGACATGAATGGACTCCCTTGGTCTGTCAATATCTCCTTCGGGAGGCCCAGACTAGTTGACAGAAGGAACAATTCCTTGGCGATTTGTTTGGATGTAGCCTTCCTCAGCGGGATGGCCTCAGGATATCGTTGCATAGTCCAGGATGACCAGAATGTACTGATGTCCCCTGGAACTCTTCGGTAAGGGCCCAACGATGTCCAGTCCAATCCTCTCAAACGGGGTCTCGATAATGGGCAAGGGAATGAGCGGGTTTCTATATGTGGGCTTTGGCGCCACCCGCTGACACTCAGGGCAACCACGACAGTAGTTCTCGATCTCTTTGTGCACTCCTGGCCAAAAGAAGCGTCGCAAGATTCTTTCTTTTGTCTTCTCTACCCCTAGGTGAGCCTCTAGCAGGTGGGTGTGTGCTAGGTTGAGTACGGTGGCCCGGTGGGGCTGTGGTACGAGGAGCTGTTCATGCACCTCACCATTTTTCCGTACCACCTGATACACTAACCCCCGGTTTACTGCAAAATGGGGGTAGGTAGGGCTTGTCTCATCCCCTAGCACCACTCCCTCTATCACCTGCACATTTTTCAAAGCATTTGCAAGAGTGGGATCTTGTAACTGGGCTGTACCATACTGGCCTGTGAGAGGGGGAAGCTCTTTGGTGCCTTGGACGTCTTCCTCGCTGGAGATTGGAGCACTTCCTGGGACCATGTTCTCTTCCCCTGTGTCTGGACCAGTCTCTGAATCAGCCTGGGCACCTGCCATCCCTCCAAGAGCACAGGCTGGAGTGAGTGGTTCTGAGGGTTGTACTTGCGTATTCTCAGGATACGTCTTACCTCTCCGCTTCCGAGGTACTCGGGTCAGCCTCTCTTGAGTCTCCCTCCACAGTGGGTGAAAGGCTGGGCAGTCTTGTCCAATTAGGACAGGAACAGGTAGGGAATCAACCACACCCGCCATCGTGAGGATGGTTCCCCTGGTGGTGGTCATTGCGAGTTCAGTGGTGGGGTAGTCTCTGGTGTCTCCATGGACACAGGAAACCGTGAGGACTTTCCCTGGGGTCAGACACGATGAATCCACCAGATCCTTACGCACCAGGGTGACCCGGCTACCGGAATTTAGCAGAGCTTCCACATCATGGTGATTCACAGTCACCAGGCAGGTGGGGGGTCGTTCTTGGGCGCAATCTACGACTCCCACGAGCGAAGCAAAAATGTGGGCGGGTGGTGAGCTGGAGGACTCAGCAGTGGGCATAGGCTCATCTGCCGGTTTCCCACACTGCCAGGAGATGTGTCCCATCTCCCCACACCGGTAATACTGTCGGGTTTCACTCTCCCGGTGTCCTCTTCCTGGTGCTGGCTGGTCTCTGGCTCCCCCTGGAGCCTGGACAGCTCCTGAAGTGCCTGGGTTGGAAACCTTGGGGTTCTTTGGACGGGTTCCTCCCGTCTGTGGCGGGGACGCACTCTGGGGCTCCTTTCTGGAAGCCCGAAGCATCTCTGCTGTGGCCTGGTACCTTTCCACAGCTTCCACGGTTAGGTCCGCTGTCGTCAAGGCCTGTTGACTGATGAGAAAATTGGGATATCAACTGTTCCGTGTCCTCCTCTGACATGCACTATTAGCGCTTGAACTCTGCCCGCATTCTCCACCATATGTGATATCATGAGAGGCTACACAGCTCTCAGCGGGACAGTTCAGCAGTGCAAGGACACAATGTTATAATACAACGAAGGTTTTTAATAAAGTTCTTGAGAATTAACAAAAAGGTATGCCAAGTTCAAAAGGGTAACTAAGGATAAGGTTGATCTTTCAACAGTCAAAAACTTAATGTCTCTTCAAACGTGAAATCATAGTCCCATTCCCTCAGGAAAATATCTTCTTGGAAACCGGTCTTCAGCCTTACTTTAGTCAGCGCCGCAGCCCGTGGCCAATCCAGCGGTAAGTATTCCAGTCTTCAGGTAAGTATTCCAGTCTTCAAGTACTTCACGTGGAAAGTTCGACGGTCTGTAGCTTCTCTGAGAGCACAACTTGGAGCTTGTCTCCCAAACCCCACTCTGACACCAACTGTGTCTCTGCGCCTTAAAAAGCCCTTCAGCTCATCAGGCCCTGATCGGTCTCAGGTGTGTTGGGATCTCGTGTGTTGAGGGGTGGAGTTTCCAACTTTTGAAACTTAATTTTAATTTTAAAACTTAATTACTTTTGAAACCATGTGCAGTTAATGTGTACAATCTTTTGTTTTTCAGTTATTAATCAGAAAAGTGTGACTGAATGGATACATTTATGTCTGTGGTTGCCTAGCAACAATAAACAAAGAATAATATTAAAATCGATCCCTTGAATCTTTGGTGTGGATCACTAAGAGCTCACTTGTTAAAGCATGGGGTTTCCCTGTTATTATTAAAAAACATTTTGACAGAATATGATATACTGCATACTGCAGGCTCTGCTTTACTATCTATACTGAAGTACCGTTGCAGAGCAGTGTGTCACTTTATCCACTAGGGGCACCCATCAGGACCTGATTGCGAGGCTATGAACAGTAAATTTACATTTAGACTGGGTGGGATTCTTACATAATACCCAATAGGAGTCTTCTACCCACCCTCTCATTAGAATTTGCATAATAGCTGTTTCAGGCACTAGTTAACTAGTGAGCTGCTTCACTGCCACACATGCAAACTAGTGAGACTTCAATTGTTCCACTAGTTAACTAGTGGACAAAAATGGTCAGCTTGTTTCTCTTTTTAGGTGTAACTACTAGAGAACAAAATATACATGCCACTAGTTAACTAGTAAGGCCCACAACACCCTCACTAGTAAACTAGTGGGTATTTAGGCCTTTACATGTTAACAAGTGACCATTTTGGCATCTCACTAGTTAACTAGTGGGGCTGAAATGGCCTTCACTAGTTAACTAGTGGGCATTTTGGGGAACACTAGTAAACTAGTGACACTTTTTGCACCTCACTAGTTAACTAGTGGAATGGAAATTGCCATCACTAGTTCACTAGTGGGTGTTTTGGTGCACACTAGTAAACTAGTGACACTTTTTAGACCTCACTAGTTAACTAGTGGGCATTTGTGTCTTCACTAGTTAACTAGTGAGCAGTTCTGCCTTCACTAGTTTACATGTAAGTGTCACATTGAAGCCACTAGTTTACTAGTTAAAGTTCATTTGGCCAGCATGTTAACTTGTGTGCCACATGCAAATGTTGTGGGTGGGATTTTGTGAAATTCTGCGCTGTGATTGGTTGTCATGTTTTATTTGGACATAGGGAGCCAATAGAAAGCCTCAATTTCCAGAGTTCTCCGCCTCCTAATTTTAATTCTGCGCCACTAGCTGACTAGTGTGAATTTAGGCTTCAACTAGTTTACTAGTATACATTCATGACCTCACTAGTTAACTAGTTTGGACAAAGGATGCATCAACTAGTTAACTAGTGAGCCTGCTGCCATCACCTAGCTAGCTAGTAAGCCATTTATGGTTCACTAGTTAACTAGTGACATTGACCTACTCCAACTAGTTAACTAGTGAGAAGTTTTGCCTTCACTAGTAAACATGTGCACATTTTTGGCTGTCACTAGTTAACTAGTGAGACACAAAAGCCTTCAACTAGCTGACTGGTATGCATTTTGGCCTTTACTAGTTAACTAGTGGACATTTCTGGCTCTCACTAGTTAACTAGTGAAGCTAATATGTGTTCACTAGTTAACTAGTGGGCATTTATGCTGTCACTAGTTAACTAGTGTGCACAAACATGGCTCACTAGTTAACTAGTTGACAAAAATGGCTTGCATGTTGGCCTGATATCAAGATATCAGAATAAATGCTCAAGCGGCTGGCCAAATTACATAGAAGTTAACAAGTGGGAATTTGACATTCAGTAGTCAGCTAGTAAACATTTTTGTACCTCACTAGTTGACTAGTAAAATATAGAAGTCTTTAAACTAGTTAACTAGTGCACATTTCAGTGTCCGCTAGTCAACTAGTGAACATGCTGAGCATTACTAGTTAACTAGTAAGATATGAAACATATGAACTAGTTAACTAGAGAGAATTTGGGCCTTACTAGTTAACTAGTGAGCATTTTGGCGCACATTAACTAGTTCACACAGAAATGGCTCACTAGTTAACTAGTAGACAGAAATGGCTTGCATGTACATGACAATTATGCCTGATATCAAGATATCTGAATAAATGCTTAATCGGCTTGCCATACGCGTGTGTGTGTGTGTGTATGTGCGTGTTTTTGTTTTTGACTCATTCACCATGCTATGGGGCGCCAAATGTAACATGCCTTATTTCGTGGACAGAATTACTTTTGTGTGACGAAATACATATATTCATGACGAAACCATGTCACATCGTAACGCCTTTTGTCCACGGAATGCACAAATTGGTTTGCATTGTGTCCACGAAACACTGAAGAGAGCACATCATTTCGTGGACGAAATTGACTGGTGGCCTTTTCCTTTTGTGGACATAATGCTGAACGTACTATTCACTGTTGTAGACGAAATAAACTCTTTTTTTTGGTCAAAAGTAATTCTGTCTACGTAAATACGGAATACAGAAGGCATTCTGTCCACGCAATAGTAACTTAATAACTTACGAAATGCATTCAGTGACTTATGCTTTCATTCTGTGGACGAAATGCATAATAGAATCACGTACAATACATTTCGTGAGTCAGCAGTTTACGGAATGAATTATGTGTCACAATAATTTCATTACATGGACGAAATGCATAACAGAATCACCAAATCAGTTTTGTGACCTGCTAAAATACATTTCGTGAGTCAGCAGTTTGCGGAATGAATTAGCCAGTGGGTAGCCTAGGCTACCATTTAGAAGTGGCCACTTCAATCGCGCCTCCCGTTAGTCAGAGCTCCGTGAAACAAAGGAAAGCCCTCTATTTGGACGGGCAAGTAGGCATAACGATTAGGCCTACTATGCGCGCACTCCGGTGAGACGATATAAACTAGGCCTACTGTTAGGCTTACAACAAGTCGCGATTTATTAGGCTATCCAATCGCTATACTGTTTTCATGAACATTACAGGAATCCACTTCATTCATTGTTTTAAATATCGTTGCCTACCCACGAGTTTGTCAGTTTCACTTGCACAGACACGCATAGACTTTGAATGAGCACTCACAGCCTACCAATACCACCTAGGGTAATGTTATGCCTCTATATTTGATGAATTAAGAAGTAGGCCTATGCATTGATCAGGGAAACATTTAGTTTCTTTTTCTTTCGGTCCACGGTTCCAGCAGTTGTGCCGCAAAATTAACAGACAGAAGCACCGGGCATAGGCCTAATCTAGCCTAAATTCGTGGTCCAGTGGACCAGCAATCTACTCGTCGAAGAGGCTCATAGTTTGAAGATCATAGACCATAGATAGTTCAGAGAAAGCCTATGCAGTTGCTTTTCGCGGACCGGCTAGGTCCAGCACGGCCTGGCACCGGTTCGCGGATTGCCAATCACACTGCCGTTGCAAAGCCTCTGAATACAGCCAGCTGCCCCGTTTACCGGCAATGCTACAGCGGACTTAAAGCTGCCACCTCGTGGCGAAAAGTTGCAATACATTTCACGCAGCTCTGTGAATAACGGGAGACGCGAGTGCCACTTCCAAATGGGACCCACTGGCTAATTCATTCCGCAAACTGCTGACTCACGAAATGTATTTTAGCAGGTTACAAAACTGATTTCGTGATTCTCCTATGCATTTCGTCCACGTAATAAAATGATCGTGACACATAATTCATTCCGTAAACTGCTGACTCACGAAATGAATTGTAGCAGGTCACAAAGCTGATTTTGTGATTCTGTTATGCATTTCGTCCACGTAATGAAATTATCCTGACACATAATTCATTTTGTAAACTGATGAATCACGAAATGTATTGTAGCAGGTCACAAAACTGGTTTTGTGATTCTGTTATGCATTTCGTCCACGTAATGAAATTATCGTGACACATAATTCATTTCGTAAACTACTGACTCACGAAATCTATTGTACGTGATTCTATTATACATTTCATCCACGGAATGAAAGCATAATGTCACTGAATGCATTTCGCAAGTTATTAAGTTACTACTGCGTGGACGGAATGTACCACAACACAATACTTTTGTGGACGAAATTGCGCGTAGGTGCATTCCGTATTTACGTAGACAGAATTACTTTTGACCAAAAAAAAAAGAGTTTATTTCGTCTACGACAGTGAATAGTGCATTCAGCATTATGTCCACGAAAGGAAAAGGCCACCAGTCAATTTTGTCCACGAAATTATGTGCTCTCTTATTGTTTCGTGGACACAATGCAAACCAATTTGTGCATTTCGTGGACAAAAGGCGTTACGATGTAACATGGTTTTGTAATGAATATATGTATTTCGTCACACAAAAGTCATTCTGTCCACGAAATAAGACATGTTACATTTGGCGCCCCATACCATGCGTCGTAAGCGGGAGAGGCAGGTGTTTC